>NC_071579.1:13036853-13351298 GCF_024509145.1 Vidua macroura
AGGATATAAGAACATCCTGAATGTTCATAATTTCTACACTGAGTTCATTGTTTTGTAAATTTGATTTTTATGTCTGTATTAAAAAATTTCCTGAAATTTTCGGTTTGCAAAATGAGAATTTCATCAATTCAGAAGAAATAGATTATGGGAAAGTGAGCTGGTAAAAACAGATTTAAAGGACTTGTGAAAGTTCTAAGTAGAAACATCTTTTGATCTTTGAAGTTTTGCTGCTCTGTCAACATCATCCATAACTTTGACTGTCTTTTCTATTCTGAAATAGCTGGCTAAGTCATAAAAAAAATAATAGAGATACTGTCCAAAGGTTACTTTAATCATGGATATTGACCCAACAGTAAAACAAGGATGGAAAGGTTTCTTAGTAATATATTTGTAATCTCGGGGTTTTCCTTCTCACAGTAGCCATAGGATTTGCTACAGGAAAGGGCATTCAACAGACCACTCTGCCATAACCAAATCAGCCAGGAGTTGTGTTGTTTCACATCTGTTTTCTGGCTACCCCAGAGGAGCAGGTATAGTTATATTTCTTATAATTATCTGAGGCTCCAGTAAAAAAAAAAAAAAAAAAAAAAACAGATACTGTTTTCCTTCAAAGGCTAGAAAGAAATGAAACATTTTTTCCAAGCAACTTTGGAAGGCTAGTTCTGTCATCACTGTTCACTGACCCTTCCTTTCCAAGCTCTCTGCATCCATGTTTGCATTGTCTAAACACATCCCAGTGAACTGAAACTGGTCCAAAGGAGCTAAATTCATGTATTATTTGCATTAATTTTTTGCTTGAAAAAACCTTGACCAACATAGGTGCAAAATGACCACGCATCTCTTTACATTTCCAGAGGGGAAAAAAAGGAGATTGTAAGTGGTGGAAAATAACTTGTAAATACATTTGATTCCAAACTGATTCAGTCTCTGTGAGTGTTTTTCTGTGATAGTCAAATAGGCCCTCAAACTACCTTCCTAAAATTATGGCTTATTGCAGATGTAATGTTTACACAGGAACTGACTCTACAAGTTAGAAGAGCTCAGTCCCCAGGTGTTTATCCAGTGTTTGCATTGCTTCCCCAATGCTTATGATAAATAGTACCTTTCTTAAAGCAGTGCTTATTTCCTTCAACTATTTGTAGGCAGCTGTCATGTACCCACTGAGTTTCTGCTTAGCTGATCTCCTGTGTGTGTATATTACCCTTCTAAACATTCTTCAAAAGCCAAATCACACCGGTTCCCTTTCCTGCTGTGCTTGGCAGTGTTTTCTTGTGCCTGATGGTGAGTGTGGTGCTCTCTGTGTGATCAGTCAGAGGCTGAGGGAGGCACCCCTGCCCAGACAGGAGCTGAAGGAGCAATGCCTCCACCCAGCTCTTTGAGAAGGGAGAAGCCAACCGAGAAAAATAGAGAGGATTGGCAAGACTGGTGTGATTTTGTCTCCACTCACCAAAGAGAATTATTACTTCAGTGCTGGAATAGATAATTATGAACCCTTTTGTGGAACTGGTCAGTAAATTAAGCTGTGATGTGCTCAGAAAAGACTAATGACAACAATTCTGCTCCTTTCCTTGATTCTGCTCCTTAATCCTAACAATGAGAGCATTCTGCAGGCCTTCCTCCAAAAGACTGGATTTCACATTTCCCATTATAGTCCCCTGAAGAAAATGTATAGGCAGTAGCACTGTTCCTAAATCCTTAGGGAATTGAATACTGGGAGTCAAGTGCAAGTAGAGCATGATTATATAAATCTTGTAAGAATAGACTTTAATTCTCTGGAAGAAAAAATAGACATTCTTTAATTACTTTTGCTTGCCTTTCTTCACTTTAGATTTGCTCTAAGTGGTGAATCACAGATATGATAATGTTATCCTCCTTCAAAAATGATTGTTAGAATTCTAGAAGCAGGGATATGGCTGCTCCTTTGAAATTCTGCCCTTAGGATAGAGAAAAATGTTGGGCTGACTCAGAAATTGTCCGTTTTAGTGTGTTTCATTTCTATCTCAAAGGCGAATTCTTGTTAAATGCTAGGTTCAAGCACAAGAGCTGAAAACCTGTGAGCTACAATATGTGAGCTACAGGTACAACCTAGAACTGAAGACAGAAGGAAAAGACAAGAAGTCTCAAGACGAGGC
Source organism: Vidua macroura (assembly GCF_024509145.1). Taxonomy (NCBI): domain Eukaryota; kingdom Metazoa; phylum Chordata; class Aves; order Passeriformes; family Viduidae; genus Vidua; species Vidua macroura. Next base: position 13,038,986 of record NC_071579.1, read on the forward strand.
AAAATAATTGCTAAAATTGCCAGTTTAACAAAAAGTTTAAAAAAAATCCTAATTCAAGTGTGCATGAGTGTATCTGTGATTTTTTATTGTTTCACTAATGAGAATTATAGTCATCTAAACAGATGTCATAATGACTGAATTCATATGGAGGACTAATGCCAGGTAGATTGAATATGGTGTAGAACACGTCTTCTTCTCTGACACATGAAGTACAAGCTTTCCAGAACAGTAAATGTCCTTTTTACATGTCTGCTCAGGGTCTGACTGTGACTCATCAGATTGGGCTCAGCTGAACTGAGTAAATAACTACAGCAAACAGAGCACAAGGTGCAGTTAAAAGTTGGCTGAGGTAGAATGAAGCAGAAGTAGCAGAGAGCACTGTGGTGACCATGATGGAAAAGGGATGGCCACCGTTACAAAAGCAACATAACAGCAGAATTACACTCATCAGGGTGGCAGAAGAACTTCCCAGCACAACCCAGCTCTGGGAGCAAACACTGATCTGATTTGCCTCTCGGGTTGCCTCAAAGCCCAGGTGTCCTGTTCAAACAGGGTGTCCTTGTTCCCACTGGAAGCTGCAGAGGCTCATGCTCTAGCTGCACCGTGGTACCTGGCTCTCTTTTTCCTTAATTCCAAAATACTTTTGGCAGCAATTCTCTTTTTTCCCCCCTTTTTTTTGGAGAAAAATAGAAAATGGCAAACGTGTTCAGATATGGAGCTGTACTTAGAGAATCACAAGTTCCCGGTTTGATTCTTCAAAGTGCCTTCATTCATATTAATCTAGGACACAGTTTTTAAGGAAATGACAGAGAGTCTGTAATTTTATGTAGAATATTAAAATAATTGCTTTCTATAGCTGCTTGCATTTTAAGTCAATCCACTGTCTAAGAAGCTACAATATATTTCAGTGCCCTTTTTTTCAGCTACAACATTTTAAAACACAAAAATTCCCTTTTTCAGGTCAGTGCAGAGAGAATGCACTGAGTAAGAATCTGCCAATTTCCTTTCATGCTTGATCTTTGCTTCCTTGATCATTTCTGTAATCTCTATCACTTTGGCTGTCTATGCCTCCACTCATAGCATTAACCTTGATGTTTTGTAATAGATGTCTCACATGGCCTTTGCTCTTTCCTGGTCTCTCCCTTAATTTCCTTGGCTATCCACACTAGTGGTTTTCTTCTTTTATAGGCTATTTATTTCCCAGTGTTATGTTCTTTCCTTGGACTCCCATTTAATTAAAGCTGTACTGTCAACTTGGAAATCACATTTCCATCTGAAAATGTTGTGTCTTCTCTTGTTACACGAAGCCCTTGAGATGGCTCTGGCTAAAACGCAGAGCGGGCTGGGGGGGTGTGGGGAGGGTGCCTTGCCTTTTGTCATTTCACTTACCTTGTGTAACATTCCAGCATTATTGCAGTGTCTGGCATTTCTGCTGCCTTAGACAGTTCTGCCACTGGCTGTTTGCAGGAGGAGGAGAGAAATAACCCTTCCAGCCTCCCATCATTTCCCCTGTGGCCTTACAGGAATACAAGTCAGTACTGAATGAATTAAGGTGCATTACTGTGCTGCCCTAACAGAAAATTAAACTCCAGACCTCTCGCTCCCCCCGTTGTTAGGGAAGGACCAGGATGTGTATGGGCAGTTCTGGGATGTTTTCATTAGTGTTTCATGACTTCTGAAATCCAGCCACTTCTGTTTGTTCTCTCCTTTTCCCTGCTCTGTTATCATGTACCAATCACAGAGCAAATATGGCCCTCTCAAATAAAGCAAATGTCAAATAAAGAAAAGCTCTTTTTGTTCATAAGTACCCTCCATTAGGAGAGAAATAACTCCTGCTGCACCAAAACTCTGTATTCCGGGACAGTATCTACTTTTTAAATTTCTAATTTTAAAAACTCACCCAAAGGAGTTTTATAATACTATTGTCATCCCTTACTTCAGCAGATACATTTATTCTCACAGCAAACAAGACATTGTGTTGCATACTTCAAGCCCATTTGAAAATAGGCACTGAGAATAGTAACAACAACCTCTATGAATTATGAATATGGAGATATTTATGTGTTACAGTAACACAGATAACATACAGAACAGAATTAGGAAATGTGATTTATATCTTTAAGTAACTTATGGCCTTCTTAAATTAGGTGTCTGGAAAGATTGCCCACAGTGACACCATAATTGAGCTGCCCAAGTTCACAAGGACTATTTTTTTTTCCTTCTTTTCCTTTTTTTTTTTAAAGTACTTCATATTATTGCTGGTGCTGAACGCAGAATGTAAGAGTTGTTGTAAGAATTAAGATCACTTTGAAAAGGCAAGACAGGGAAGGAGTACAGAAAAAAGGGTTATCTCTTTGTATGAAAGGAAAAATAGAATTTTTTTAAATGGAATTACAGGGGTTTCTTTTAAGGTTTTGTACCATTCATGTTTTTCTTGCTAATATGCTCAGTCATGTAATTTCCTCTCTCTTTTACACAAAGCTAATGAATTTTAAAGATTTTTACACAAGAGGGAAAGAGGGTTTCTGAGAACCCAGTCCACTGAAAACCCTGGACTGCACACCCATCTTACCCACTGGGTTATCCCATGGAAGGGAAATTTCTCTGCACTAATAATATTACTTGAATTGCCTACATCTTTCAGTGGGTATTTACTCAATTTGGAACATGTTTATCAATACTTTTTGAATAACTGCAATGACAGATTTTGGCAAAAGACCTTTTATCAGAGGGACTTGCATGCTTGCTTCAATATAGAATGTTTTATTCCTCCTGGTAAATGAATAAATGCTGTCTGGCCAGCTTTCAGTGCTTTCTAAGTGTATTATACTCTATATTGAAAAATATTACAGTAAATAGATGTGAATTTACTAAGCTCTGGAAAGCAATGGCTTGCTCAGTGTGTGGGTGAATTTCTTAATAAAGGTGCTGGGTCAGGGTTAGATGTCTGTTTACCAAAGAGGGTTATCAGTGCTTTGCCTCATGCATTGTCACAGACCCCAGCTTTAGATCAGGGTGTTATTGCCTGGCAGGATTTCTGTTCCTAGTCTGAAAGTGCTCAGTCTCAAACATTAAAAAAATAAAGTAGACTCTTCTTTCTTGTTTAGTTTAAACACATTTTTTTTATTATTTTCTATAAACCTGATAAGTAAAATTATTTTTTTATATTCATTAAAAAAATTATTCCTGAAATCTAGAATCCAGAGGATCATACTAGGTTACCCTCTTGCTACATGGAAGTAGCCCTTTGAGGACACCACAGTGTCCCAAACCCAGGAACAATGTTTATGGGAGAACTGTACCTGAACAAAGGTTCCACAGACTGCAGTGAATGTGTCATTCAGGCACCAGATGGAGTTTCCTTCCATCAGATAAATGGAAACATTGGATACCCTCATGACTGGGAAAAAGAGTCAGGTTTTAGTTTATAGACTACTTTATACAAATATTGTATTTTAACACATTATTTTTTCACATACATATATGAGCTATCCCTCTGATTAAAATGGAAGATATTCAATTAGCTGAAATTAACTGTTGGGAGAAACATAGGGAAGACTTTTAAGCCCTAGAAAGGACTTAAAACAGTGGCTGAAGAGCTGATTTAAGGAAATGTTAAAATTAGAAAATATGTCTTTTCACATCCAAAAGTCACAACATTTTATTCTAAAGATTGAAAGAAAAGGATTTTATTCCTGAGGGGACTTTCAGAGCACTCTGATGTCTTCCACAGTCCTGACACTACTTGACTTTCTACAACTTCTTGGAAAGATGTTACAAAGCAAAGTTTTTTTTGGTTGTTTCAAAATCTCTGGGACAGACCTTTGGTACTAGTATTTCCTGTGACTAATGAAAAATTATATTTTGAGTATGCTAAAGATTTTTATTTAAATTCTTAGTGAAACCCCATGAAACACTGGTGTTAAAATTCTGATTTTCTTTGCATTGCTGGTAAGAACTCAGACGTGTTAGCTGGGAAGTGAAACAACTGGGGCAAATAAGAATATTCCTTTTAGTAGAATAACTATCTGAACAAACAGTATATCATTTTCTTCATAGAGCTCATAGAAAAAGTGTCTTTTTGGATATTCATCTGCTTCTGGATGGTGTCATAAAGATGCCAAAAGCACTTTTTGCACCTGCAGTTGCCAAAGGGTTTGTGCCCTTTTCTGTCCAGGTCCCTCAGAATGGTTATCCGTGGCTTTTTGTTCCCAGCTTCAATTACACTGAGCATCTTGTAAGGTTTATTTTCCATTTTCAGTTCAGCAGCATTGTAGGCACAGAGCATATTATCATGTGTTAGATAGATTTTATGTACTGTTTCTGTATTCAGTGCAGGTTCTTGGTTTCAGTCTCTTCTTTGGATCTTTCAAATCTGTTCTTCTTGTCATGCTCTGCCCTTGTAACTGAGATGAGCTGAGATAACCCTCTGCAGGTATTTTGGCAGTTGCAAGAAAGACAGTGTCATTGGCAGGGTATAATTCAGCATTTTCTTTTGCTCTTGATCCTTGAAGATTATTGACCTGCAGAAAATCTAGCTCAGCCTATTAAATACATCTTTTAGTTGCTTTCACAGTGCACTTGAGGAGAGGTACGAAGGCAGATTATGATTTTGCCTTCAGTCAAATTAAGTGGAATTTAAATCAGGGGAAACATCACAATCAAAGTTGGCTTGCACAAGGATCAGTTTTGTCCAAGTCTGCTAATGGGATTTTAATTTTTGATTGATCTGATTCTCCTTTCACACAATACGGATGAAAGGAACCTCAGTTAACTCTCTGAACCCTCACAACTGCAAAAAAAAAAAGGATAATTTCTGCCTATGTAGCTTAGCCTTTTTAACACTAACTGCTGAAAACCAGATGCACGTGCACATACCCAATGGATGTGTTCAATTTTTTCATTTCTCACGATAATGTAGAATAGTTAATGTGCTCTCTCTAAAATGCCTGCTACCTTAATGTGTAAGACAGAGCAAAGTAAAATGAGTCTTATTCCTCTTTCATTTCACAAGAAAATTAATTTTGACTATTGCTTTATATAGATTTGCGTGATGATGACTTGGGTTAAATAGACTTTTCAGCTTTTCTATACAAATTTATGATGAGAACAATTCCTTGTAAATCTCATTATCATAATAAAATCCTTTTACAATATGATGAGGGGAAAAAAAAAAACCAAAAACATTTACAACATTTACATGCAAGTCTGCTTTAGTGATTGGCATCTTTATGATACACAGGTGCTCTGCATGTTCTTTTATGAGAATTGAATTACATGACCTGGAAGTTCAGAGTAAATGTTTAAGGTTTTCTAGTCCTTGAAAAGCATTAAGGTGGAGAAGATGTAGCAATACTTGTTAGTGAAACTATTCGGAAATTGAATTACAGATGCTCTCAGGGCCACATCCCTTCCTTATATAATTTACAGAAGCAAGTTATCTCCCTGACCCTCAAACCTCTGCTACAACTGCTTCCTTGCTAAATAAAAACAACTAGATCATCTACTTTGACAAGCCAAAGCTAGGAATCATTTTTTAAAGTCCAAGTCTGGCAATGTCCCTCACTTATTATTGCAAGATCTCCCTTCCTCCTGCAGCTGGAGGGGCTCAGCCCTCCCTGGATGACGCTTGCTGCACGGGTGGGCAATGCGTTCACGGGTTTGTTCTGTTTAGTGGTGGCTAACAGTCTCTGAAAACTTCAAAATGCAAAATTCGCTTTGAAATGGGTTATTTCACACCAAGTTTCCTTGTTACCCTCTCTGTAGTCCCTGGCTCTGGAGAAACTTCAGTCAGTGCTCTGGAAGGGGCAGACAACAGCACTGCAGCCTGCCCTTGCACTCCATGGTGGGAAGGACACCCAAAAAAATCTCTGCCACGAGCTCACAGCGATGCAGCTGTGCTGCCAGTGCGCAGAGCAGATGTGAAACGTGCTGATAGAAGCAGTTTTCTGTAGGTGCAGATAGACTATTTCATAGAAAGGCATGAAGCAAATGGGCAAAAGCCATTATTTTGTCAGGAGGGAAGTCAGGATACTTCCCTGTCAAAGCACGTCTGACATGGTCTCCTCTCTGTCTGGTTGTGACACTACAAAGCTGGACCCGTTAACTTATTAGTTCATTCAATGAGGTTTCTAGGTAAACTTCTCGATATTTTGTGTTACCAAAAGTAAGAATAAGAAAACAGGATGGCATGAGGGACTACATTAATATTGCATGAAAAGAAAATGTCAAAATACATAATACAGTCCTACAATAAGGGTTTTACCAGATTTCCTTAATTATTTAAATACAGAACAGTCCTGGTGTATCAAAAGAAACTTAGTTGGGCAAGTGAAAAATAATACTCCTGGGAAAACATATAATATTATAGTAATTATATTGTGTTATATGAATTTGTGTAATTGGTTCTAGTATTTGCTGTAGAAAGAAATTTGTAGCAGGTTGTCACAACTGATCCCAGAAGTGTTGGACACTATGGTTTGTTTCCTAGGGGAGAATATTTATACTCTAAATAACATTTTGTAGGCAAAAAAGAAAATTCATAAATGCTAGAACTCTTAGATAAATTGTAAAAATGAACTGGATTACAGTAAAATAACACTTTGTTAAATTGTAATGGACTATTCTCTTCTTGGAATTTATTCCAGCCTCACTGATAGAAGGCTCATTATTTGAATGCTATCATGACTGGTTTAGTTAACTACTCTGTCTTGCAAAAATGCCAGAAAAATAAATTTGTATCGAGAAAGTTAAATATGCCAGGTTATATAGGTGTATAGGTTACCTGGACCCTTCATCTCACAAGCTTCCAAGATAGAAGTAATCCTTTAATCTTCTGAGTGAGTCTCAAGGCTCTCTTTTTTAATGCTGTACTACATTTTCATCTACTTTTTTTTTTTTTTTTACTTTTCTGAATCTCCTTGCTAAATCTGTTCAGTGTTTATTAGGTGCTAGAGATGTCCCTTCAACCTTACTGACACTAAAGGCTCTGGTGAAGTATTTTTAATAAAAAAAGAAGATGATTTCCCAGGGTATGCAAAGAGTCATTACTAATGGCAAGGAAAAGATTTTGAGCCTGATCTTGGACAAATGACAGAAGAGATCAGTGAAAGAAAACACAAGGATGTCACAGAATAGGACAGGATGGGAATACATATTGGCTGAATGCAAGCCTTTTGTATCTAGGAGCTGATTTCTCATTCAGCTAATTTAATTAAATGCATTGATGTTTATTTATTACCTTCTGGTAAATTATGGAGGTTTTGTATATTTTATTCTGCCTCTTTCACGTTAAAAATACTGCTTGTCTTGCACCACAGAATGGCAGCTAGTGAAGAGCACACCACATGCATCACTCAATTTGGCCAAGGAGCAGCTGATGAGCCTTTATTGTGTTTGAGAAGCTGTGCAATTTCTAGCCCAGTGCTGGTGAGATTGAGATGGTACAGCATCCTAAGCAGTCACAGTGATAATAACATGTAAGTAACAATAACAGGAGGGGTTATGTCATCTTGGCAAAATTACAACTTTGGAATATATGAGTAATTGCATCATAATCTGTATTTGTGTCAGTTCTGCACTGCCTCCTGAATTCCTTAACTGTGTGCAGGGCAAGTGTACAAATGCTGCCAAGTTCCCTGGGGACACAGCACCTCAGACAGTAAATGTTGAGTATAACCCATGGACTCTGTTCACACCATCAGCTCAGTCACTGCCCTTGCCTGTGCTTGAGTCCTGACTCATGGACCCACCAAACTCCAAACCATGGGACTCCCTTTCCATTTCCTTACGCAGTGACTGCTTAGGGTGATGGTGTCCAAGTGCCTGGGTGCCAAAACTGAGAAAGTTCCTAATTCTAATCACGTGCTTCAGATATGTTTGACTTTTGTGATTCACTTCTTCCTCATTTTTGATGCAAGATCTAGTTCTGAGTTTTTTCAGTAGCAGGTCCAACAGAGGAAGTATAATGGCAATTTGTACAATGTCTTTCTATCACCTTTTCCTTTGAACATAATTTAAAATATATTTTGTCAGATAAATCATCAAATATCCTTGTGATTTCCATGTGTTCTTTCTTTCTATAATGCTAATTAAATGTCTGGTGAAAGAAATGGACGAGCAATGCTGGGCGGATTCAACTTGGCCTGAGGCTCATCTTATCTTCAAACTGGCTCCAAATTCTGTGGTTTGAAGGGCCACAGAAGTGCTAAATCAGTAGAAAGCTTAAACAAGAGAGCAACAGCTCATGTTATCATCTAATGTAAAGAGGAAAAGATAGCAGAAATAAGTAATGTAGCTAAGCATGAATTGTGCAAATTAGGATGCTTTGCTTAATTTAAAAAGTTTCAAAAACTAGAAAGGGTTTGGTACAGAATACAGCCATTACAAGGAGTTGTAAAAATACCTCAGATGGGCATTATTGAAATAATATGTATATAAAGATCTGACTTTTTTCCAAATAATTTTATCTGAAAAGTCCTATAAAAATTTTTATTTGCAGATAATTGAAATTCACATTTGGTATGTGAGTTCAAAATACTGTCTCATCATCTCCTATGGGGAAGATCAGCATAGCACTCCCATGCGTTTTGTTTGTTTTTATATTTTCCTATCAATTATAGGAACCCTTTCTGCTTTCTATTGTATTAGTTATTCTGAAATTTTAGAATTTGCATATGTAAGTTTTATTCAGCTATGTGTATTTTTAAAAAGCTAGTTTACATCTTCATGAAAATTATCTATAAAAATTCTATCAGCATTGAAAACTAAAGGAGTAAGAATGTCTTGTCAGTGAGCTCCTAATTGGATGGAGCTTTCTAGATTTGCCAGCAATTTCTGGTGCCATCACCAGTGATCCTGTGTCAGCCTGAACCTAGACCTAGATTTTTATTTAGGGATTTAGATGTGTCAATAACTCAGAGAGGTCTGAGTCTCAAAACCAACATTCCTCATTTCTCTTATCTGTCAACTGGTGCTGTTGCTCATCTTGCATCTCCTTATTTCTTTAATTCCATGTGCAACAGTATTTTAGTTATACAGTTGATTTTCCAGGACAGGTGCAAAATTGCTTTCCAGTACTATAAAAAAATCATCATAAAGATGGGGGAGGAAAGTTATTTTACACACATGTAAAATAAAAAAAAAACCTTCTTCTTTCTCCCTTATGAGAAGAAGGGGTTGAAGCATTTTCTAAGTTAACAAAACACAAATAAAGAATGCATGCTTTAAAGGAAAAAAAAAAATGAAACTAAGAATTTTTGGTTTACTGTAGGTTGGAGATAATTAGTATAATTATCAATGAGCTCAAATGACCAGTTAGTGTCACTGGCTAATTTTGGGAATAAGAACTGAGGACCCCTCCTAATCCGTTGAAAAAAAAAACAAAAAACAAAAAACAAAACAAAACACTTTTTTGCGCCACAAGTCATGTCTACAAGAGAATAATATTTTCTGCCAGTCTCATTTCACCTTGTCTCTATTAGAAGTTTAATGTATAGGCAGGTTAAGAGCAATATTCTGCACTTTATGAGGAGTTTTCTTTAATGCTTTCCATGCACTCACCTAGAGTGGCTACTACAGGAGGTATCTTTTTACATATGCATTTTTTAAGAGAGTTTAAGTGATGAAAAAAGAAAGTGAAGTACAGTTAATACAATTTTGATTTTTTATTACTTGGGGTTAGTCAGCTGGAAAACTGGCTCTCTTGCTTTAAACTGTTTTGCTATTTAAATGTACCAGCATCTGAAAAATCTCTGTGGACTATAGCTTCGAAGTGGAAAGCATCATTGCTGACATCTGACTGAGAACTGTCATACTGGTTAGTAATTAACCTCCTGAGGTGCAGTTTCAAGGTTCACTGACAGTAAAAGGTGGGATGTGGGCAGCACAAAGGAAGTACTGGATGTTGGTGCTGCCTGCTATGAGATCCTGGAAATGCTTCCCATCCCAAGAATGTGCAGAGTATGGGGTGATGGGAGAACTTTGCAGAGGTTTTTCTCAGTAGCAAATGTAATTGCCTTTGAGACACTGGACTAACCATGAGCTGATGCAGGGGTTGCCAAGGGGATTTCATGACCAGCAGAGAGGGCATCCAGGGAGGTGGTTCAAGCTGCACAAATGCCCAGTGCCTTAATTTCTGGCATTGGCTGAAGAAACCAACAACCCCTGAAAACACTCAAGGTCAATGTTGTGTAATGGTGGAGATTGTGTTCGGCGAGGAGCACAACAATGGATGCAACCATCAATCTCAGAGTTTCTTCTCAATGGGTACAACTCTCCCTAACAGAGAAAATAGGTTCCAATTTCACTGGCTGGTGTTACACATGGACATGGGGATGGGACCTGCCTCCTCTCCAACCTGTGACAAAGCACAGCTTGAACTGCTCTGAACTCGGGGACTGTTTCTCACAGTAACTGAAAGCATGTACTGATGTGAATCCATTTGCCTTGATTCCATCCTAATATTGACCTGCATGAAAGTACACTGCTGTCAAGTAACTTACCTCAGGATGTGAGTAGAATTAGATCATAGTCATGGCCCTGGTCTGCAACTGCTGTTCTTTTTTTTTTTTTTTTTTTCTCTTTTCTACTTTGGCTGCTTAGAAAGAGAGAAAAATGGCCTGTTGCACCTTATATGGTCAAATGGACTTTTGCTGAGGTGATGCCCAAATTCTCCATAAATGATCTCTTTTCACTTGGAAAAGGTCTCATTGTGAGCATCTCAGGATTCATATTTAACTGAAAAAAAACCTCTCTCTGCAGTGGAAATTCTGTGGTGCAGCCCTTCAGCCTAGGATTAAAAATCTCCTGAGTGGGAAGCAAATTAAACAAATATTTATTCCCTCACTTTCATTGGGTGAAACCCCACTGCTTTGTATCACATCAGGCCTGAGTGATGTTGTGTCACATCCTAGGCAGGGCAGTGCTCTGCCTCCTTTGCTCTGTGGCTGATTTCATAGCAAGACCTCTATAAAATATGAGTGGGTAATAGCAATATCACCTATGGCTACCTCAAGAGATCAGCCACTTTATTCATGAGTCTTTGTGTCTAACAGAGGGTGCTGAACCAGAAATAAAATAATTAACTGTCAGATAGGAAAATGGAGCTGGTCTTGGTTTACTCTGTCAAGAATAAGGAAAAATAAAGAAGACCAAAAAAAAAGCCCAAACTCAAGCCAGTGATTTTCATGTAAAACCACTTGTGCAGAGTATCTTTTTTAAAGACTATGTGTATTTCTATTCAACACTGTTGCCAGGTCAAATGCTGCTGTTTTCACATTTGACTGTAGAGGTACTCCTCAACTCTTATCCATACATTGTCCTTTAAAGAAAGCTATGTTTCTGGAGTCGGTCTTTTTTTAAGAACAAAATTCTCCTTGATCTGGCATTGCAGGGGGGGTTAAGAAAAAGCTCAGCTTTATTAAGTGCTGTGAGAAAACCTTTATGTCCCTCACATTTGAGACTTAGTGCATGTGCAATTCCTTTGCATGCTTCTAAATGTTTTAAACATGAAATAAATCTAAATGCTAAACTTCATATCATTTTTGTCCAGCCAACAAAAAAAAAATTAAATAGCAGGTTACATCAATACAGTATTGTCTGTGTCAGTGAGACTTCATTAACAGATGCTGTTACATTATAGATCATACATTTTCACTGAAAGAGGGACGTGTGTGATAGCTGGGCATTAACAGATAATTTAGGCTGACTCCAGACAACACTCAGATTCAGTCTTCTGTGGATATCTTCTTTTACTGGCATTTTTGCCTGCATTTTCATTGCTTGCAATGGCCATTTAACTGAAGAAATGCAACTGCCAGCATGAAAGGATTATTTTGCTAATCTTCCTTAAGGCTTCCCCCCGAGTATTCTATCAATATGAGGTTGTTGGTAGGAGACAACATAAACCTAATATAAATCCTGTTTTTTGGAACTGTGATTTGAAGTTGCACAGCATTCCACAGTCATGTGGAAGGGTATTTTGTAGAATGCTTGTTATTCATTCTTTCATTCTCCTGTCCCTTAAATCTAAGACCTAATAGGAATAATGTTTTCCTGTAGCTGCCCTGGCAAATATGGCTTTTATTACAGGAGAGTCACACAATTTTCAAATCCAATTAGACTCATGCCACCCTGCTGAGGCATACATTAAAATTTAGCAAATGAATCTTATGGAATGACCTGCTTCTTCTGCCATAGTTCTTCTTCCTTTTAGTAAAGGATTCTTCAACCTGAAACTTATTTTTTCATTTTTACTACAGTGGGTTCTTTCAGTAAAGGAAAAATTTGGAAACACAGAAAATGTATTCAGAAGCAGTGTTCTAAATGGGACAGTATGTTCCATCTGAGATAATAGAGATGACCTGCTGGTTAATAAAAGATAAAACCATTTCCAGGGCCCTGAACTAACTGCAAGAGAACCCAAAAGGAAAAGATTTTTTTCTGTGTAAGCTTTTTAGAAAAGAAAAATGAAACAAAAAACCTCAGCACCCTTCCATCTCCATTCTACATGTGCATTGGAAATATGTCTCATTAACTAGATGAATCTATTGTCCCAAAGGTACATTGCAATGTGATTTCACCAAGAAAAAAAGATTTACTGAGAGACTTCTTAGTGAAAGAGATCCTGGCAAAACCACAGATCATTATAGTCAGAGTTGGACCTGACAGATTCTTGCTGTTTGACTGACCCTTAATTTTGTTAAGTGTGAGAAAATTTTGCTTAGCACATCAGAATATGAACTAACACGCTAAATATTTTATTCTGTGCTAAATTAAGTATTACAGGTTTTAATTCATCTTCATCAAGCACCCTTATTGAAAATAAAATGGGCACAACGCAGCAGAGTGGGAGAGGAGAGGCATTATAATTAAAGCACAAATAAGCAGAGCATGTGACTCTATTAAAATTTATTATTAAGCTATTCTTTGCAAAATGTGTCATAGCTTTAGCAGTGCTTTGCCATAATGAAGTGTTCTAGCCAAAGCCCTGGGGTTTTGGATCTGTTAATCCTGCTAAGCCAGTCCTGGTAAGTGGGAGGGGCTGTGTGGCAGCATGAAACCTCTTGGTGCTTCATTTCCCATCCTTTGAAGAGCAAACTGCCCCAGGCCATAGAAGAGGGGAGCCTGCAGCACTCTGCACCCCTGGCATCCCCCTCCAGATCCCACCCGAGAGCAGCAGAGAGCCCTTCCTTGGGAGCCTGAGGGAAAGGCCAGCCCTGTGGGAGAGCAAAGAGGTGCTGGGGATGGTGGTGCTCAGTGATTCCCTGAGATGGTGTTGAGATACAAATCCTGTGCCTGCACGGTGTTGTGCCTGGGACTGATCTGTTCAAGTGCCAGCTCTGGGATTAGGGGGCACAGAACTGCCTCTGCCTCTGCTCTTCCCCGTGCCAAGCATGAGTACAATGACTCTGAGGCTCGGACATGGCAGCTTTGTTCTTCACATCTAGGCCTGCAGACTGAGATCCCACCAGATCCAAGAAGGGCCAAAAGTGTTTGCTTTGGACACTTTGATAAAAACTTCTATATTTGTAGCAAGACTTTCTGCATGGCACAGAGGTTTATCATTGTTTATCTATTATATGTTATTTTCAATCCTCTATTTGTATTTCAATTCATTTTCACTTTTGTTGTTCTGATATTCTTATACTGAGACCATCCTGTTCATGAGTTCACTTAATTTGTCCCTACAGCTGCAGGCTGAAAATCTCCTTTAGCTATGGCTGTGGCAAATGACTAATCTGCACACATTGTTGCTCATGAACATATTGTGTCATGTTTGCTTTAGTGACTGATCTGGTGTCAGACTATACAGGAAGTCTTTCTGCCATTTTTGTGTTGTGATATTTTTTGTTACCATGAAGTTTAAATGCACAGGCTTAGGACTGTGCTAATTTTGGTTTTCTGCCTTGTTTCCTTGAGATTGTCGTTCTTATTACACTTATTACAATCAATTCTTTATTGAGTGTGTTCAATTTCCAGCAGACTATGCCTGGAGATAATCACCCTTTTTCCCCTCTGCAATACCTGTACTTTCTTGTCAGTGATTCACTCAGACACCGTTCCTTTCCTGAACGTGCAGTTTTAATAGAAATGCCAAAGGTAGTGAGCCTACTTTAATGACTAAGTGCATTGAATGTCACAGAGTGGATGCATTAAAAAAGAAGTTGAGACATTCCCCAAAAAAACTTTTGAAACTCAATAAGTAATATGGCTAATCTTCAAGAAAAAGATTGTGGCTGTGGTCTCATGCAGTAGGAACCCATTTCATACCCTGAGGGAGCTAGTTTGTCTCTCTTTCCCAGAGGTAGGACAGATCAGGGAATTTGCCAGTTTACACCTTCTGCTAGGCAAGTGGCTGGCAGGAAGAACAGGCAGGAAATGACTACAGCCTTATTTTCTTCACCTTGCCTCCTAGAGCACCTTTTTTTCTGGTTTGGAAGGATAATAATTTACTGTTCACTTTTGCTCAGGGATGGACATGAAGGCAAAATCAACTTTCTGTCAGAAATTATGTGAACTAGTTGGTTTTAGAGCCATCAATTCATCAATGGCACTTTTTCTAGTCAAAATAATGGTACTCCAACTAACAGTACTCCAACTGCTCTCCAGTTCTTGTTTATGCTTTATTGATATCAGCCTGTCTCCAGAGCCAACAGGAGCCATTGTTAGTGAGAGCTTCTTCCCCTCTTTCAAGTTGGAAAGCCTGGGTGAAGCTGCAGGCTGTTCCCAAGGAGTAGGAGGCGGTGTAGCCAGGCTGCCAGCTTCCTTTGCACAGGGCAGTCCCTCAGGAAGCAGAGCTCTCCATACAAAGCACTCCTCCTCCAGTTAGTGACAAAGAGAGGAGTCATCTGACCCATAAATATTAGAGTTGAAAAAACTTCTGTGGTCATCAGCTCCAGCCCCTGCAAACAGTGGAGCTTGACATGACCCTCAGGGATGAACATTTGCCTTGAAATCAGTGATCCTCCCTGCCAGATTACCTCCCTCCTCTCTCATTTAGTCCTATTTAATCTACATTTTCCCCTTCAGTAATTCTGAGCTATTACTATGCTTCTACCTGATTTCCCCATGCTGCCAACCACCCTCCCACACCACCCTCTACCTTCTTGTTATTAATTCTTCTTAAGTACTCACAGCCTGCTGTCATGTCACCTTTTCTCTAGGCAGGGCAAATTCAACAGTTGGCTTTCTTGCCTAACTACTCTTAATACAATAGCTGCTGTCTTCTGAACTCTGTGGATTTTTTTGTTTGCTGCCTGCCCTAGTTTAGTGTTCTTTTCTCTTTAAATCTAACATGATTTCATAGTAGGGAATGCTCAGAGCATTGCAGATGTAGCCTTACCAGCCAAGCCTGTGTAGAACATTTCAATTCTGTGTACAATATCTTACTGCATGTAGCCACAAGGACAGTAATCAATGAAATTGCAGAAAACACTGGATTTTATAGAAATCAAAGGAAAAATCACTGAGCCCTGTGGAAAACAGTGAAAGATTATTTAGGATAGAAAAATTAAGAAATTTAAAGAATTGTATCTTCTTAATAATCCAAAGGTAGTTATCTGTAGATTTAGGGGTTTTGGTTTGGTTTTTTTTTGTTTGTTTGTTTGGGGTTTTTTTGTTTGTTTTTTTTTTTTTTGGGGGGGGTGGGTTTTTTTGGTGTTTTTTTTTAGGAAAAAATCATTAAAACATTTTTTTTAAAAGGAATTATATTTTAAATCCTTATTTCTTCTGTTCTGCAGAAAATGCTTTGGGTCAAGCTTCTTTACTGATTATTAGCCCGTGCTGGGCACCCCAGTCCTGCCATCACACAGCACAATACCCAGAACGCTGCCTCTTCTTGCCTGGCTGATGCATCACATTCTAAATCACAGCATGTACTGAGTGCAGGTGAAATAACTTAGCATAAAGACAAGGTCTGGTCTGAAAGAATCAGCCCCAATTTGGGTTTGGAGTTAAGAGCATATTGATAGTAATACTGTGAAAAGAAATATCTCTATCTCTTTTAAAATTGCTTCTAAATTGAGGGCAGGGAAGGCTTGGCTTATTGTAAAAGGTTTATAATTTTTATTATTAAAATTATGGCTTATATATTATATGTTTTCTTTAATTCTGATTGCAAATAATTTTGCATAATGTATGTTCAGGATTGTCTGAAACAAGTATACAATAACTCATCATTCTTCCCTCTCAATACATTGTGAAAAAGTAATGGGGGAGAAGGATATCCACTTACAACCATAAAATCTTTAATTAAAGGTATCTATATGGGAAGCCTCTTTCTTCAGAATATTATTAAATATTGCCACCTTCAGGTGAAAGTGTATCTAAACATTTAAGGAGAATTTTTCACACATACGATTAGAATTTTCATCTTAACTATTTTTAAACCATGTTTATGCTTTTTCTTCTGACAGTTGAGCACAGAAGGGCAGACAGGGTGGTGTGCTGAATTTGGGGAAATTCTATTCCTTGGGTTTGAGGAAAGTAAAGCAGAGTGGAAGAAAGCACTACAGTTAATACATTAAACCCAAATAGTGTGTGGTTTCCTTGAACAAATCATCTCAGAGAACTAGAATCCTGCAGTTTACTTTTATGTGGTTTTGCCTCTTGCAAAACTTCTTCCAAGTTCTCCCTTTCTAATATGGAAGAATAAAGATGATTTTTAAAGTGAATAGAATTGGCTTGGTTGAAATTCAGGTCAAATTTAAGCTTAAATTTATAAGAGAAATTCCCTAAATTAAAGAGAGAAATGCTGGAAAAGAAAGGAAATTTACAATTCATTAAATAGTGATATCAATCTGTAGCAAAATTCTCAAAGCTATTTGCCTTACCAAACATTTCAATCTCTCTTTAAGTTTAGTAAAAAACAATTATAAATACAAGTACCCCTGCTGGAGAGGGCACTCACATTAAGTAACATTTATTTTGTTCCTAGTCTTGCCTCTGCTGGTTTCTTCCAGTGCTAAGTAGGGAGATTGGTCCATGGCAGTGAGTTATCGATTAACTGATGGCAGGATCCCATTTCCTGTGTATCTAAAGTCAAATTCTTTTGAAACATGGCATTACACAAACAGTGCCTTCCACCCAGAGAAAAATTTCATGCTGTTCAGTAATAGCAATGGCAAACACTCCCTTTGGACTGAGCATAACGCTCCACTTCCCACTTAAATGGTTTTGCACTGTTGCACTAAAGAGCTGGCACATTACTCCCCACAGGTGGCTGCATTTCAGCGCCTGGGTGAAGAGAGTCTCTATTTCATCTTTCAGCTGTAGTGAGTGCTAAACATAACATGGGGCTCCTCTATTTCCACAGGCTATTAACCTTCCAAAACATTTATCTCCAATGCTAAACTTTCTGGGGCTTCAGCTTCAATTCCAGCAAATGTCTCTATTCAAAAACAGTGCATTGAGAATGAATTAAGTCCCCTTGCAACAAATAGTAACCATATGCCAGTGCTAAACCTGGGCTGAAACAGCTTCCTGAACTTATTCCTTCTCAAAAGTAACATTTTTATTTTGGCAAGTTTGAGCAAAACTTCTTCATCCATTTTTGAATAAGAGAGCGGCAATAAAACAAATAATCTTACTGAACTTCTGTTCATAAAAGCATTTGAAAATATTGTACTTTATAAATAGTATTTTCATAGCATTTACAAAATGTGGCAGACGTTCTGAAGAACTGAAAGCTGACACCTCTAAAGGAAAATGGTGGGTCTGCAAGACTGGGCATAAAAAACTTTCTTCTGGGGAAATACATCCAGCAGACAAACACAACCTCCAAAACAAGTAGTTTAAGTTCCCTGTTTGCTGAAAGTAATATTTGCTTAACAGAGCAGATGGAAAGGGTGGTTCTCAATAGGTAGCTGGGCAAGTTTAACCATGGGCACTGCAACAGCTTCAGTGTCAGTACAGTCATGAGTGACCCTGGAGGGAGACACTTTATCAAGGAAAGGGAGGCATGCAGGTATGGCTGACCTGTGTAAAGGTGTGCTTCCCCACCCAGCCTGACCTTTATTCCCATAACCTTCCTGGAGTGGAAACCTCCAGTGGCAGTCATACTGTATGTGCTGGTCGTGATGGCTGCAACCAGCTCAAAGTAGGCTCAGGGGAGACAGCAAACAGCTCAATAACCAAGGGCTAATTTGAGCAATACACCCACCTAACCACAGTGCTGCCCAGTGTCCAATTCAAGCCACATTTGGAAGAAATAAGCCTCTGTACTTGGTCTGTAATTCTATGATTTTACTCCATGAATAGTGGGCAGCCCACGGCCCATTGAGCTCTCCTGCCTGGCAGTGCGCTGCACACCAGGATCTCCCCCGGGGTAGGGTTGCCTCTCAAGGTTTCTACAATTCAAGTTTGAGAAACTCTTTATCACATCAGATACTTGGTAAATGAATTAGGAATAGACACACTGAAATTCTGAAATCTTAGCTAAGTGACTTGAAGGATAGATGGTGAGTATATAATCCTTTGGACATAAACCATTGACCAAGTCTGGGACTAAGTCTGGATTCAGCTGCACCCGAACTCTCCTCTGAGATGTTTAGAATGCAAGGGTTCCTTTATGAACCTCATGGTCTTCCTGACAGTTTTGTCTGATCCTATTCTTTATGCAGTAAATTCTTGTTCACCTTGCCATCAAATCTTTTTAAATCAGTGTTGTTAACTCAGTGTTTTTCTCAATCAAATATATTGTTGCTTCTCTCTTATGAGTGAATACATTTCTCCATCCACAACAACTAAACAAGATGCTGCATATGCCATGTATATAAAGTATTGCACAACTCTTGCAGAGAAAGTAATAGCTAAGTGTTCAATACCTCATTTTCATTCCCTCTGTCATTTAGAAAATGTGGCTGAAGATGAGATATTCTCTGCTTTTATAAAATGGAGGATTATAACAAAAAATGAAGGGCTGTAGAAGAGGATGGTTAATCAGAAATACTTTCTACAGTAGAAAGAGGAAATAAAACTGAAATTAGGTAGTAAAGGGAGGAAAACTCATCCAACAGTAATTCAGCATTCAGTCACTGGCAAAGGAAGCTTAGCAGTCCAAATAAGAGATTTTGAAATATTTAATCTATTTAATCTGCAGGATCTGTGGAATTATGTATAATTCCACAGATTATGTATAATTCCACTGGCTGTTTTCTCAAATTAAAAGTCTTCCAAAGGAAGAATCAGTTTTTTTTTCTTGTGGTTTTTTTTTTTTTTTCTTGTGGTTTTTTTTTTTTTTTCTTGTGGTTTTTTTTTTTGTTTTTTTTTGTTTTTTTTGTTTTTTTTTTTTTTTTAGGATGTTGTGGGTTTCTCTCAGAAACACTGCAGCATTCTTCCTGCACCCATGGTAGAAAAACTGCTGTGGTTCAGTGTAGCTGGATGGGGGTAGTTGTGATACAGTTTCCACAGAGGTATCAAAACACTATAATCTCTGAAGTGCTTGAGAATGAATGGCTTATATAAATGTAGAATATTATTACTATATACTCAATTGGGCCATACTGAATAGGGTTAGCTGCTTTATTGGGTCTATCTCCATGGAAACTGGTAACAGTCTCGAGTATTGACTGCTAGTTAATCAAGATAGTATTGGACATGCTCTGCTCAAGAGGTCTGACTTAGTTTCTGCAAAATAAAGTGCCCTTTAGCCAGGTGACAAATAGGTGTGAAATCCTGAACTGGTTGTTAAGTGCACAAGTTGCTGAATCAAGATAGAGTAGCATATTTTCCTAGTCCCTTGGGTAGCTCAGACAGGAGTGCAGTGGTGCTGGCTGGGGGTAGGAGCAGTCTGCCAGCACCTCACCAAATCCCTGCTGCTGGAGGCACTGGCAGACCGCTGGCAGCATTAATTCTTGCCTGGCATTTCTGTAGCTCGTAGCAAGCGAGTGCCGTGCAGCCCATGAACAGACCCAGCCCAGACACTGTCACTGCCCAGCAAGGGCCTGCCCACCCCAAACAAATCCCTGTGTGCGCAGCACCTTCCCAGCACAGCTTTTGGAGTGCATGAGGAGACGTGTTCCACAAGATCTCTGGCATTTAAATTCTTCTTTTTGTGTCTGGGCCAGAGTGGACCTTTTAATGTGAACTTGGGAAAGTATCCTGGGACTGTGACTCTGTGAAGTACAAACTAGGAGTTCTCCTAAATTAAACAGTCTGTGGAAGAACTAATTATGTTTTTAGTGTTGAGAGGCACTGGGTTTGATCAGCTTGGCATATGTGGAAGTGCCACAGCTTTGTTTTCTCAGCCTTAAGGCATTCACTTAACTGTACTATAACAAAATAGGAGTCCACAATTTTTTCCATAACAATACTGATTTTCTTTTACCTGAAAAATCATATAGCTTCTTTGTAGGTACAAAAAATTCCCCAAACAAAAATTCTTTGATTTTTGTGTTAGAATCATGTTAGTAACCACTGCAAATCATTATGGTCTTCATAATAGGGCATTAAAATAAAAAGCCCACAGATGCTCTGTCATGATTTACAGCCTGGCTGATAAACACCTTGGGCTGTTTTATTTTACCATGGAACCAAAGAGAATTAACTATTTCTCCTGCATGGAAAAATCCTGAAGATACTAATAAGCCTTTTCCAAGAAAAAATTGATAAAGTCACCATGAAACTGGTAGATAGTCTTGGTAATTATTTAAGCATTGCTTTTAAAATTATTATTTGATACATGAAATATTGTTTTCCATGTTGAAAATACTTTTGAGTATTCTGTGCAGATAGTCCTGGCAGATAGTAGATAGTCTTTGTAATTATTTAAGCGTTGCTTTTAAAATTATTATTTGATACATGAAATATTGTTTTCCATATTGAAAATACTTTTAAATATTCTGTGCAGTGAATCTGGCAACTGCTAGAAGCCGTGTTTTATTATAGCTGCTTGAAAGATACATTGTAAACTTAAAATAATTCAAAATGCATTCTGCTTCAGTGTTTCCATAAAAATTCAGTGTTACTATGGTTCTCTTTTCATGCTGTCAGCAATTTCTGTACTCTGCAAAACTTTGGATTTGCTTCTTATTCTTAACTGAAAGACACTGTAAAAACTGAGAACCCTATGATGTTATATTCTTTACTTCTAACATGGACATGGACTACATGGACTACTGACAAAAGAGTTGTCAGTAAGATGTGATGCCTTGTATTCTATACTGGATGTATTTGTTGAGACCCCAGCTGTTGAAACCATGTCCACAATAAGTCTCATCTAACTTATACTGTCTGAGAATTAAACTAGTTCTTCTTCTTCTATGAGCAGCCTGTTAGCAGCCTGTTTGGTGGAGTTCCAGGACCCAGTGAGGTATGAGTCTTTCTAGAGAAGCTCATGCCTGTTTCACTAACAGAATTAGCCTGAGCATTACCTTTTCCCTTTCTGAAACTCTGGGTTCCTTTTCCTAAAACTTATGTAACTCTTTGCATACTTTCTATGGACAATCTTTAAGCAGAACAGTACCTTGCTTGTTGTTTATCTTTGCAGTTTGATTTAGGATTAGCACACTATTAAATATATCTTCTTTATTTTTCCATCTATTTCACATTTAAGTAAATGGGAGGATGTGAAAAGTCTGCTTCCAGTGCTCTGTACACCTCACAGGTACTGGGGCTCTCATCTGCCTCCTGGGTGAACAGGATTATTCAGTTCCTTCAGTGCAGAGGCTCTCAGTGGCACCAAGAAAGACTCAGTGGCATCTCCTCAAGGAAATGCTCAGAAAAGCTCATAGGACAGCCCATAAAGTATTCCAGACTCAAATAGTCTACTTACAATTACAGCTGTATAATCTAGATGAGTATCTTCTGATTTAGAGATGTAAGAACAAAATGCAGCCCTATTAACTTAGCTGTTCCTAGGCTGTGAGAATGCCACTTATGGATAGTTTGGCCCTGGACAATTAGACAACAAACTTTTTTTAACTGCTGTAGGAGTTCATTCTTTACATGCTCTTAATTTATTGTGTTTCACAGGGAAGATTAATCAGTCTTGTAATTAATTTTGTTCTCTATAATCCTTTTCAAGACATTGGATGAAATAAAATTATGATCAAGACTAATGATGGACATGGATCAACACACCTTTTCTCTCTATCATGAAATGGAATGTTATGAAAAGGTTTCCTTCCATTATTAGTTTAGGAAAGAAGAATCAAGTCAAAAAACAGGGCAAAAAATGAAGGAGAAGGTAAAGTTGGCAGCAGGCAGAGAAAGACAGCTTCATCTCTTCCCAGTTTGTTAGAAAATACCTTTCCCTCTCTCAGCATCACCTTTCATTCCTCCTACTCCCAGACTATGTTAAAATATTTACTGAGGTTGGTCTTTAAACCTACAGCAGCTAAACCACTTTAGTATGGGGTGAATTTATAACAGGTTTTTTATAATTTGTGCCCAGGGACATCATTATGCATGTGTCATGCATAACAGTCAGGCTAAATGGTGAAACTAAAAGGAAAAGAAAGGAAATCACTTATGGACATGCCTGGGAATCAACACAGTCATTTTCTCTGAAGCAGTTCAGTCATATTGAGAAGATATATGCTTGGACCATTTTAAAACTTTTTATTATTTACTCAATAGGCTGCAACATCTCTGAGACTTACTGCAGTGTTTATTCAATAGACCAGCTCTGTATTTTTGGTCTATCATGTCAAAAATGCATTTGGGCAATTATGAAAGGGTACATTTTACTCAGAGTCCCTTAGTGGCTCCTCTGGAGCCTGTTATGTTGTACAGCACTTTGTAGTAGGCTGCAATTCCAACATTAATGCAAACATACTCATGGTGTGCCCTTTCAGGAAGTTTTAAGAACTGACTCCTCTCTAACCACTCAGGTTCCTGCATGGACAGGAAGATTGTTCCAAGCAGCATTATGTTATGCCAAGATTCTGTCTCTCTCCTTAAAACGAGACTTGCCTTCTGGATGTCAGCAGGCCAGTGGCATTTAATGGTACATTCCAAATTTCACTGGAGGATTAACCTAATATGTAAAAACAAAATTTCCTCCAGTTCTCTGGTAACCCCTTGCTTGCTTGAAGAATCTCATTTTTTTCTGCTGCATCTGTGAATATCTCCTTGACATTATCTCAAGCCCACAAATTTAGTGTTTTTTGAATAACACACACTTGTCTTTATCTTGCATTGTTTCTTGTCAGTGAGAGGAGATCTGTATGTTTGTGGTGATCCAAAAAGGAAAGTGAAGCAGCAAACTGGAGTGTCCTGGGAAAGCCTGAAGTGCAAGGCTTTACTTCTCAAACCAGAAGCATCTCTCCAGGCTGCATGAGGAAGGAGCACTTCTGTAAACAGCAGTCTCTCAAGTGTTTTCACCTATGCCTGGCTTTCCCACAGCATGAAAACCCCACTCCTGAGTTATCTACCTCAGAGCCTTTGACAGGACAAAGACTCTGTGTTAAATATGAAAACACCTCCATAGTTAAAACATATCCAGGATCTCAGCTACTGCATGTTTGGTTTAGGACTGGAAATATTTAATATTATCTTCTCTGTATTCCCTTACTTCTGTGAAAAAAAATTGATTAATGCTTGGATATTTTTTATTTCTTCTTTTTATTGTTTTAGTTCCTTCAGAGCTGTTGGCATTGCTGAGGCATTAACACCAGTAAGAGGGAAGTTTTCATATGCAAATTTTACTCCCTTAATTAAAAGCAGGAGCACTTGATTACACTGCTGAGCCCCAGAGCTGCAAATATGTAAACAAAGGTTACATGCTCAGAAAAGAAAATTGAGCCCTAAGTCACAGTTTTGTGATAGACTTCTGTTAGTTGTTAGTTAACATGAAGCCCAGTGCCAAATTTAATTCCTTATTCCCACACAGAAGTGCATGCTCTTCCAGAAGCAAGTTTTGTGGTTATTTTCTTTGGGTTTGGGATTGTTTTCTTCTCATTTTGTATTTGCTCTTCTGACTTAGAATGCCCTTTTTTCCTGGCTGGTAGCAATAAAGCAATTAAGAGCAGGTGTAGCTTGAAGAATGTGATGCAGCATCTAGAAAAAGTGATTAACAGGAAAAATAAGCCACAGGCCTTAATTTGTTTCTTAATTGTCATCCAGGTCCTTCAAAATTATGAGGATGCTGGGCTTCTGCTGACTCCAGGAGTCATGAGGACTGACTGCTGGACCTGAGAATAATTTAGTGAGACTTGGTCTCCTGTGGTAACCACCTTTTCCAAAATTGCCTCTTCCTATCTCTGCACAGTGGTCCTTAGTCCCCTCAGCTATCCTGAAATGATTGCTCTTGCTAAATCAGGTCACACAAATCACCTGGCCACAAGAAAAAGACAAGCAGAGCACCATGTTACTGTGTGCTTTCTCTAAAGCAGCTGATTTCAATTATCTAATTCTTTGCAAGTTCATAAAGAGCGCTGGCATGACTTAGAGTCCTGGGGTGAAGCAGGAGAAAAAGGGCTGGGGAGAGATGTGCTGAGGAGCATGAATGGC
Source organism: Vidua macroura (assembly GCF_024509145.1). Taxonomy (NCBI): domain Eukaryota; kingdom Metazoa; phylum Chordata; class Aves; order Passeriformes; family Viduidae; genus Vidua; species Vidua macroura. The sequence goes on from NC_071579.1 coordinate 13,063,439, forward strand.
TTAGACTGGATATACCAATGCCATGAGCATGTCTTATAGACAGACCCTCTCTGACAAAGACAGTAGTGTTACATTTTAGGTTTTCTAAGCATAAGCCAGTGTAGCAATGCAGGAGATTCCCGTTCCTTACATGGGTAAATCTTACTGAGCTGACAAGTTCCCTTTTTAATCAGTCACTTACCTCCCAGTTTTAAATAAGAGCAATCCTGAAACAGATACAGGGATGAAAAGGACACAAGATACTTTACACTGGTGCAGTTCTGATAAACTCACACTTCTCTGGGTGCTTCCTCAAAAACTCATGTGTATGGTGCCATGGAGGGGTGATACTCTCTACCCTTGCATGCTGCTACATGGGCTTTGCAAGGCAAAGGTGGCTCTTCATGCTGCTAGCCAACACATAATAGGACCTGCTTTAGGCAAGGACCTCTGGGATTTTCTGAGGTTATGGTGTGGTGTGCCCTGTTAATGTTTTTTTAAATGAACATTGCAGGGAATTATATTTTGACTGTGATCTTTAATACTTTGGGGTCTTGTCTGCTCACTGTCTATCTATGGGCTTTTGCTGAGGGGAAAGATATGTAGCAAATTTCAGTATCTGCACCAATGATCCCCCAGAAATAGCAGAACGCAGTCCATATGTGACATTTTCAGTTTGTAAATTCCACTAACTCCTTTCACTGAAGGGTACAATTCAGGCCCCCTCTCCATACACAGCCTCTAATTGATTAGAAACAACTAACTACAAAAGAAAATTTGTAAAATGAATTGCCACAAGCTTCACAGGCCCAATGAAAGCACAACTGGCAGGACCCAAGTTCAAGGCAGATCACACCTGCACAAGTACTGATCAGAGTACAGCCTTGGGTGAGATTTACTGTCATTAAGACAATTTTGATCAAACCCCATTGAATCAAGGCATGTATTCATCGACTCCACGTGCTGACCCCAACATAACCACTGAGATTGCTGTTCTGATCTTTGACATAGAGACTTCACATTGCCTGGACAATGAACCTCTGCATTTTGCCTTAATTTGGCATGGTGCTTAGAACAAAGCATGAAACACAAACAGAAGGCAATGCATTTTATTAACAGAAGGCAATGCATTTTCTGAAGATGAGCTAGAACCCAAACACCAAGGACAAGTTCCTGTTATCCAGGTAAAGTATATTATTTTGTCAGCTCCTGCATACATCCCATTCCCACTGATGGCAGTTTCAGCCACACACATGTGGAGCTTCCATTAACACTAATGGACAATACCTGCAATTGATCTGGGGCTAACACTGGTGGCAATTGCATACACCTGCAACACTCATTAGCATTAATGAGGGTTCTCCTGTGGCTGTCTAATGATCATTAATGGGAATTACACACATGTGTGTTTCTCATTAGCATTAGTGGCACATGCATTTCTCATTAATATTGATAGGAAATGCAGGAAGCCATATCTCCTTTTAATATTAGGAGGAAAGTTGCACTCACTGCAAAGAAAAATCTATTACTGACACATCCTCAATGAGGAAGTTTAAGCTGTTGTTAATTCTGTTCCAAAACAACTTCAGTTTGTGCTGTCTTTCAGTGAATTATCCAAGTCTCCATGACTTTGGCCACCAGGCATGTTTTGTTCCCACATGAATGAAATAAAAGTCCAAACATTCCTTTCTTTGTAACCAGACAGGATGTCATCTCTGTGTTTTTTAAGCAAACCTATTTCTGAATTGCTGCTATTTTAAAGAAAAGTCTGTATATGCTTTTTACAGCATAGGGTGGCACACTTCAGCTGCTGAGTTATTGCCATAGGCACACCAAATTTATTATAAGTTCTTGTCATCATAACTCCATTTTACATCATGCACTAATGCAGTATTGTGTTAAACTCTGACATGGTTCCTGATGAATGTAGTAGAGACTAAAGGCCACAGCCTCCCCTCAGAGTAAAAAATTGTGTGAATTTACTACAGGACGGAGCTTTTTATCCTTCCAGTTACAAAGGCATTAAACTTCAGTAACCCTTTCAAAAATGGGTTCTCATGCCTGCCAAGTGGTTTCCATTGGCTTTTCTGTAGGATTGTAGTTTGAGTCTCCTTTAGAACAAGTGCCAGGACTGTTGGCTACTGTCAGTGCGAGCTCAGGGATCCACGTGGGGAGGCAGCCAAGGGCTTTGCTTCTGGGGAGGATTTCCCCCTCTCTCTTCCAAGGGCCAGCACTGCTTGGGTGGGTGCTGAAGAGCAAGGCTGTCCACGTGGTGTGAGCACTGGTGACCAGACAGAGCTAAGGAAGAATGCTGATCTCCCTACCCATTATGTCTATGGAGATATGGGAAGGTGATTGCACCTGAACTGGGAATCAAGTGATTTGCTATCGGTTCTCACCTTCATATCTTACAATTATCATATTTCTAGGACAAATTCTACTTTTTCTATTCTTTGGTATACCCACCACCTTGTACACAGGAATTATAGCCTGAAACAGAATCTCTAGATGCCACTGTAAGTGCTTAGCTACAGTTAATACAAACAAAAACAACCCCATCAGATATAAGCTATTTAAAACAGAGAGCAATGTATTTAGTTTTAAAAGTGCCCTTTGGTAAGATAGTCTTATTGCTTTTCTCATTACTGTGCAGAATTAGAATAATCATTGCCCATGCAAATTAGTTACAAGAAACAATATTTGCAAATAGCAGATGAAAATTAAAGGATTATATTTGGCAAACACAACTGCTAGATCTGATTCCCCAAGGCTGGGGGAGGTACAGATCGCACCTTCCATGCTGCACAGGAATACCTCAGTGCAGGGAATGGCAGGCTGAAGCTCCACTGAAGCTCCACTGAAGCTGTTGGGCCATTCCAGGAGCCTTCTGGAGAGAGGCAGCAGAAGTGTGAGAACAGTTTCCAACTCTCACAAGAGTTGCAGACGAAGTGCCCAGTGTGAGCCTCTCCCCTGCCCTAGCTCTATCCCCTTGGCAGCAGGGGTTGCACACCCCGTTATCACATATTGGTTCTGAGTCGGCACACGCACGTAGGAGGTGGTGTTGCTTTCTTTACAAGCTGAGGTTTCATTGCTGGGCTCCTTGACCACAGCCCCTATATGGGCTCTGTATGTAACCAACTTCAATTCACATGAAAATCAACAACCACTTCAGAGAGAGCTGGCATAATGCATAAAACTGTTTACAAGCCCAGACATTCAGATACATGCTTACATAAGGTGCACACACTCATCCACACTCATACATACCCATCCTGGAAAGTATAAAGCAGGAAAGGTGATTCTAGTGTTAATCTAGCCTAGGATGATAGATGTTAGAAGACATCAAGGAAGATCACAATAATAGTATTCTGTTTGGCTACAGTAGCATTAAAGATTCTAATCTGTAACTACAGCTTTCACTTATAATTCAGACTTTAGCTGCTAAACAAACTAAATAATTTATCAAGTACAATATGTTCTAACTCTGCAGCTTGCAAAAACTGCAGCCATACCTTTATTTCAAAGAGTCACCAAATGGTGGAAATGTCAAGCTCTTCCTTACAGTGCATCTTCCTCAATTCCCTTGGTAGATAGCACTGATTTTTTTTTTTTTTTTTTCTGAAGATGTTTTATTGTTTTCCTACTTTTCATCAGGGTGGGGTTGCCATGGCAATAAAGTAGGATGTCTTGCTGGATTTCACCTTTGCTGTCTTGCTTCATATGGTTCTCTCTCCTCAGAGCAAACATGGTGGACGCAATGCACATACAGATGTCTGATTTCAGATTTCTTTCTCGAGTGTGCTTGGCAGCTGCTCTCCTGAGACAGGCAAAGCAGCACTTTGCAAGCAGCACTTCACTTTACATTCATCTTCCCACTCTCTAGTGGCCACCATCATGCCTCTCTTGCTTTCTGAGCTCTCTTTTAAAATGGACAAAGCTTTTCATGAAAGACTTGCTTCTAGTGTAAACAAAAACTTTTGCTTAAGCATTTCAATTAACCAAATGACCAAATCAATTCTCCTCTCAAAGTTAGTTGAGGCAAAGTGGCAAAATATGCTGCAATAGATATAAACACCCATTACATATTGCAGCAATCTCCTCAGAGTTACCCCAGTTACTGGATGTAAAAGACTGAGTTTAGGTTGTGATGCTGTGCCGATGAATGGGGTGTCACTTTTCCCTGTGTTAGTGTTTATTGCCATATCAGTTTTCCCATTTAGATTTGTCCCAGGAACAAAAAGTTCAAAAATTAAATCACTCACTGGGTTGAAGAGTTTTCATTTTATATATCTTTCCTGCATCATTCAAAAATAGATTATAAATCTGTTATTGATATCTGAATTTCACAGTGGTAGCATCTCAAAAACCCAGATGAAAAGGATGGTAAATGCAGATTTAAGTCACAGTCCTTCAGTGAACATTACAGATCAGCTCTTCTCTCCTTGTGGAGTACCAAGAGTGGAAATAGCTGAAATTTCAGGATACACTAATGAATAATGAATCCCGTGACACAAAATTATCACTAATATCACAAGTATTTACATCTCATATCTGGTAGCTATATATCTCAAAAATATTTTTAAAATACATTGGATTTTTAATACAATGAGATTTTTTCCCCTTTGGTGTTTGGATTCCTCTTTGCAATTCTACCAAAGTAAAATAGGGATGTAGTACATGAACTCCTGTGGTTTAGCCACGATGCCTTTCTTTGTCACTTTCCAAAACTCTGCTTGTAATGGCCAAGCTGAGAAAATGTTTCCCAAATTCCAGGTCAAGGGTTTATGTTCTACTTTCCTTCTTTCTGCCTTACTCACTAGAGTAGCATTAAGTTTCCATTTGATTTTGGTAACACTGCCTTGGCAGAACATCAGTGTCATTTTAAAGTATCATTATAATATTTGTTCTTCTGACTCCGTTGGTCTCTGCTTGCCAGTCCCAATTTTTTTCTTGGAAAGATACTATTAGCATAATTATTATTCTAACATTATAACACGCCAGGGACATGGCCATTGTCTCCCTTTTCCATTTAGTTAATGCTGTAGGAAACTTACAATCTGGGTAGAAGACAAAAAATAACACTTGTATATCAAGACAGATAAGAAGAGTGCTTTGAGACTACATGACTCTGCACGCTAAGCAGCAGGACTGTGATAGTCTCTTACTTTTGGTGCATTATAATAAAAGAGATTGAAGAGGAACCTCCAGTAGCTGTTCCTTCAGAAGCTCTTTCATAGGATGTAGTACAGCAAAGAACATGAAGTTGCTTCTCTGAAAGTCTTGTGATTGGTGTAAGATGTTGGCTTGTCAGATGAATGGGTGGTAGGAATTGATTTCTTAGCAAAGTCACTCAGAAGATTGAAGAGAATCTTCTGTGATGTGAGAATGTTTAGTGCACATTATTTTGCTGACTTGGAGCATCTCTTTCCATCTTTTTAGCCTGCTAATAACAGGCTCACTGCTGCTATCATGACGAGGACAATCTGTATTTTAGAAGACAGACTCTACTATTTTTTCCCCAAACTAACTCTTCTGAGCACAACATATCACAGCTACAGAGATAATCATGGCTGTAGAGCAAGCTGTGCCTTGGCTGCTCCTTTCCAGGCTGTTTTTCAATACAGAGGCCATTCTTTCTGCTGCTTTGGACAGGACCAGGCCATCTTGTGCCTTTTAAACCAAACCTCAGCCCAGTTTGTCGATGCACATAGCACAACATCAGCTGGCACCAGTAGGCCTTTCCTCAGGCCAGTTGTGACAGTGCCTGATTTTAGTGACCTAAAAGCAGGTTCTGCACAAGAAAAACTCTAGTGTTCATTCTGTTGCCTGAAATGTGTGGCATGTGTAGGTCCCTTGCCCTGGAAAGCTACATCTGCTGACTTGCTGCTATTTTAGGAATGCACCAGGTCCCACAAAATATGTGAAAAGAATCAGAAATCAGAATTCTTTAAAGGTATTTACATTACTTAGCATTTTTATCAGGAAGATTGCAAAGTATTTTATGTGAATATTACTATTATCCCCAGATTATAGCTGGTAGGACTTGGATAACATATAGATCAGCTATTTCCTCAAATCCATGGGAGAGTTAAGTGATGAAATTATGAATGGGATCCTCCATCTTGGCTTTCTATTCCATGTTGTAACTATCACATATCTCTATGCCATGTATGTTTCTGGTATTTACAATTTAATTCAGCTGTACTCCTTGCCATTTAATTTGGTGACAATATGTGCATTTGCAGGAGTGGGGTGGGAGGGCCTATTTTCTGGGCAGGCCATGTCTGCTGTTTATAGTCTAAAAAGCATGTAGTGTGAAAATCTGATAGCTCTTGAAAATATCTTCCTGGACATTTTGCTGAGCCTGCCAAGAAAACTGATAATTAACAAAAGTAACTTTTGTGACAGAAACAAAAAGGCTGACCATATGCTTTGCTTATAGTCCTATACCATTTCTCAGGAAGAAAAACAGAACTTCAACCAGCATTGAGAATCATTAGAACTGAAAATACAGTTCATTACTTACCACATTTACCTTGAATAAAAACAGAATTCAGTTTTTATGTTCAACTGCATTCTTGGAAAGATCTAAACATGTGATTAACAAGTTTTTCTAGGTCCAAGGACATCTGGCTGAGTTGAGGTGCTGAAGCATGTTATGGTGTCGTGTTACCTGTGTCAGCATGTGAGCTTTATCCATAGTTGATTCAAATTCAAATAATGTAAAAAAATAGATAACTACCTCAGATTTTATTATTCTCGAGGGAAAAGTCAACTGACGATGATTCCTAACTGCTGCTGAGAAAAAAAAAATACCATAGGCTTCACTGCTGTAGAATCAAGCCAATGCAATGCAACAATGCAACTGCAATAAGGATGGACTACACAGAGGTGTTTGATATATACACATGTGAACACATTTATGAAAAGTACTTTATTGTAGCACTTCAAAAATCTTGCAGGCCAGTGAAATGCCTTAGCTTTTCCATATGTAATATTTCAGTAATAGCAATGCTAAAGGAATATTGACACATATAATTATTTCTCTGTTAAGATGGTAAAGTTATTCAGAACTTTCATGTAAACAGCAGGTTTCTTTAAGAACTATCTCTATTCACTGTGTTTTTACTTGGCAACAGGAGTACAAACAACTCTTGTCTAGGGTAGGGGAATGACAATACTCAGTCACCCTTTAATTCACTTACTGCTGAGATGCCCAGCAAGCCCTGTGACAACCTTTTTCCAGCTGCTACAAACAACTGTCTATTTGGGAGGATAATTCCAGCTTATTTCTGCTGACCTGGGCTGGATTCAAGTTACTGTCCTAAAAGGAAAAGCCTGGCAAGGGTCATGAAACTTTGAATGTATTTATTTTTAGGACACTCAAGCAGAGAGCAAGCAGAGATGAATAAGACTTGGAATAACAGAAGATCACCACTCTTCAAACAAACAGTGACTATCTGACCTATAATTGAAGATAGCTCATGGTATCTTGTTTCTTGTGGGCATTATAATACCTACATGTAGTCAGAGGGCCAAAGGAATTCTGATATCAGCACAATTCATATGATGATGAGCCAGAGCTCTTGCAGTTAAGAGCTGAGGTACATTTTGTCTGTGCAACTGGATGAGAACCACTGAAGTACACATGACTGTTATTCTTCAGCTGTGTGATGTCTTTAATATTAACCATTGTTTTTGTCCATGTGAGTAGTTCCCTGAAAAGGATTACAATATTAGTAATCTTGAAGAAATTTTTGATATGAACATGCTTTAATTACCTTACCAAGTTGTCTTGAAAATGGTTCAGATAAATTGAATAGAGTATTAGTATATGTTTATCAAACAGTCCAGATCAGAATGCTCTTGTTTTCAGAAACTGGATGCAATGTGGCTCAAAACAGCAAGAAAATGAATTCCTTTCTGATTAAAGAATACTGTGAAGGACAGGTCAGCCTCTGATTTCCATGTTCATTTTAGAAACATTCTGTGTGAATACAACAGTAATACAAACCTGAAGGATTTAAATCCTGTTTAGGGTGAGACAAACCCACAATTCTTAACACATTGCTGAACCAGAGAGAGAGCAGGATTTTATTGCCACTTTCAGAAAGGCTAGAAGCTGTCTCTGGAAACAGGAACCAGTTAGTGTCATCATAGCAAACATCAAGAGATATCAGTGAGGGCTACAACTTCAGCCAAGCATCTCAGAACAAAATCAGACAAACTCTTTAGTGACAAAGATTCAGCATTAGTGCAAAAGCTTCTGGTTATAAAATAGTGAAGGGGGGAAAAAGACATGCTGTATAGGTGAAATCTCAGTAGACTGATTCAGTTTTTTCCATGAAGCATTAGCAAGGTTTTAAATAGCTGCAACCTGCATATTAAAAATGCCCATGTGTATAATACATGAACAAGGGCACCTTGGCTGAATACATTATGGAACAGAACTGTCCTCTTTACCCCCTTCACAACCACACTTTTGCTTGCTTATGTGAATAGTCAAGAATAATGATGAGCACTTATCAAAAGTTAAATTAGGCAGTCAATCAATAGATTAAGACTCTATTTAAAAAAAAAAAAAAAAAAAAAAAAAAAAAAAACATTCCTCCACCAGTTCCTTTCTTTCCCCCACTTTCTAAAATCAGGCCATTTCTCTGCAGCTCTTTATTTAGACACAAAGCCTGGAAAATGATCATGTTTTATCTACAGACTGACTGAGGCTTTTTTGTGATTCATTCACCTGCTGCTCCAGCAAAGACATAATCCCATCTTCACTTATATACCTAAGAGACAATTCAGATACAGGAAAGAATGTCTGCTACCAAAAGGAATTTGCTACATCTGCTGTGCTTGATGTATGTGAAGTGTAGCTAAAATCTCTGCAGCTGTTTGTCTTTGTGTTTAGCATGAGACAATGTAATAATGCACCTGTAGGGCAGGAGTGACTCGCCAAATATTTCAATAAGATATGTAGATTTTATGCTGTGCTATTCAAAAAAAAAAAAAAAATAAATAAATACTGATTTTGACTAGCTATATATTCCTGACCCATAAGCCCATTTCAAGAAACGGAGGCACAGAATTTTTTTATTAAGTGGTTTGACTTTCTCCCCTTAAGTACTGTTTCCCTGTATAACCACTCTGTTGCAGCTCTCAGTAGAAGGACTAGCAATTCTCCTTTTTAATGATGCACTCTCTCTAAAGATGAAGGGAAAAAAAGAGTGCAAGTTTTCTGGTCAAGGTAGTCCTTGTCTGTGCTGCTGGTTTTTAGCTCTCAAGTGAGTGGGACAGTGTATAGCTCCAAGAGATGAAGCTTCTGAATTGCTGTTATCAGTGAGAGCTTGCTGAGAAGCTGAGAAAATGAAGTGCATGCCTACACTTCTATTTCATAGTCCATGGAAATTAACACCATTTTGAGCCCTGCATGCAGGCCTTTACAGATACCTGGAATGTATCTTTTTCCATCTGACTCATGTCTCTGTGAGTCATGTATGGGGCTTTCATATGCAGAGGTGTTTTTTAGGCTATTTATGATGCTGCTTTGAGTATATACAAGCCCTCCTTTTTAACAGGGGCTCAGCACACAAGGAAAAGAAGTTTCTTCTGGACAATAATTTACAATTATAGAAATTACAATGATGTTCAGAAGATGGAAATCCCTTCCTATTGTAACCACAAACCATTTCCAAGAGCAGACTCTTATTTACTACATTTCATCATAAGTAATGAAATCTGCCCCTTCTTGTGTGACCTGGATAAATCATATGATCTTGGCAACCCTCAGCATTCCTATGGCCCCAGAGCTGGAAAAGACTCCAGGATGAAGCAGGGGCAGGGCAGATCCCTCAGCCCTTTGCAGGCTGTGCCTCACTGGCTGTGGGGATGGCGGGAGGGCAGAGCCACAGAGGGCATCAGCAAACCTGGGAGACAAAACCTTGGCACCCCATACCTGGGAACAAACATCAGCACGGCAGGGGAAAAACAAAAGATGCAAGAGCACTAAAATGGCAGAGCTACTGCCTTTGCTGAAAGAAAAAATAAAACCAGCAGACAAAGGCATTGGCAAATAAAGGATTCAGGGTTTATTGTTACCTCCAGTGGAGATTTCACTGGTTTTGTGTTGTGCACCATCTTATTACACTAAGGGCACGAAATTAAACTTCCTTTCTTCACCAAGATTGTTTGCAAGTTGCTTCCCCATCAACACATACTCCCTGAAAATGGCTGCCAAATTTTGAAGATGATAATGCAAAGCAATCAATTATTGTTTAAAATAATCAGATAATAGTTAGCCAGGAAAAAAAAAATCTTTCTGTCTGCCTTTTCAAACCCCTATTGAGATAAAAGGGGTGTGGGTGTGAAAAAATCAACAGCCTCCAAGACACAGCACTTCTGTGGGAAGGTTGGAATGGTCTTTTCAGGGCTTTCTCTTTATTTTGAAAATTTTCAGAGATATAGATTTGAACAGACCAAAGAAAGGGATGAGACACCCTAAAAGAAAAGTATGAAACAATATTTAAATGATGTGTGATTTCATTCTTGCCTGAGGGCATGCTGAATTCATCAAGAGATTCCCCCAGGATATTTCACAGTGTGGTGGTACACAGGCTGCTTCCCTGACAGGTCATTACTGCACATCATGCTGGGATCCAGTACACAGCATGCTGCTGGCTGCTCTACCTGCCTTGGTCTCAGGGTAGTCCCTGTAAACACAGGTCAAGGACCCTGTCTTTGACATCCCAGATGTCCAAGCAGACTCACAAGACGAATGATTGATTTCCACTACAGGACAGAGCTGTCGGGAAAAGTTATCATCAATTCAGAAGGTTTATAGACAGGCTCCTTGAAAAACTGAGGTGCATAGCACAGTCAGTGTGGGGTTGGCTTCTTGAAGAACTCCTTTCTGACTTCATGTACAGCAGCAGCCTCTGAGTGACTGAAATAAACCCATTAAAAAGCAGGAGGGAGCACAACAACAAATATAGAACAATTGGAGGACTGAATGAAAAATACCTATTAGAGATGCATTAAAATGAATGAAACTGCAAGGAAAAAAAATACTTTGTTAGTGAGTGCAGTGCAGGCACATCTCAGCCAGCAGAAGAACTGCCCTACTGTGTTGCAATGGTGTATCTCAGATGAGAAAAACTGATCTTGGTATGAGAGTTTTTTGTGGCTGTTTTGAAACCCAGGCTGGCTCCTCTGGTCTTGCAGGAGGTGTCACTGCACTGATGGCCCTGGAGAAGGACATCCCCTCCCAAACAACCTTCCCCTGACAAGAAATTATCTTCTGACCTTGGCCCACATTCTGCCCAGTCAAGTAGCAAAGCAGTAACAGAGTAAAAAACCTGAGTGCTTGGAGATAGATTGGACTGAGTTTGGTGATCCAAGACCTTTATCTAATTAGGCCTTCAGAAGTTTGCATTGCTTCTGCAAACTGTTGGTGAGTAAAAGTTTTTTAGTAGTAGCTGATGTTTATAATGATTTTGAGAGAAAATCACCCAAATGTTCTGCTTTATAAATAGTGCAGCTGTGAAAGTTTTAGGGATACGTGGAAAATGGGAAATACAGTGTTACTTCTGTCCAGCAAAATATTCAGCCTTCCAAAGGCAAAATTTTAGGGTTTTCAGGCATCCAGGTTATTTGGGACTGTTTGCATTCAGATTCAGAACCTGAAAAATTAGTTTCCTGGATGTATTACTGCCCTCCTAAAACTAAAATACCAATTTGTAATAATAACAGATACATGCTCAGGGCATGGCCATGCAATGAGAAAAAAAAAAATTAAATATTCAATTTTTATGCAAGATTAAAAGAATTTTACTTTTGGCCAGTTAAAATAATTTTTCAAATCCATTGTGTTCTTATAACTTTTTTGATTACTTGGACACAGAAATCACTTTTTGAAATATGATAAGAGAAAACATCTAGCATTAGAGTGAGAGGTGTATCTGTAGCCTTATTGTTCTTTTTTAAATCTGAATTAACATTTCTTATTATAGTGGAATAGAAAAATGTAGGAGTCAATACACAGTGTTTCAGTATGATGTAGCAGAATTGAGGAAGTGCAGCTGGGGATAGAAAATGGCTAGAGGCTGCTATGTAGTTTTTACTAATGTGTGAAGTCTTCAGCTATGTACTTATCCTTTCTTCCTTCCTTTCTTACTTAGAAATAACTTCAGTCAGTTTATCGATTTGTTTTTACCCCAGATTTTTAAATTGTAAAAGCTGTTGTGACTCCTGGTTTCAGCAGATACCTGACAGCACTTGTAGGCTTGAATCACAGCTCCCTTGCATGTTTGGAAAAGTCCTTCGTTTATGAAGACCCTGCCAGATCGTTGAATGGGAATATCAGAAACCAAGGCTATCTTACTGTAGTTCTTTGCAACACAAAAATGTTCATTGGTGTTTTATGTAAGGTTTAATAAGAGCTTCTTCTTTGAGCACTCATGGTTTTAAGCCAAAAACATAATAATATAACAAATAGGAGACAGGGTGTGGAGGACATGTGCACATGAGTAATCAATGCATACTCACTCTCTGCTTGATCTGCATTACAGAATTTAATCCTGCTTCTTTGTGGATACAGATGGCTCCTTTGCACTGCAGCCAGCCTTGGCTTTTCCACAGGAAGACAGAAAACAGTGGATGGCCACGTGGAAGTACATAGGTGATGGACTGCACAAAGCTAAATTTCTTCACTCGCTCACATGGCTGTGACATAATGGAAGTAAATAGGTGAAGGACTAATAATTCTAGAATAGAGATAAATGTAATACTATACACACATAAAGCAGCCAGTAAATGTAAATGTGCTGTCATATCATAGCAGGAAATGAGGCTTCTCTGCCTCAGCTTCCCCATCTATAAGTGGAATTGGTCCACAAAGTTTATTGCCATCCAAAAATTTTTAAACCCAGTCTTAAACCAGGCAACTTTTCTTACAGGAGACTACTCCTAATTAAAAACGGTTTCTAGTCAGGACAGTTTCCTTTATTCTCTTCTGCTTTTGTAATGTCCCATTATTTCTAATTTCTGTATTGCATTATTCTCTCAGCCCACTCTCTGAAGTTCCTCTCCCAGCACAGTTCTAGTTACTGTGCCACCCTTGCTCAACGTTCAGATGCCGTACATGATTCTCATAGATGTTCCCACCAGTCAAATTGTTCTGTGCTTAAATATTAGCATTGCTTCTTGGGTTTCTTTCATTGCTTTTTTCCCTAAGCTCAATGTCTCACCATCTATCATTACCCTTCTTTTATAGCTTGTCAGCCAATTTAAAATCCATGGACTGTGCTCATTTCTAACCCAACTGAGTTTAATTTTTCAAGTACAATTTCTGAAGTATTGTATCTGCTGTCTACCAATACTGGATACAAGATCCAAAATTACTCAGGGTTACAAATTTGTGACCTGCCCCCCCACACACTGTAGTCAGCCTGTGCTCCAACACATATGTCTGGGATCATAATTTCACTCATTGCTGTTTATTGCTCATGTTTCTGCTGTCAGCTGCTTACTTTTCTTTAAAAAACCCCAAAACCTCACTTCTGTTATTTTCCTAGGGAATGTAATGTGGTTTACCAGATGATCATTTCCATGATTACTCTTTATTCATCTTCTAAAGTTCAGTGCCATCCAACCATCTGGTGTTTCATTAGCTCTGCAAAAGCCCTAACCTACAAAGAAAAAAAAACCTCACATGGCTAATTTTAAGTATGTTAATCCTAATGATACAAAGAAGACTGCTCATATTTTTTTGACAGAGGCATATAGACAACTCTTGCAGAACCAGGCCATAAAATACTCTAAAAAGATTTCTGTGGCTAATCATATAAAGTAATTAGCATGAACTCTGCAATGCACTTCACACAGAAGTGCTAATGGGCCTGCATTAAGGTTTTCCATGCGTTTCTTTACTAGCTCTTTATCAATCACGTGGACATCGGACTTGTGACAATATGAAGAGCAGTGTAAGTATTCATCTGAAACATGTTGATGGATGTATGCTTTCAGGACATTTGGAATCAAATGCAGAGTGTTCATCATTTCTTAAATAGCCACTTTGCTTTCTCTCTTCCTCATTGGTGCTAGAGATCCACATACGAGTACATTCAGTTTAGAATCAGCATGATCTTTTTTTTTTTTGTTTTCTTCCTTCAGTAGCAGATTTTCTCTCTTAAACTACTCATCCTCACAAATATATGTGTAAAACCCCATCTTATTTGTTTTGTATTCTGCAATGAGGATTAATTTCTTTCTGTTTAGAGAGGTGTTACTGCAAAGGAGCAGTTTTTTTCATGGCTTTATCTGAGAAACACCTTTCAATTTGCATTGCTTAGTTAAAAAACATCTGCTCTGGACCGATTTTTAGAATGCCATTATTTAGGTGTGAACCATTTTGTAAAAGGCAGCTTGTTACTGCTTTCTATCATAAATATCCTTTAAACACCTACTCTTTGAACTTCTGACTCATCAGTCTGGCAACTGAAATTCTCTTCTGTTAATTACAAAATACTGATCTTGCTCATTACCACTGTAACAATAACACCTAGTTAGGCATAGAATGCTGCTTCTCCTGGCAAACTGCAATGTTTCATGTTTCAGTGCTTTCTGTCACTTAGCTTATTAAATCAGTTTGCACATAGCCAGCTTTGCACATGCCTCTGCAAAATCCTGAATGTTCTTTTGTAGGCTTCTGAATTCAGACCAGGTGATGTGGAACACACAGGATGAATATCACTTGTTACCATTAACTTGTAGATCTTATCCCAGCTCAAAAATGCATTGTTGTGCATTTTGCTGAGCAACAGATGAGATTATGTATTTTGTCTTTTTGAGTACGGATCAGTAAAACAAGGAGATATCAAGTATGTTTTCCCAGGACCTGTAGTAACTCTGCAACTGAATTTCCAGAAAACCAGTAGATGGCTTAACTGAAACACTGCTCCTTCTGAAAAGGTAAGGCCTCCAAGCCACCTTAACTGCTAGAAAATATGTATCAGATAAGGTAAAGGCAAATTCACCTACCTACCTACATCCAACTGATTTGAGTTAGCAGGGACTATTCAGGGTTACTTAATCTGCTTTTATATCATTTATTTGTTATGTGCATTTTCATACAAGAACAGTCTAGGAGAAAGGAATATCCTGAAGATAACATGACCAGGAGAAACAGATAGACTGGCCAAACTCTGGAGGTGGACTATGCACAGATGTAAATAATCAACAAATAGCTCTTCCTCTAAAACAAAACCACAAAATATCCCCAGTAGGATCTTTCAGATTAAAATATTTAAATTCCTACTATATACTTATATAACCACAGTCCAGATGAGAAATTATTAATGATAACGATAAGTGAGTGTTTGGTTTACATACCAGTACTAAACTGTCAGCTAGAAAGTTACACAGGTAGTAAGTAAGTTTGAAATAAACACTACAATGTGTTTCCTGACATTCACAGGTCAGGAAAAAAAAAAAGTATTTTTAAACTTCTTGAAAGCAAGCCATTTTTTGAAAGTCTCTGGATTAAAAGCATTGTGAATTCATTTCAAGCTTAGCATAACAGTCCTGATGGATCAGGATGTTCTCTGGGATAAGCAAACATGGCATCACCAGAAAGAAGAAATTTCAGCAGAGCCAACTCAGTTCAGGATCATTTAATGCAAAATCTCCATGCAATTTCCTTTTATTTAAACCATTATTAAGAAATATCCTTCAGCTTATCACATGTGAAGCATAAGCTTCCTTTGGCATTAACTTTGACACTTGGGGGATTATATTAATATAGGTGATAGTACCTGTTAGTGAGCATTTGATTGCCCTCAATGCAGAAGGATTTACTCTTGTTATTGATTTGTTGGCTAATATATTGGTTGGAAATCCCCTGGTATTGCTGGTAGCTGCGTATTCTAAATTTTATTGGATTTGTGGGCTATTTTCCACTGTCTTTTAACTTATGATCACTTTATAAAAAGAAGAGCCCAAGAGTAAGCTGACAAACAATCTGTGTTTTTATTTTGCTGAAAAGGAAAGCTGTCTTGTTTTGCTTTGCCTTTGTTGATTGCCTTTGTCTGGTTTTTGTCATGGTTACTCTTGAGACAGGCAACAAACTGAGAATACATTGCTACAGGAGCCAGCAAGAGAGGAGCCATTTCCTCTAATGGGCAAGGGGTCACCTGGGCAAATTCTGTTTCATGCAGAGGATAGAAATCAACCCCACCTACCCTTCAGTTGCCACGAGTGGAAGGGCTGTTGTGACTTCTTTTATAGCACGACCTTCCTCCTAATCATTTCCTCAGTCCTTTGGGCTGGAAGGCAAGGATAAGCCAGCCTGACCCTCGAGAGCAATGTCGTGGGCATGCAGGCAGCCCCTGGCACCCAGGCTGGGCAGGGCTCTGTCCCCTCCCCTGCAGGTGGGACACAGCCAGGGAGAGCTCCTGGAAGCCTGTGGTGGTGACAGCAGTGTCTGGCTTGCCCATTCCCATGCTTAGCCTTGCTCTGTGCTCCAGAGAGCAATCAATATATTCTCAGTCTTTGTTATTTGGTCCCCAGGAGAGGTAAATTGATTTATCTTTATCTTTTCTTTGCCGAGGTGTGATTCCTCTGTCCTTACACACTAAAATTTCTGGTAGAATACCATAGAAGTGTCACAAATAATAAATGCAGAATTGGGCCTCCAGGACACAAAATGTCTCCTCTTTAGTTTTCTTCAAGATTGATTCATAAAACTTGATCAGAATTAACAACAATAACGAAAAAGAGAGTTTAATTAAACCCATATTGGGAAATGTCTAAAGAAATAAAGTGTTTTATTATGTTCTCTTAATATATCCTACAATATTAATCCAATTAAGGTTGGCACTCAAGTTATTTTTAAGATGTGGCATGAATAAGATAACCTAAGATATTGTATGATTGCTCCAGCTGAGACATAATAGTTGAAAGTCATTTTTTCCAATAAAAATAACAGTGAACAGTGCTATTAATTCATTGTAATGATGCTACTGGGAGAAGTGTATGACTTCCACTGCTGAATAATCAACAAAAGTAAATTAGCTTTAAGCAACAAAATGTGCATGTATGTGTATGAGTGAGAGTAAATGACCTTGAGAAAGAAGAATTGAGAAAAGCAGGTTAAGTAAAGTTTTAACCATCATAAGAATTTTTTAAATTATCTATTTTGAAATATAATCCATGCAAATTCAATACTCTGCAAGGCAAAATTCATTGTCAGTATCTTCTTACATATTATAACTAAAATTCACAGATGTGTACTTGTACCTGAAACATTTTCAAATTTTGGCTTTATCCTGTGAAGAAATAGGGTCCCTGGTGCATTTCATTTTTGCTTCTAATCAAGAAATTCAGGAGCAAAACATTAAATTTAATAAATCTGCAGCTTCTTACCCTTTGTCTCTCAGTCCTCACTGTCTCTTTCACGTGGGCTGTATTTAAAGAGAAAGCATTTCTCCGTTGTAGATATTTTTGTTCAGCCTTTTCAAGCTGGTTTAAAACATTCAACTTCTTAACATAGGAAATTAATTTTTAGCTGTATTTATCTATTAATTTGATTCCTTCCTTCCTTCCTTCCTTCCTTCCTTTTGAAGACTACATGTCTTTTTCAGTTTGGAGTGCTTCACAGCTGGAAAATTAGAAATACTAGATTAAGTGTTGATTATTTAATTTAATAATATCCCCCAATGGCTCTTTCTTCTTTGTTTGTTTTAAGATGGTTGTTTTCCTATGAAAATGTAGATAGAGATATATAAAGTCAAACATTTAATGAAATATTGATTTTTATCTTGTCTCAAAAGGAACCAGTACTTCCACAGTTTCTCTGCTGCAAATGTTCTATTCACAAATATATATAAACAGAGCATTTTTGAACATAACCTCAGAATGGCCTGGTTTTGAACATAACTTCAGAGTGGCCATTGTGAAATTATTATTTCACAACTCTTACCAACTCAACTATTTTCAAGCAGAATTTAGTATTGCTTTTTAGCAGAAATAGGCACATCAAGGAACTTGTGAATTCCATAGTATTTCTACTGCCTAAAAGTGCAACTTGAATGATGATAGATGTATGAGACATACTTAGAAGCAAATTAGAGATGGATTAGTTTGGTTTTTCTATCCACAACTGATTTTAAGATACTTAAATTGAACAATACTGATGTACTTCAGCCCATCAAAATTTCAGGCAAATATTCACGTGCCCTTGTGTTGCTTTAGAGTCAAGAATCAAGTCTCAGTAAACCGTTATAAGATTCAAACATCTTTTGGTGATAAATAATCTGAAATAAATATTGTGATGTTCACATGTATCAGTTATATGGTATTATTGACTAAAATATGTGAATGATTTTTAGTGAGTATGATACATATGATGAATATATTTGTGACTGTGCTGAATGACAATGGCTAAGTAGACAAATCATGCCTTTCATTGATTAGAATTGATTAGAATGCATCCCTTAGATTTTTCTTGTCTGGAATTATCTAAAACTACAAAACTGCAATTAAGCCTGTTCCAGTGCCTGACCAACCTCTGAGGAAAGAATTGCTTCCTAGAGCCCAGACTAAACTTTGCTAGACTCACATCTAATTCACAGGCTTAGTCAGTGTCTCAAGACCTTTTCATTTGACCTGTTAAGACTCTGGCGAGACGAAACGTTCCCCCACCCTGCATGTTGTAGCTGTTGGTGTGCACAGCTGCCTTTGCTAGGCAGAAAGACAAATCCTGGATTCTATGTCTGTGAGAGGCAGGAAAGACAATCATTATTCAGTGGGGTCAGTGTCTTCCAGAGTCTCTCGCTTCATGCCGTGTGTGTGTGCCTGTGTGCACAGAGGGACTGCTGGGGTTTTCCCATCTTTATATGTAAGTGATGTTTCTATTCAGATATTTGAAGCCTCATCACTGTTTGGAATTTTTTTTAAAGCCACTCTCAAGCTGAGAGGAAGTGGTAATGCACTTGGGCTTCGTTATTGCGCCGCTTTGCTTTTTATGGCACCTTGTGAAATAAAATGCTTGATTAAATTTTATAAAGGCTCTAAGGTTCCTGAAACGTTAGATGAAAAAAAATCCTTTATGAGATTTTATCCCAAGTCTATTGGTGTTGGCAGTTGCATAGTAACAATGAGGAATTGCAGTGTGTTTTGGCTGTGTCCCAGAAAGACCCCTGGCTTGAAAAAGTGACTCAGAGACTTTTCATGGACTACTGTGAAAATAGGTGTCAAAGTTTAAAGCAGACATCAGAGCCTTAAAGACAGCTGAAAATAAAATATTGTTATCCCTAAATTCAAGCCACCATGAGCTTTTAACAATGGTTTGCAGATTGCTGGATAATAGATGCAAAACCACAGATTTGCTGGATAAGTTTTGGCACCCAAACTGATACTGAGTATCCTAGGTTTGCCTGAATCCATAGGAACTAAGATGCAAGAGCAATTCTAAATGGGATAGCAAAAGCTTATTTTTAAAATTGCCTCTTTAACCTATGAAATAAAACATAGAGCAAAAAACTCTTTCACAGATTTATTTTTTTTTAATGTGAAAAGCTGCAGAATCTTTAAAACAAGTGACTTTTCCATCCTTATCTAACATGGGGAGTTTTAACATAAACTGACTTTAGTGATTTGCACTTTGGCCTTGTCTATTAAAATAAAAGTATACTAAAGAGAAAACTAGAAGAAACTGTTCTAAATAATGGACACTTTCATTATTATAAAGCATTTTCAGTTGCATTTTTGTTGGGAAAGGCCTTATTGGGGAATGAAAGGACATTTATGCAGCTGTGCTTCGTAACTTGCTTCACCTGCTCATTTCTGTTCTAACAGAAAGTTTTGAGGACCTGAGCAGAGAAAGTCTTCCTAAGCCTATAAACTATAATAGTGATCTAACATATGCCTTCAACATCTGTGCTTTGCAGGCTTATAAAATTTCTATGAGAGTTTGTTTTGATGATGTAAGCAGCATTTCCTCATGCTTTGTATGCTTGAGAAAACAAATGCAGGGATATTGCACTGCTATTCCAGCAATGCAATATTTTAAGTATCCAGTTTTCTGTAGGAAACAGTGCTACAATGACATTCCATATCCTCTCCACTACCTATAAACCAATAGGCCCAAGCCTTAGGTTGGAAAAAAAAGAAATTAAATAACCTTCTCTATAATCATATAGACTGCCTTTTTCCACATGTGTTTTCTGTTAAACAAATATTATTAATGCACATTTTCTAAGATTGATTGTTGTTTAGCAAAAGCTAGAAAAAACTTAGAGAGCTCATCTCTCACAGGACAGGAACAGTAGTGTAATTAATGTGAATTTCTACAACTAAAACTTTCTCCTAGAAGGATAGAACATGTTTATTTTAAAGGAAGAGTAAGAGGACTCTAATATTAAATCTCTTGGATGCTTTAAACATGCTAAGTATATTTAAAGCTATTTGTCTTAGAGTAAATACAAAGGGATGGAATTTTGATTCTATTAAACTGGGTAGTAAAACCATCCTAGCAGGTTCCTCTAGTTCCATAAAGTTTCCAGCTAAATCACTGAGATGGAGCTCAGAAATGTTCATGCTCTTGAGAATCTTTCTGTTAAATGTATGCTTCTATTCTTCTTGTAAGCTTCTTGATTTAGAAATTCAGCTGAATACTTATAAACACAAAGGCAGCCCCTGGAGAGCTCTGTCTGAATTGTTCTCTAGACTATGCATTTTGAAAATGTGCATTAAACTTCTGAAGTTGGCATATCTTTTAGAGCTGTTCAGTGTAAGCACTGGGTGCACAGAGCTGGGAAATCTGCTCACTCATTTGGCTTTTACTCTTCTGGTCAGTAGTGCAATAACATGTTGAGAAGCTAAATCTACAGTGCCATATTTCCTTCTATAAAATTAGAATATTTGCTTACTGGATCACTTTCCATGCAAAAATGTTGAAATTATCATATAACTGTCTTTGGGCTTTTTAATAGATATAATGGAAATATAACAATATCTGGTATCATTAAGCATGCTGATGTTAAAGTTTTAGCAGAACACCCCTTTTACTATTTTTAAGTCTCTGGGTTTTGAAAATCCATCTCTCCTATTGCTGGTTTCCTAAATTTATGTGCTATCCAGAGGTTGCTGAAAAATTTGTCATGTCTGCCTGCTCATTATCAATTACTCTTCCTCTTTCTAGCAGTTCTATATTAGTCTGATTCTGTGGATGGAAAAACCCAAAACACTACTGTTATAAGATTTTAAATACTCTGGAGTAGGAGGAGATAAGCTGGGGAGATATTCCAAATATTTCAATGACAACAAATTTAAACCAAATACATTTGACTTGTACACAGTGTTGTCTTTCTTTTGCTAGGAAAACTTTCAAAAATTCCATCACTTTCCAAAAACAAAAAATAGATTCAATTACCAGAGGTAAGAATATAAAGCCTTGCAGAGCTTTGCAGTGTCATAGAAAAGATGTAAAAAGCATGTACAAGGAGATCTAGACATGTAGATGAGATTCAGCCAGGTTTTGCTAAAATGTCTGGGGTAAATAAGACCACAGAACCTAGCCAGAAGCCATCCTTTAGCAGACAGTATTTCAGCTGTACACCACTCACTGTGAGCAGTTCAGGTTCTTCTTGCTGATGGTTGTCTCCACAAACTTTCAGTGTCATAACAGTGTTGGTTTCCACCTGTTAGAGCTGGTCTATGTAGGAAGTCACTGCAGGGTAAAGATAAAGATATGATAGCATGAGGGTGCTTTCCTCCATGAATTTCCTTCATACAGCACCTGCAGGCAGAACACACACAAGGTAAAAATTCCCCTTCCAGTGCCAGCTCACAAGGAGCAGCTGCTGCTTGCTAAATGCCTCCTTCCATACCATAATCTGTGTCACCTTCTGTAACTCTAGATCAGTCTTGTGGCCATAGCATTATTCAAATTTGCTGCCAGTGTCTTCTGTTGGCAAGTGATTTCTGCCACCTCTCAAACACAAAAATAAAACCTGTGCTCCTTGCCTCTGTGGCAGCATTATTGCTCTTTAATAGCAAATAAAAATGGTAGCAAAATATTTGTTGCTGTAGTAAGGATTCTTTAACCTGAAAACATTGTGAAGGAATGATCTGGTTATATTTAAGATAGAATAAAGGCTAAAAACCTTGGTGCTTTGTGCTTTATTTTATTTAATTGAGCAGTTCCTCCCATCTAAAGAAGCTATCCCATAATCCCTTACATCCTTTTCTTGCACTTTCTATAGATGCTGGTCATTTTCAAGGACAGAATATTGGACAGGATATGTGGGGCTTGTGCTCTGGCACAGCAGATCCAGTGCTCAAATTCAAGGTGACTTACAGCACAGCTGTTGTCCTTTGGTCCTGGAGCCTCTTCCTTGTGTCATCCTCTGATAAGGTGTGGCAAAGGGACAAGTTACCTAGATGTATTGAATTTGAAATGAAATATGTTGCCTTTTTTTTGATTCTGTTTATTAATTTTTTATTTTAATGGCATGTCATCTAAAAATATATACTTGAAAATACTTCTGAACTAGGGAGTATATTAGCCTACAGGTCACTTTATTATTTATTTATGTTTTCTTCCACACTGTCATGCTACAAAATATGCAGCAAAGAGATTCTGAGTTTTAGGAAAAGTAAGTGATGTTACAGTGCAGCATGAATAAAATAATTAGCAATATCAATTATGATTTTTTTGTGTGTCTCGTACTGCTTTGAAGATACACCTATGAATGCACAGTCTGGCCTACACTGTATTTCCATGTTTGCACAGGAAAATACTAGAAGTTCTGCTAAATCCTTTCCTGTTCTGATCTTCCAGATCTCCACTGCTTCAGAGAACCCTTTTGCATCCTGACCTGTAGTAGGTTTGTCTTGTTATGGTAAATCATGGCAGGTTCTTTTTAAGGACCAGCACCCCATACACTTGGGAATGTACTAAAAGCTGTACATTCTCAGCCTGCTGCACACATATCCTTCACCCCTTCTTCACTCCATACAAGCTGAGAATTTGAGTTGGAAGGTGGGTAAGAGAGCTCTTTGCCTAATCACCTCTAAAGGCAGAAGCTCCCCCCATGGGACACTATCTAAATACTGGAGGTTTAGGAAAAAAATTCAATTTTTAATACTTGTGTGGAGAAATGTTACTTTTTCTCAGGAAAACTTGAATTATGACAGAGAGGTTACACTGAGATCAATGTGAAGTTTTTGCTTCCATAAAGAGTAGATGTTGATGGCTATTGATTATAATTATGCAGCAAAATCTAGGTTAAAAATCATGCCTCAGGTGTGTGTCCACAATGCTTGGATGTTCAGGCAAGCAATGAATGGAAAAGTTGGGTTCATCTAGCACTTGATCATCATCTCCTTGAAAAGAATTCTATCTGCAAGAGTGAGCCTATGCAGTTCAAGATATGAGACAGGTAAGACCTACAAATAAAGCAGGGTGAGATACTTGCTGTTGCTTATTTTGAAACGTTTTGTGCAATGCAGTAAGTATCTTATTATCTAATAAAGTTTTGGTTCTAAATAGTTTGGTTTAAAACATATTCTTAAGAGTTGTTATTTTCTGGAAATTCTGTAAAACTTTTCCATGAGAATTGAGCTCAGTTCCATATTCAGTAGAAAGGGGTATACTTAGGGCTAAGAACTGCACCCTTAAATTAATGTCAATAGCAGCTGTGTGTGAGCATCCAGAGGACAGAATATTTTTTCTCAGGGTATGTTCTACTTTGATGTTCCTAGAGTCTATAACCTTTTAAAGTTAATGGGAGTTACATGCTACAGTATACATCAAGGCAAAAAGATACACCCTGCAGTTAAATATAATAACATTCCTCTTCATCGACCACTACTGGGCACTGTGTTCACATTGCTGAAAAACATGCCTTGAATTAGGCTCTGCACTAGTGATTTATGTAGTTATTTACATCTGCCACTGCAAACAGAAATAGAAATGTTGGCCTGTCATGGCAATGGGCAGACTAACAAGTTCTTACTACACCATGACAAATCATTAGTGTGGCAAATCAGCAGCTCTGCAGCTGCAACTGCCAGCTCCCAGCAGTGCTGCCTGACACAGACTAAAGCAGCAAGGGCTGACCTGCTGAGAGTGATTTCCCTCATGATTCTGGAGGTATGCACATGTCTAGGCCTCCTCTGGCCACTAGTGGAGAGGCAAGACTAGATTTTCTGGGTTTATATCATTATGTGTGTCCCTGGAATAGAATTTCTTTACAGTTCACCATTCCTTTCAGCTCTGTGAAAGCTTGCATGTGTGTGTCTGTGCCCATGAGGACCCCCTTTGCCTGGCTGTGACACCACCCAGCTCTCATTCCCATGTTGGGAGCTCCCCACCTGTCTTTGAGCTGCTGCTGCTGCAGAAACACCGTGCTGCAATTGTTTTGTTATGAGAGACAACAGCAATAACTATTTAATAACATAACCAGGTATTGCTTCACAAAAGGGAACATGATGTTTACCCTTGAGTGTACAGTATCATTTTATCGGCTTGCTCTGAATGACACCTTTTGCATGCAGCACATTTTATAGTGATGAAGCAATGTCATGGCACCTTCCTGCATCTGCTCTCTCTGCTGCCTGAAAGTGGCTGTAATTATTAACATGATAGCTAATCAACAAGAATAGCTGCCAGACAGTATTTAATGGCCTCAAATTTCTCTTCTCCAGAAACTGAGGACATGAAAGAGAAAGCAAGTGCACAATATGTTAATTGATTGCAATATGTTCATTTTTATCTCTACATGTTTTTTGTTGAAATCCAGTTACATTGTCCCACTGGAGTCTGAGCCACAATATGGAACAAGAACCTGTTCTACAGTACTTCTTAAAAGGAAAATTAAAGCAAACCCTGCGGATATCACTAACTTGTGATTGTCTTCCTTGAAAATATCCATCTCACGCTGTTGCAAACAAGTGGTGTGTGTACTATCTGCTATCACTATTGTTTCAGTTGAGTGAGCTTGATATTTTAAACAGTATTGCCATCTTGTGGTAATACAAGTTTTACAATTTTGTTTCTTTTTGCAAATTTTTGATCTTTATTTATTGGCAAGAATTCCTGAAATGCTGTAGCACATGCAATAGAATAAGTATTGTCCCAGTTATAAAAGATTCACAGAAAGGAAAAAAAAGCCTATATCTGAATGTCATAATATATCTGAATGTTCATCAGTCCTTTAACAATGCAATTTTATCTTCTTCCACTGAAAGGAAAGGAGTAGGGTCATTGTGAGACACCTGATTATAAAGGCTGCCTTATTAATTATTGCCCACTTTTGAAATTAGTTTGTTCCAGACACATATCCTTCAGCAAGTGTCTGGACTCTTCACATGTGCTGAGTAGCACCTGGTGTTACATGCTCCCACTGAAGGAAAGAGGCTGTGACCTCTGCTGCAGTTTAACAGATAGGCAAGACATTTTTCTCTCTCTTAAGAAAATGTCAAGCTGCTTATTTTCTGTTCAAATCAGAATTCCTTATATTCTTGTTATCAATCTTTTGGTGACCCTGAGAAAGTATTACCCAACACACACCCTGAGCCAGGGCTTTCCATATGTGAAGCAAGGCCCTGTAAGTGAGCAATGTCTTTGCTCTTTCACATTCATCTTGGAATTGTTCTACCTGCTATGAAAGCAGTAGTTTTCAATATTCTGGATTTAAGCTCCTATAGAAATCTGCCAGTTACTAAACAGATAACTTTGAAAATCTCACCAGTGTGAAACACTGTATAGTGTACATGAACTCTCATGAACTCCATCTTTTTCTTTCACGACACTGAGCTTATTAAGAAGAATTTTCTGGTTTGGAGGTAAAGTCCAGGGATACCACATTATTAGGGAGGGAATTTATTGGCAAATCACTTTCTTGATAATCCAAGGATTCCTGACAAACTTTCTCCATATTCAAGCTTATCAAAGCTGTACATGTTGGTGAAGTATTCTGTTTTAACTTTCCTGATCACTAATCAAGATAGATGGGTTGTGGAAGTAAAGTCCCAAGGTAAGTAGCCTGCTAATGGCTACTATCCTAAACACAAAAAATGGGATCTGTATTTATGTATGAGTTTCAGGACTGAGTTATAATACTTACTAACATCCAAGTGTCTCCTTGCTGGAAGATCTGTGCTACATTGTTCTTGGTTTTACTCCAAAGATGAATAGCCTATTCCAAAAATACTATTCTGCCTGGTAAGAAACTTTCTTTCTGTAAGAAACCAGAAATCAAACATATGAAAATAAATTAATATTTTAATAATCTTTATGTCTTCTGATGGATAAAAGCAAAATAAATCATTCTTTCACTGTAGTGATAACAGAAAATGTAGTGTTGTGATGGTTCAGGTTTCAGAATACACTATACATGATGTTCTGAACATCCTTTACACCTAGAACCTGACTGAGACAAAATATGAGAATTACATTTATCTATGCATGAATGTAGTGAACATCTGCCAAAATATATCTAGTTATTTTAATTCTCCTGTTCAGCAAAGCTGACCATCTGCTCTGTCATCAGCAAAGATCTTGTTCTGGAGCTAAATCACAAGATCACCTGTCTTGTATACCTTGTTCTCATTTCACAGAAACAACATTTTAATGGTATCCATCTGTAGGAGTGATGGTGACCTGCAGCAGGCACATATTCATTGAGTCAAAATTAGCAGCTGGAGCTATAGAAATCAGAATGTCAGTTTAAATGTTTAGGCTCTCTCAATGACTAAAAGGCATCAAATTAGGTGCATTGCTTAAAAGAGTCATTCTGTATAATAGAATTTTCAGACACCTATAAAAGCCAATGACACAGAAATTGAAATATACACACATTTCTTAAGGTGAAACTAAAGTCTGCAATGAAACCATTGAATTTTTATCTTTATATTTTCAGGTACACCATAATGCAGAAAAGTTCTATCACTGCATAAAGTGCAACACATACAACAAATTGACAAAGTAGTTTTTAATATGAGAAACTGAGTTTTTTAGTGTTCTGATTTTAATATAATTTCTCAAACTACAGAAGAACACATTCCCTTTTATGAGGGAAAGTAACAGGCTGATGTTAGAACCTTTACTTCAGTGCTCAATAAGAGAAGAGTGTTAGAGAACAGGATATTATCAGATCATTTGACTGAGTTTATGGGTTTCTGTATTGCTTGCACAGCCATCACTGGCCTTGCAGAATTTTATTGTCTTAGATTTAACAATAAGAAAGTGGAAGCTTTGCAGGGTTCACAGAATTCACAGAATCACAGAATTACTAGGTTGGAAGAGACCTTCAAGATCATCAAGTCCAACCCATGTCCTAAGACCTCAAGTAAACCTTGGCACCGAGTGCCACATCCAGTCTTTTTTTAAACACACCCAGGGATGGTGAATCCAGCACCTCCCTGAGCAGGCCATTCCAGAACTTTATCACTCAAAGACTTGTAAAGACTTCAACAAAGTGTTAATTTTCCCAAAGAGGGAAATCTCCCATAACCAGGGATCTTCAGGGCTGGCTCCCCTGGCTCAGGCTGACTGAGGAGAGGTGCTCCAGCATGAAACCACCACTGTTCCTGCAGCCCCAGCCAGCTGACCTGGGCCTCCAAACCCTGCCAACACTCACAGTGCTTTGGTACAGTTGCCAAAACTCGAACTTTTCTCTAACTGAGGCTGCATTGTTGATGCTTAGCACTTAGCAAAAGGCATCATTCATGCTTTGCGCTTATTTGCAGTTCAGCAGAAATCTTTTGTGTAGCATTAGAGTGAAGTTGTTTCTGTGTGCTGGGTATAGTACTGTCAGCAAAAATTATATGATTTCATCATTTCCTATCAATACCAATTAGTGGTTATTTTCCAGAACAGTCCAATTTAGATGAAGCTAAGCTATTAACTTTATTAGTATTTACATTACCCTGATGATCATGATTCAGCTTCTTTAATTAGGCACATCAGTATGTCTATGTAAGAGTGCACTTCTGTAGAGTCTTTTTAATTTTTTTTGTTTTGTTTTTTTAGAGACTCATTACTGATACATCACTTTGTGATCCCAGAAACATGTAGCAATTGGGCCTTATCTTTTAATTATATGTGATCTTTTTGAAATACTTTTTAATTGAAAAATCATAGGATGGCATGACATTAAAAAGAGAAATCAAGTAATGCTTCTCTTCACTACACAGCTTCACAGCAGCTGAGATTTCCCAGGCTCAGCCTGTCTCTGTCAGCCTCTGTCACTACAGTTTAACTGCTGGGCTGGGCAAATTGGGGAAAAAGGGCCTCTGATGTTTCATATAAACTTGATGCATTTTTTCCTCCATAGAGAGTGGCCTGTTTCAATATGTCAGATGTTCAAATAGATGACATTAGCATACTATCTCTGAACAATGCACTTTCCTCTCTGCTAAAGTTGTCCGGGTAATGGTAAAAAGTGATTCTGAAGGTTGATACTAAGTATAATTGAATGCATTCAGGGCACGACTGCAAATCTCTTGAAAATGTCATAAACTGTGCAAAGCTACTTCCTTGGTGACAGTTTGTTGAGCATAAAAATGGAATCTGAAGAGCCTAAGCTATTTATTTCAATTCAGTGAGATACTCAGCAAAGCTTACAACTCGGCTATATTTCATACAAATGCAGGGTCTCTTAAACACACAGATGATATCATCTATATTATAAATATAGATCCAACACTGCCTTTTTTGTGTATCTCTGTGTATATGCAATATATACACACAAGTACTTAGAGAAATAACAAATTTACTTTGCACAATTTAAATACTTTCAAAATTAGACAGCAACAGAATTTTGGTTTTATGCACTGTATCTCTGGCTTAGAGCATATTATTTCTAAAGTAAACAGCAGGATAGTTTAAAATAGCAAAATTGTGCCTATGACTTCAATGATATCATGGACCGTTTCTCTAAAATCTTTTTTTTTAGAAAATCTTTTTTTTTTAGAAAAATTTTGTTTTAGAAAATTTGTACATTCACACTTATTAAGACTTTGTAAAGTCCTCAATTTTGCTGATAGAAGCATTTGTAGATTTGTGTAGTATGGCTCTAAGCTAAAACCAGGCAGATGATGTAGATAGAGTGTAGAGAATATCTTAAAGAATATTACATAGCAATGAAGAAAATATTTTTCTAATGACATGACACAAGGAATTGTGTTTTCTTGATCATTTGTTTTTTTTTTTTTTTTTTTTGAGAGCAGAATGCCTTTTATTTTTCAAGGATGATAGAAAAATGCATGGAGCCGTGGCCTGAAGAGTTGTTGCCAAGGTGCTCTACAGCACTACGCTCCTAAAAGTCCAAAGTAATTTTAATTAGTAGCAGCACAAATGATTTTGAAGAGCTGAGCAAGTAATTATTTAATTCTGTATGTGTGACTGCCTTGAAATGAGACACCAAACAGACCGGTCAACTCTTCTGCTTTTTCTATGAGCCTCTCCCACATGAAAAGAGAGGGAAATCATTTGCTCTCTTTTCCTTCTTCCAAATCTGAAGTCACCTCCCACCACAGTAAATATTTCAAGTGGCCATGTAGAAACAGAATGTATTCCTGCAAAATAATGAAGGGAGAAGGACAGACATCAGGTTTCCTTTAAAAAAAAAACATAAAGACAAGTTTGAAAAAGAGCTGCCATTTCTGAGAAATAGAAGGAGTAGGAAGAGTTCAGACTGAAGATGCTTTACTGTGTAAAGGGTGCTGGGCTTCAGTAGAAGGCTCTCTACTATTCCCTCATTTGTTAGGATAAGGGTGAATTAAAATTCCATCTCACTGCAAAATAATACAAGCATCTTTAAAGATGTTCTAATCTCAGTTAGAACTCAATAAAAATAAGACTCAATATTTCAACCACTTTAAGGGAAATATGCATAAACAAAACAAGTTAACTGTATCTTGTCAGTCTCCGTGCTAATTTTTTTCCTATAGTGATATCTATTTGATCTCAATGAAAATTCTGGATGCACAAGAAATGTGAGACTGCACCATTAATTTTACCAGAAATTGAAACCTATTTGCTAATTCAGATTGCTAAAAAGTAATTTACAGAAATTGAGCATAAAGTGATCCATAAATATTTCATTTAATTTCCAGCTAAGGGCCTAAGGGATATTCTGGAAGCATAAGGAATGAAAAAAAACCCAACACATAGATGTAGATGTGAAAGATGTGTGCATAATGTGTGTGTATGGACACACACTATATATATATACATACATAAATATACACACAATTATATGCTTCTTGATTTTCCACTAGTCAGACCACTTGTTTCCTAATATTTTCAGGGTAGAAACAAGCTTATTTACACCTGAAATTATTATGGGTTAACTAACAAATTTTATAAGTTTGTAAGTATCAGATCATTTGAGGCCAAAATTCTACTGAATTGTGTAGGACTAGAAAAATCTTGTTATTAAGTTTCTTGTGTTTACCTAGCTAAAAAAAAAGAGGAAGGGAAAAATGAAAGTGCATTTCATTTTGTGGCAGTTGATTTAATTCTTGTTATTCAACACTACACTGACATGCAGCATACACTTAGTTTCTTGCAGTTGGGAGGAAATATTGTCGGGGAAAGAAAAGGTGATTTTTTAGGTGATTAAAGAGCAATGAACCATAATATGAACATGTAAATTTTATCTTTCTGATAAAAAGAAATCTACCCATAAAGTCCATTAGGCAGTAGAGTAGCACTTCAAAAGAAGTCATGGATGGATCAACAAAGTCATGTTCAAAGTAGACCAGATAAAACATTTAAGAGGTGTGTTGAGAGGATCATCTTGTAATTATAGTGCAACTGAAATGACCCCAATGGTCTTACCCAACCTTCTGATCTCTAAGTGTGGGATAAACAGAACATGGCCATTTGAGTGTGATGATCAGATGAACAGAAAGCCAGCTGTGTCTCTAGAAGATGAGTATTTTTCCAAAGTTAGCAGACATGTAAAAGGGCAATTGTATATCGTGCATAACAAATAGGAAGATAGTGAATCATGGCTGAATTATGGGATGTTCCCTTCTTTTAGAAAAAAACACACAGCCCTCCACAGTGATGTTACATCCCTCCTCCAGTTTCCCAGCTTTCTAAATATGATGTAGACTTATTAAGACAAGCCTTGTCCAGTCTCATATGAGGTGAAAAAATTACTTGGCTGGTTGTACATGAGGTTTTGATACCCGCACAGTGCCAGAAGGAGCATCAGTAGAGATAACGTGATTTTCCTCCTGAAGAGCTGTAGAAAGCATTTTCCCACAATGTAAAAAAATCAGGAAAATGGGTTTTTATTGCAGCCATTTTGGCTTCTGTTTTGGCAGTTTTTACGTGTTTGGCTTTTTTTGCAGAGCTGCCACATTTGCTTCCCTTAGCAAGCAATGGGTTATTTATGTAGAGACCACAACTTAATTTATGATATCAAGGCTGGCAATGAATATGGTAGTTATTATATGTAAAAGATGGCAAACTTTAAACATTTGTAGGAGAGATACTGAAATGGTTTCTAAAGAACAGTAGAAAATTAGATCCAAATCCATTGCTCATATTTTAATGACACATTTCCTTCTTTCTTTGTATCATCTGAGCTCTCTTATCAAGAGATTTTAACATCCCATTCTTCTTATATAGCTTACAAGCCTGATACTAAAATATGGCAATCTATTTGTCAGCACAAGGTCTTTACTTTTATGACAAAGTAAATAGCTTGCTACAGGTTACAGCACCATAAAGTTCTATCATTCATAGCTGTTCTAAGATATAATTTTTTCCCAGTTAAAGCATACATGTCCTATCTACAAGACACAAACATGGTGCTTGTTGAACTGCTAGTTTTATTCCTGTTTTTCCCTTTTCAATCTGCAAGTTCTACCCATGAATACAGTTTGTTCCTCTAGACAAGTCATCTAGGACTTTGCATCTTCTCTGTGATCTGTCTTTTTCTAGCTATCATTTTTGTCAATATTGGTATTCTTTTTAGCTTGCCACCTGATTGCTCTGCCCTGCTCTCTGTCCAACACTGCTCTGACTTCTCTGTCCTGTCCCTGTCACCACTGCACATATCAGCTGTCCTTTTGCTAACTTCACTGTCTAGACAAAGGTAGATTCAAGAGGTATTTGAGCAAAAGCAGAAGACTTTATTGCCTTACTTACCCCACTATCTGTCTTCACAAGGTTCAGAGGAACTTCTCTGAGATGTAATGATACCACTCCATGGAAATCAACATTCACTCCATGGAAATCCACATTCACTCCATGCCAGATATCCCAGGGTTGATCTCAGCAGGAAGGTTCTGATATGTTGCTGATCCCAATATGATCTTGCTGCATCTTTACAGTAAAATATTGTCCTGCCATTTTCTATCAGACCACACAAATTACATATATTTAAATATAATCAAAAGAGTGATTACAAATGCTGAAGAGAAGGAGAGTAAATAAAAAGGGAAGAGAGATTTAGGTGTCTGTAGAGGTGTGCAGTTAATTAAGCTAGCTACTTCTCACCCTTGTTGGCTGGATAATGCAATCTAATTATTAGTTTTGGACCAAGAAATACCAAATATTTGTCATTCTCTGACAAACATTTGGTATTTCCATTTTCAATTCAGAAGTGCCACAGCACAGCTCACACTTCACTGCTCTCCTACAGCATCTTTCTTAATCCTACACTAAATAATCTGGCTATTTATCCCCACCCTAAGTGCTTCAGTGTGCCAACTGGGTGAAAATCCGAGCACTCACTCCCACTTTGACTCTACTGACTGGAGATAATTCACCACTATCATCTCAAACAGTGTCACTAGCATTCATTCTTAGAACCATTCTGATTTAACATTAAGGCAAAATTAAAATTGCCACAGCATGAAAACACTTGCAAAGGAAATATCTCTATAGTGTTCAGAATTGTGCAATGAGACTAATACACTAAAACTATTAAAAACACAGATTGCAGATAAACACACGATCAGCAATGTAAAAGTTAGTGTTGTGTGTTGAGTTTTTCATTTGTTTCCTCTTAAAAGAAAATAACTTGAATAAAATGTTTACAGTCTCTATAAAAGAGACAATAGATTGTTAGTTTCCCTTTACAGAACTCCTTCTTCTCTTAGAAAAGTAACAATGATTCAGGGAAATAATAAGATGACACAAAGGCATGCAGAGCTGAACAAAAGTTTCTGTATTTGCTGTTGCACTTAGCTGAGAAAATAAATTGCCATGAATAATTCAATAAACAACTTTCTGGTCCAGTCATAGTACACTAGGAGTTCATGATTTTTCTAATCTCACTGTTTATTTCCGCTTATCTGACAAATATACAATTTTAACTCTGTGGATTAAACCCACTAGAAGGATAAATTATCAAACGATACAATATTTCTGTTTGGGTGAATGTGAAAGTGTTTACTGTCTCAGTGCGCGACTCTCTCTCTCTCTATACATATATAACTTAAATATGAGCAGTGAGCAGTTGTACATACAAGCAACTATTCACTTTGCTTTATTGTACTGCTCTTCAATTAAATTCTGATTGCTATTATGCTCCATATGGTGGAGCAAAAAACCCAAACTGAAAAACAAAAAAGAGGAAGAGAAAAAGAAAAATAAATAGGAAAAAAAAGAAAAAAATTAACATAATTGTAAATTTACAATGCATCTTTAGAATTGGAGATTAATTACACAGCTAAATTCAGTTTGGCCTATGAAAGTGAACACTGTTTCTAAGAGAAAATTAAATATTGCATTGCACAAAAAAATGCTAAAATTTTACAGTTCAGGAGATCTGTTGTGACATCCTGATGTGCCCCAGCAAATATCTTACCTTAAATTGGATGATTTCATAACAAAATTTCAATTTTTCTTTGAACGCTGGTATAAAAATTTAAGGCCATTAGTGTCATCACTTCAAATAGAAGAGCAGCAAGAGAAATTTTAAAAATAAAGAAAAACATTTCCTAGTACTAACATTCTTTTGATAACTTGGAGATCAGCAGTAAGGTTGACTGTAGCTCTGGGTTCAGTGAGTTATCTGAAAGATCTGGTGTTGCTCTGGATGACACGATTGCTTTCTTCATCATCTTTGTGCTCAAATTGTGATGCAACGTACCAAAATCCTGAAATAAAAAGAACAAAACCCAAGGTCTGAATGCAATTTAGGTCCTTTCAAAGCAGTGAACATTTGGCCCACAAAGTTTTACTTACACCTAAAGAAAGTGTCTCATGATTTCGTTTTCTCCATGTTCTATTTCACGCTACTGTGAAATGCAGAGCTACGTGAACCTACATTAAGCAAAACGCTCATTGCACTCCAACATCCTTGGAAAGTGGATCCACATATGTTCACAGGCACAGACAACCTTCTCCACATTCAGCCTGTTGATGTATGGACACCTCAGATCAGTGTGCGTCATTTCCATCATTTGCCACAAAAGGTGTGGGGCTTGGATGTGCAATTTGATGTGTGAACTGATTATTCCATTTGGGATTGGGCAATGTCTGAGTAAGAGAGGATGGAATCCTAGTTTCTGTGGGCTAGAGCTGAATGCAGGGCTTAAGACAGCTCCTATCAGTTTCAGAGGGGCCCAAGAACTCCCTGACCTGCCCCCATGGGCCAATAACCGCTTTGCAAAGGCTACGAACACCCTGCCACGTGAGTTCCCAGATCTTCAGCTGTCCACTGGGGCTGAGTGGATGGATCCAGGAGATGCTGGCAACAGCCAAGGAGGGAGACAGATGGGAGGTCCAGTGCTGGGCCAGGAACACTTCCCACACCCAGACTGCCCTGACAGACACTTGGAGCCCTTGGGCACACTGAGGGCCAATATCCACCACCAACACCACAGAAAGGAAACCTAAAACTGCGCCTTGACCTTCAACTGGAGCAACATCCTTCCATTTTCCCCTCCAGAATGGGATGCAGTCAGCACTTTTGGCCTAGCAGAGATTCTGACTTAAAGCAAGGCCTGCACACTCGCTTTTACCTCAGCATTTTCGCACAGCTGACAAGGGATTTGGGAGGGCTGCCAAACCTGTACTGTGTTTGCATATTTCTCTGAGATATTAGAGAATAAGGATGCCTAACACACCCGAGGCAGGAATTTGCCATGCCTCAGCCAGTGGCACAAGGTGGAAGCAATGCCTGGGTACATTGTGTGTTCTCAGGCACCTTCAGCACCCGCACAGGCAGCATTCGCTTGCTGGGGCAAACGATGCAAGAGCTGCGGTTTTGCTTTGTCCAGGCACAAGCTGACTGTGAACCAGGTGACCTGCTGGTTTCACTGATGCCACAGGCTGGAATAACTGATTGGCACAGCCCAGCTTCCTTCAGTGACCCAGACCCCAGGCTTGATTTGTCATAAGGAAGGGACAGACTCTGTACGTAGGCCCTGCTCATAGCTGACAGCCCACACGGTGGCTGCTCTGGGATACAAGTGTGTGTGCATGGATCAGCCCTGGAAATACTGCACTTTAGCTTGGCCATTTTAGCTGGCTTGGATTCTTTTTAGATTTTCTCTCCAGTGTTTTTCTTACATGGGAAGTGGAGTGCGGCATTGCCTTAAAACCTACCACTGCATCGCCACTAGTTATGAGGGGGTAACGATAATGTTACATCTAATTCATTAGGGGAAGAACACTACTCTTCAATTTGAATGCCATTTATTATTTGATAGAGAGTCACTCATGCGCAAAAAGCAGGGAATAACATATGGGGGAAACAGGAATACACAGACCAGAGGAGGAGATTTCTCCCGCATTACAACTTGGCATCAACGTGAATTGCAATAAATGGATCTTCAGCATCAGTATTAATCTGGAAATTAGCCTTTCCATCACCAGAAACAAACACCTGCTTTCCAGTACATTTGTTGTTCTCCTTTTGTCCAGAAATAACATCACAGTAGGTACCAGAAGGCAGTCCAGTTTGCACATTGACATTCATATTCCTGAGAAAATAAACACAATTTATGCATTGGTTTTAAAACAGATATTTTAAATGGTGTGGAACATTTCTGAACATGATCTTACTCCCCTATTTGAAGGGCACTGTAAAGCAAGAGCCTTCTGACCCAACCCATCCTACACTCCCATTTTAGCTATCAGAACCCAGCATGCACTCAAAAAGCTCATGTTGGATTGCTGATGAGGGATGCTGTTGTTATCTCTGGGAAACTATTTCTGCCATTGACTTACCAGTTATCGTTATTGAAGATGATGAAACCTTTATTGCCACGGCCAAAAGCCACTTGATTGCTGCCATTGTCCCACCAGTTGGAGAAAGGCTCACCATCCACCACGTTACGGAAGATAACCATGTTCCTGAAAACACAAGCAGTGTCTGTCACTGCACCTGCAACACCTCAAAAGCCACATGGAGCAGCAAGAAAATGCTTTTACTTCTTGTTTCTCCCCAGTGCCCTACCTGATTTGACGCCAGCGATGTTCACAAACCCAGTCGTTGCCACAGGTCGTGTCTGCGTTGATTGTGACGGCCTTAGTGGAGCCATCTGCGTTACTTGGGGGTCCATACCAGTCATTGACGTCCTGTCATTAAAAAGACAGGTTTATATCTTGTGACTGAAAATGCAGAGAACCCCTCTGGAGAGCAAAGCTAGAGGGAGCATCAAAGTTGCACCAGCTACATCCAGCCTGGGACAGGCAAACCACTTGACAACCTGAAATCAACTGGACTAATTCTCTGGCTCTGTTCTCACCCCTAACCCCCATGGATGGATCTTCAGCATTAATAGCTCACCTTTCCATTTTCAAAATATCTTGGCCAGCGAAAACTTGACATCACACGTGTGAACCCATATGGATGGGCAAGCATGAAACCGACCGCCATTTTATAGAGCCTGTTTGGTGGACAAACAAGGAATGAGACAGAGGAACCTGCCAGAGAACACACAGACAAACAAGCAAGAGCAAGAAGCATCACCCAGACAAGAGCAATCCTTACCTGGCATCCCAGAAGGTTAGAATAGAAGCTCCACCAGCCCCGTGTCCTCTCTGGTTGTCGTGATTATCCACAAAGACCAGGGCTCTGTCGGAAGGCATAAATCCCCAGCCTTCTCCCCAGTTCCTAAACAAAAACACAGACTTGAAGTTACCCTGTCAATTGGTGCATCCAGTGAATCCTGGAGAAGTTGCAGCACCTTCATCCTTACTTTAAGTAGGCCATCTTTTCTCCGTTCCACTTGCGGAGCACTGTCCCCAGTTTGGCACCGTACTTGAATTCTGTCACTCGGCCATTTCCAAAGTACTGGCTGCCTGTGATGGGCTCTGTACCCAAGTCAATTACCTGGTACAAGAAAGAAAACCTGCATCCCTTCTTGTCTTACAAAGACCAACAATGCAATGTACAGAACTTAGCATGAGTTCTTGCTTTACATAGCTAAGAAAGCAATTCTGTAATTGTGCTGCGTAGATCGACACAAAGTCAGAATAAGACGTGGGGGACACATGTAAAAACATGACTGATGAAAGGAAGGGTAAAGTTGATTGACAATCTGCTGTGGAGTCATTTTTAAGAATCAAAACTACCTATGTCTGCAGGGCTGCTCTAAGTAAATTGGGAGCTCCTTCTAGGCTAAGTTCGATGAGGATGTATTGCTGTTCCTCTGAAGAAGGAGGCAAAAGAGATACAAAAGACAAAGGCAAGCATAAAGGAGAAAATGTGGAGATTACCTCCTGATAAATGAAAGGTCTAGTTCCTGCAGAAAACCATTGAGTGTTTAGATTATGTAGTTTGTCCAGAAATGCTTTTATGTCCCCAGGCCACATGTGCTTGGCAGCATCAAGTCGGAATCCTGCTACACCCATGTCAATGAGATTGTTCATGTACTCCGCAATCTTTGAGCGCACGTAGTCCTTATCCAGGGCCAGATCCAGAAGGCCGGTCACGCGGCAGTTCCGGACCTGTGCAATAGAAATGAAAAAAATAAAGGTATCTGTGTATTACACCAAAGGAGGGGTGGAGGTGGGGTGGCAGTTAATGAAGTTGTATTGGACTGGGAAGAAGGGAGAGAGTGATATCCAGAGTAAAGGCTTTTGTCTTCACAAGTCACTGTTGCACATGATAAAGCCCTACTGTCCTGGAGACAGCTGAACACCTGCCTTCCAATGGGAAGTGGTGAATAAATTCTTGTATGTGGCTTTCTCTTTACCTGTTAAACTGTCTTTATCTTAATCCATGAGTTTTCTCAGTTTTACTCTTCCAGTTCTCTGCCCCATCCCACTGTAACTAGGAGGCTGAGTGGTGTTTAGCTGCTGGCTGAGCTAAACCACAAGTCCTCTTTGGTGCCCAACGTGGGACTCAAAGGGTTCAAATTAACAATGGCTATGATTAATGTGCTAGATGGAATTTACAGCTGTTTTTGCTGTTTGACTAGTAATTGACAGGCTCCTGTGCTTGCCCTGGGGCTCACTGGCCTCACTGTGCATTAGAGTCTAGGGCTCATTAGCAGCTGCTTTGTGCTTTGGCTGCAGCTGCAGCCTGTGCTGCTGATCCCCTCGCTCTGGGACACTCTGATCCCGCCACTGGCGGTGGCCTGGGCTGGCACTCGGCCGGGGCAGCGCTGCTGCTCCTGTGCTGCTGGACTGGACACGCTGGAACTCCAGAGTGGATTCGAGCCACAGGGACTGTGACCTGTGCGTGAGTCCAGGCAGGACAGGAACATCTGAGGTGCCTGTGGCCGTGGAAAAGTCCACACCAGAGCAGGTACATCTGGAAGTGCCTGTGGCCATGGAAAAGTCCACACCAGAGCAGGTACATCTGAGGTGCCTGTAGCCATGGAAAAGTCCACACCAGAGCAGGTACCTCTGAGGTGCCTGTGGCCGTGGAAAAGTCCACACCAGAGCAGGTCCATCTGAGGTGCCTGTGGCCGTGGCTGTGTCGGTGCCTGTGGCCGTGGAAAAGTCCACACCAGAGCAGGTACCTCTGAGGTGCCTGTGGCCGTGGCTGTGTCGGTGCCTGTGGCCGTGGAAAAGTCCACACCAGAGCAGGTACCTCTGAGGTGCCTGTGGCCGTGGCCGTGTCGGTGCCTGTGGCTGTGGCTGTGTCGGTGCCACAGCCGGGGCGCCCCTGAAGGCCCAAGGCCAGCTCTGTCGGGGCCCGAGGCCAGCTCCGTGCTGCAGCAGGCACAGCTTGAAGCACCAGCAGCTGTTCGTGAGGCTGGGCTGGAGCACCTCGAAGGTGTGGCCATGGATAAAGCCACAGCAGAGCAGGAACACCCTGCAGGGCCTGCAGCCAGGAGCCAGGCCAGGTTGGGCAGGTTTGCTTTCTGAGGGGACAGTGGCTGTGGGTGAGGCCGTGCTGCAGCAGATCTGTTTCTGGGGACACTGAGGCCCATGGACAGGGCTGTGCTGGAACAGCTGCCCCTCAGAGCCCCTGTGGCTGTGGATAAATCCATGCAGCAGCCGTGTCCCCCTGAAGAGCCTATGGCTCACAGAAATGGCTGCACTTGGGGCAGGTAGAGCCCTGAGGGACTGCAGTCTCTGGGTAAATCCAAGCCAGAGCAGGGGTAAGGGGAGGAGTTCATTGCAACATTAAACATGATGGTCTAGTCCAAAGGAACTCAGAGTGGACACTGTAATGGAAATACCTTGAACTTGTTGTAATCCAGGATTTGAGATATGTTTTACAGGGATTACCACAGCAAAAGTCACCTGAACCCATGAAGGACAAGCCCTACATGAAGCAGTGCAAGTGCAGAAACATTACAATGTATTGTTGCAAAGTGGCTGAAGGGAGAGCTTGAGAAACAACTGCTACATATTCTAACTACAAAATCCTGTAAGTGGTGCAACTACAGCACCACCTTGCACTGCTGTCAGCTTTCCAAGGGGGCTCCTTATCATGATCAGCTGAGTTTATAAGCTATAAAAAGGAACTCACAGGCTGAGCTGAGTACACAGGGCTCATTTCAGGAGCAAACGCCTGCACATAGGTTCTTGATTCCTCGGTACTTAGAATATTTTGGGCCACACGTACCTATGGTCACTACTTCATTCACTTGTCAAGTGACTAAGCACAGGTTTTGTGAGGCACTACACCATTTAATTTTACTGTAGAGTTAACAGAACACGACAAAAAAAAATTTAAAAATTTTTCCAGGGGAACTTACCTGATTGGCATCACCATAATTTTCAACATTTCCACTTCCAGTGTGACATTTGCCATCATTGAAATCCCAGCCAGAGTATGGCACAGCTGGAAAATCTTCCTTTCCAGTATTAAAATAGCTTCCACAGGTAGAATGTGTGCCTGAGCCACCTGCAGCCCCACACATATGGTTGACAACAGCATCCACATAGATACGGACCTGGAAAAGCAATATGTGCATTTCAGTATGTTTTGTAGCAAATGTGAAGTGATAGCCAGGGCTTTACCACATCAGTATTAAGTTGATTATTTTCCCTTCCAGTTTCTTCTCAGTTTACACCTCCTTTGAGGACAGCAGCAGCTTCCCTCAGCTGATACAGCACTTCTTGCCATATCAGACAGATTTTCAAGGCACTTAC
This sequence comes from Vidua macroura, assembly GCF_024509145.1. NCBI lineage: Eukaryota > Metazoa > Chordata > Aves > Passeriformes > Viduidae > Vidua > Vidua macroura. Next base: position 13,103,949 of record NC_071579.1, read on the forward strand.
TCCAACATTGTTGCATCTGGTCACCATGTCTCTGAATTCCTGTTCATTTCCGGATCGAGAGCAGATCTTGTAGCTGATGGGCTGGTATCTTTCCCACCAGGGTCTGTTCGGGTTAGTAATGACAATATTTTCATTTGGAGGCGAAACCTGCAGATGAAATGATGTACTTTGATAAGAAATCAAATGGTTTTACTTCAACATTTTAAGGGCAAAACCTGTGCTCAGGACGTCTGCCCTCAGAGGAAAGTTAGTACCCAACCCAGTCTCTCTCCCACAGCAGAAGGTCAGGTCTGTGAGATGTCTGTCTTGTACACTGGCAAGAAAGACATTTTGGGTTGTTCCTGTGAGTTGCCCAGGTCCAGCATGGGTCTGCTTTCCAGGACATGTGCATGGAAGGGCTGAAGCCACAGGAATTATTTTTACCTGTAATGCCAAACCTCACTGCTTCCATACTTCCTTTAGAAGAAGGTAAAGAGCTTTACCTTCTACTGAGCTTTCAGGAGAAGCCTTTCAGCATGCCCCTTTGTAAGTGATCTGCTAGACATGCACCATCATTCATTCCTATAGGGGCCTGCAGAGTTGGGGTTGCTTCTAAAAGCAGTTACTACTTCCTACCTCCTTCCCCAGCAGGAAAGTTACTTAGAGATGACTGTCTCCAACTCAGGCATTATTAATTTAATTATTAATAACTTATTAATCAAATATTACAATGCCATTTTCCTACTATTCACAGGAAACAACTCACCTGAACTCCTCCAAATCCATTAGGAGCTAAGTAGCGTTCACATTCCTGAGCAATATCCTGCCAGCGCCATTCAAAGAGATGCACAATAGAGGTTCTCTTAGGGAAAGTGTTGGGGTTGTACTGCCCCCAACAAAGCCCTGCAGCTGCAAGGAGGAGGAGAAGGACTTGCATGGTGCCTTCAGTGTAAGGCTGTGGTCTCTTCACTGGCTACTTATGTGCCTGCAAGATGACAACGTTCCTGTAGCAGGTGTCAAAATTCTCATGGATCAGTGCTATCAGTTATTATTTAGATAGCTAGCTCAATACCATTCATTTGGTTTGTTTTTTCTCCTGAATAACCCAACAGGTGAAGATAAAATACATTTTCACAATGATTACACACCATCATCAACCAAGTGGTCCAGGAGCAGTGCACCCAAATCCAGAATTGCACTCTTTCCAAATCACATGAACAAAGATACTTTATCAGAAGTATTCCAAAATGTGGAAAATCAGACAGGTGCAGAGGCTGAACAGGGTAGTGCCACCATCCTCTTGGCCCTGGGAGAGATAAACTCAAGGAAAGGACAAAAGTTAAGACATCCTGCCTGGTCACTCTGACCACTCTGAAAAAAAAATGTAACAAGGACATTGCTGGCGAAAGAATGATAACCGAGAAGATTGTGTTACTGAGGGAACAGGGACAAAGGAGTTCAAGTACAGAATTTGGAGACCTATGAGTACTGGTAAACTGATGCAACAAACAGCTTTGCTTGCATAGCATGGTCCGTGTCTCTCAACCCCCGCGAATGGTGTCCCGTGTGAGGAACGAGATTTTGCCTCTCTGGCCGTCCAGCGGGGATGCCCCACAGAACTGAAGTGCTGCTGAAAGGAAGCAGGAGCCAGCCGGCATCCATCCCTTCAGGTTTGGATGGTGACCCGTGGGGGACATGGGCACTAATATGTCTTCAGAAGAAAAACACGTCTTTGAACTTATGTCTGAACTTTTAAAGAAAGACAGAAAATCAGTTGCCCCCTCACAACAGGCAAGGACTCTGCAGAGGAGCTTTTAACATCCCCCTCTGCCTACGAATGATGAGAGATGGGTCTTTCTTTGCGAGTCACAATCCAATGGAAAGCGAGATGCTGGCACAGCTGATTAAGTTAGATCAGTGGTGTTCGATGGACGAAAAACCATGGAATTGTGAGTACTGGGAGGTGTTCCAATAGTGTCAGTGCAATTTAGAAATATTACAGTCATTTCTCCATATTGGAGCCACTGTCATTATGGGTTAAACACTCTGTACCTCCTTCCTAAATGAAAGAGACCTTGAGATTAAAAAACACCTGTAGGCAGTTACAACAGGAGTACTAAGAAAGAGATTGATAATGAACCTGAGCATGGATCCAAGACACAGATCCTGAGAACAAACCCACAGAACGGATCGAGCCTCAGTTTGGTGCGCGGCATTGCTGGCAGTGGTGGAAGCCCCTCGGAGCTCCCCCTGCCCACAGTTGGCCCCATGGCTGGTATTAGCCCCCTGGGCTCGAAACCCCCCGGCTTGTCAGAGCTCTCCCGCCTCCTCCCACGCCCGGGCAGCAGCGCCGACCTGCGGGCCCCCGGTTGGTGCCTGCCGAGAGCCGCCCATCAGCTGCGGTGCACGGCAGGATCGTGCCCTGCACGAAGTGCTGAAGCTGTGGCGCACTGCTGCTACAGTGCCTGCAGCATGCATTGAAATACATTTGTTAAAATTAACCTTGTCTTTTCAGGGAGCTGTGATTTTTAACAGGATTGTTTATTGGAGAGATGATTCACTGAGAGCCATTAACTAAGTCCTATAACCTTGAATTTTACCTGCAGCAGTTTAATCCCTCCAGTAAATGCAGGCTACTGCTATTTTGGTCACGGAATAGTTGCTTACCTACGTGTTATTCCTTGATATTTAACTGTTGTATGACAGATTTCCAGTAACTTTTTTGTAATGATAGAGGCAAAATGACTTTTGTTAAATTTAAGTGATATTAATTTTCAATTCTGTTATGTTTCAATTTAGTACAGTTTAAGTAATGGTCAAAATCAGTTCTGTTGAATTTAAGTGATTTTAAGTTTACCTTCTGTTAATTTGAAGTTCTCTTGCACTTAACTTCTGCCAAATTAAGATTTTGTTAAGTACTCATAAGTTAATTTCTCTTAAGATTAATTTTTGTTCAAATTAATTTCTGTCAAGTTTATGTGTTGCTAAGCTTAAACAAAGTTAAATTTAAGTGTTATGCAATTTAAGGTCTGTTCTTTTAAGTTCTGTTAAGTGCTATTAAAATCAATTCAGTTTCAGTAATGTTAACTCCCTTCTGCCTAAATAGCACAGCCCCTGAACCGCTGAACTTCGGAACAGTAGCCATTTATTTCCACTTCCCAATTAGACATTATCCTTTTGTTCTCCTATACAAGTCTCTTTGTCAGTGACATGATTGTATTTGATAAGTTTTCATTGGTTGTGATCTGTATTGCATGTATCTTATCCTGTATCCAGCAGATAAGCAGTAATAGTCTTAATAAGATAATGGCCTTACAGGTACAAACTGTTTTAACACCAGGGTACACAAACCCTTTACATTAAAAACAAAAAAGGGGAAAATGTGTAAAATCAGACAGCTGCAGAAGGTGAACTGGGTATTGGCGCCATCCTCTTGGCCCTGGGAAAGATAACTCAAGGCAAGGACAAAAGTTAAGACATCCTGCCTGGTCACTCTGACTGCTCTGGCAAAAGAATGTAACAAGGACATTGCTAGCAAAAGAATGATAACCGAGAAGATTGTGTTACTGAGGGAACAGGGACAAAGGAGTTCAAGTGGAAAATTTTGTATGGAACTTAGAGACCAATAAATACTGGTAAACTAGTGTAATAAATGTTTTTTCTTGCATAGCGTGGTCTGTGTCTCTCAATCCCTGCACCAAAACATAACACACAAACCCTCAAAGGGAGCTCTGGAAGGTAAAAGGACTGGGAGCTGATTGAAAGATGACTGGAAATCTAACAGCATTAAGAGAATGAATGAGTTTGCCAGCATTCAGAGGTGTCTCGCTCTCAAGATTAGACTGAGTTCAGGCCAGGGTATGAACAACTGTCATGGTTTTATACTGGCCCAACACCAGGCACCCATGACAGCTGCTTGCTCATTCTCCCCTGCCACATCTGGGCAGTGGAGAGGGAGAAAAAAATGTAACAAAGGGTGAATGAGATAAGGACTGGAAGAAAACATTTAAGGGCAAAAGGAGTTCAGCTTAAGGTTGCAGAGTGAGTTTATTACAAACAGAATCAGAGATGGATAATGAGAAGTAAAATAAGCCCTTAAAACACTTATTGCACTCCAGCCCCCCTCCTTCCCACTGACAGCTCAGGGAGACAGGGCATGGGGGTTTTGGTCAGTTCATCACCAAGATTCTCTTCTGCTACTCAGGGAGAGGAGTCCTCCCCCTGTGAGGTTATGGGGTCCCATCCACAGCAGACATTTCTCTGTGAACTGCCCTGGAGTGGGTCTGCTCTCAAGAGCAGCAGCCAACCTCACCTGCTGCTGCGCAAGTCCCTCTCATGGGCACACAGCCTCCCAAAACTGCTGCAACATGGGTCTCTTTTCCCACGGGGTGCAGTCCTCCAAGGACAGGCTGCTCCAGCCTGGAAGCAAGGGCCCCCTCTCTCCACCAGGTTTCCCACTGGATCACAGCCTCCTCCAGGCATCCACCTGCTCCAGCATGAGCACCTCCCCCATGGGCTGTGAGTGGATCTCTGCATCCCCCATGGATGCCCATGGGCTGCATAGGCACAGCTGCTTCACCATGGGCATCACCACAGCCTGCAGAGGAAATCTTGGCTCCGGCACCTGGAGCCCCTCCTCCCCCTCCTTCTGCACTGAGCTTGGTGTGTCCAAAGTGTGTTCTCACCGCCTCTTCTTTTCTGACTAGAAGAAAAACTGTGTGACTTTGTTTTGATTTTCTTCTTAAATATGTTAGCACAGAGGCATTACCAACCTCTCTCATTGCCCTGGTTTTGGCCAGCAGCATGTCCATCTTCAGAGCCATCAGGGATTTGCTCTGCTGGAAACGGTGGAAGCTTCCAGCAGCTTCTCACAGGAGCCACCTCCGTGATACCCCAGCTGCCAAAAACCAGGCCATGCAAAACCAATACAACAGCAATATTTAATCAGTAACAGATTTATCATATAAGAGGTTTGGCGTCTTCACCAGGTGCATCCCACTGGCAACTAGGAATGGACACGTTCTCATACCTAATCTTTCTCTGGTGTCATTGCCCAGTCCCTGCTATGAACTGTTACTGGTTTTCTTCACATGGTTGTGCAGAGCAGCTGATGGAAAGTGATCAGAGCTGCATTTGCCTGTCCTGCAGAAACTTTGCATAAGGTGTTTCACCTCATTTTAAGTGATCAATGATTCACCAGAGTAAAGGAACAAAACCCAAAATTAGATGCAAATGATAGTGCAGATGAGTTTTAGCTGCCTGATATATAACTGAATTTGAAAGCTAGAGCTGTTTTCCAAGTCCTTTCTTGCATTTCCTACAATTTCCTCCTTCAAAAAAAAAAAAAGACCTTTGACTTTTCTTCATGAAATTATTTCAGGTCTTCATTTGGAACTGATTTTTAAGATCAATGTCTTGGCGACAATCCTCCACGAATAAACTTGAGTCATACTAACAATAAAACAATACTCTAAGAGAATACGAAGACTAGAAAATCCACCTGAATTGTGCTATGTTTCAGCACAAAGGGGTCTTCTCTTGGTTTTTGGATATCCTGTCAATTTTAGCAATCCTGCTTGCCCTAAAGAGAACTGCATCTCCACTTCTGCACAGAGCAGCACGATTTTAAATTTAATTATGTCAATCTTCTTCCATTTTTTATTATTACCTTAACTGAATACAGTACACTTACAAATGCACACAGATGTATAGCACCACTCCCAGATCTGCACTGGCACCACCAGTTCCCATCTCTGTACAGCAGCTGCTCATAATTCATTAGTATTACAGCTAACATGCTTTGCTCTGTCTCGGTTCATGCAGTCCTGAGAGCCAGGACATTCTGCACATCTGTTTGCTGTTAACAAAGACACAGAGAAGGAACAGCACATGCACAACACATCTAGTTACAATTTAGCATCAACATGAATGGCAATGAATGGGTCTTCTTCTTCACTCCCAATTAGGAAATTAGCCATACCATCAGCAGCAACATGAACTTTAACTGCTGTACAGAAGTCATCTTCCTTTTGCCCAGAAATGATATCACAGTAAGTGCCAGCAGGCAGACCAGTCTGTACAGATACATTCAAGGACCTTTGGAAAAGAATGAAGTGCAGTAAGCATTATGAGGACTCTAAAATGCTCTTCAAATCATACTGGAAACCTCAGATGTTAAGTAAGTCTGGAATTATCCTCTAGCACTTTTCTGGTCACTGCAGAATCTATTCAATCACTGCATGCTTCAAATTGCTCATTACCACAACCTACAGCTACTTATTACAGCCCTGACATACTCCTGTTCTCTTATTATCTCGTTCTTGCGTAAACTATTTCAATACAGTTTTTAAAACTGTCACATTTAGAACATATTCCTGACTTTACAAATTTCCTCACTTCTATAAATTTAGATTTTGCTGGTTGTGACACAGTGATACAGCCAGCTTCAGAACTGGGAAAGAGAAAGACCACATTACAAGGCTGCCAAGAGTGAAGAGTGTCTATGGTAAAGTGGAAAATGCTATGTTTAAATTGCCAATAACTAAGGCATCCATTAAAAAGATCTATTCAAGCTAGCAACATCTTAAAAGGTTTCACTATGAACTAGATTTTTAAAATATATATTTATTACATAATATTTTCTTATAATCATAATAAATTATAATTTATTTCCCTTTTACTCACCTGTCATCATTATTGAAGATGATGAAACCTTTATTGCCACGGCCAAAAGCCACTTGATTGCTGCCATTGTCCCACCAGTTGGAGAAAGGCTCACCATCCACCACGTTACGGAAGATAACCATGTTCCTGAAAACACAAGCAGTGTCTGCCACTGCACATGCAACACCTCAAAAGACACATGGAGCAGCAAGAAAATGCTTTTACTTCTTGTTTCTCCCCAGTGCCCTACCTGATTTGACGCCAGCGATGTTCACAAACCCAGTCGTTGCCACAGGTCGTGTCTGCGTTGATTGTGACGGCCTTAGTGGAGCCATCTGCGTTACTTGGGGGTCCATACCAGTCATTGATATCCTGTCATTAAAAATACAGGTTTATGCCTGCATTTTGGCTACAATAACCCCCTGCAATGCTCTAGGCTGGGAACGGTGTGGCTGGACGGTGCCCGGGCAGAAAGGGACCTGGGGGCACTGGTCGACAGCCGGCTGAACATGAGCCAGCAGTGTGCCCCGGTGGCCAAGAAGGCCAACGGCACCCTGGGCTGTATCAGGAATAGTGTGGCCAGCAGGAGCAAGCAGGTCATCCTTCCCCAGTACTCAGCACTAGTGAGGCCACACCTTGAGTGCTGTGTCCAGTTTGGGAAGGACGTTGAGAGGCTTAAGTGTCCAGAGGAGGGCAACGAGGCTGGTGAGGGGCTTGGAACACAAGCCCTGTGAAGAACGACTAAGGGAGCTGGGGGTGTTTAGCCTGGTCAAAAAGAGACTCAGGGGTGACTTTGTCACTCTCTACAACTCGCTGAAAGGAGGTTGTAGCCAGGTGGGGGTTAGTCTCTTGCACCAGGCAGCAACTGACAGAAGCAGAGGACACAGTCTAAAACCGTGTCAAGGGAAATACAGATGGAAGGATGTTAGGAAGAAGTTTTTTTACAGAAAGGGTGATCAAGTTCTGGAACGGTCTGCCAGGGAAGGTGCTGGAGTCACCATCCATGGATGTGTTTAAAAAAAGACTGAATGTGGCACTTAGTGCCGTGGTTAGTTGAGATGTTAGGGCATGGGTTGTACTCAATGATCTTGAAGGTCTCTTCCAACCTGGTCATTCTGTGAATGCTGTGAATATCTTCTGACTGAAAATGCAGAGAACCCCCCTGGAGAGCAAAGCTAGAGGGAGCATCAAAGTTGCACCAGCTACATCCAGCCTGGGACAGGCAAACCACTTGACAACCTGAAATCAACTGGACTAATTCTCTGGCTCTGTTCTCACCCCTAACCCCCATGGATGGATCTTCAGCATTAATAGCTCACCTTTCCATTTTCAAAATGTCTTGGCCAGCGAAAACTTGACATCACACGTGTGAACCCATATGGATGGGCAAGCATGAAACCGACCGCCATTTTATAGAGCCTGTTTGGTGGACAAACAAGGAATGAGACAGAGGAACCTGCCAGAGAACACACAGACAAACAAGCAAGAGCAAGAAGCATCACCCAGACAAGAGCAATCCTTACCTGGCATCCCAGAAGGTTAGAATAGAAGCTCCACCAGCCCCGTGTCCTCTCTGGTTGTCGTGATTATCCACAAAGACCAGGGCTCTGTCGGAAGGCATAAATCCCCAGCCTTCTCCCCAGTTCCTAAACAAAAACACAGACTTGAAGTTACCCTGTCAATTGGTGTATCCAGTGAATCCTGGAGAAGTTGCAGCACCTTCATCCTTACTTTAAGTAGGCCATCTTTTCTCCGTTCCACTTGCGGAGCACTGTCCCCAGTTTGGCACCGTACTTGAATTCTGTCACTCGGCCATTTCCAAAGTACTGGCTGCCTGTGATGGGCTCTCCACCCAAGTCAATTACCTGGTACAGGAAAGATAAAGCATGTCTTTCTACTCAAAAACCAAACAAATAAGACACTGCTTTAGACATTGCTTTAAGCAAGGAGACAGTACTTGAGCTAATTGTATTATTTGGCTTTCTTGCAAAATTGTATGTAAGGCTATTTTTTCCTTTTCGCTCAGCCCAGCTGTGAACCTCTTTTACATCTTTATCCTTTATCTCCTTACCCCAGCTGCTCACTTACCCATGATTAAGACTTGGACTGTACTTACTTTATATTTAGTATGATCACCAAGGCCTCTGCTTCTGGCAGTTGGGCTGCATCCTTTCACTATGGAGCTAATGACCATTTCTATTTGCCTAGACTTTGCAGGCAAGTTACTAATTTAATAAAATGCATGCAGCAAGTTTAGCTTCTGCTGACTGAAACCAACACTTACCTGCTTGTTCCAATTAGTTATTCAAATGTAAAACACAAATTCAGAATTTCAAGTAATAGTCGTTATGCCATTGGAAAATAAACTTTCATCCCAAAATCTACATTTATTTCTTCTGTTGCAATTTATTATCCAGAATTTAAAATTCAGGAAATGAAATCTCTTTCTTAAACCAAGAGAATTTTTACACTAACTTCAAGGTAGTAAATTTCATCTCAGTAAAACTTCCAGGTTACTTAATTCCAGAAGGTCCAAAACAAGTGGGGCATATTGCACATCAATTACCATTTATGGGCAGATTAGATATTTGTAGATTATGGTTGAGGATGATATTGAGGATGATTTCTGTAGATCTGCTTGGGCTCAGCCCATGCAAAGCATTGCCATGTTTGACTGAGTCTGTACTGGGCCTGCAAGAAGTATGTTTGTGAAGTTAAATTTAAAAAAATAAAGATTACCTCTTGGTAAATGAAAGGTTTAGTTCCTGCAGGAAACCATTGAGTGTTTAGATCTTCCAGCTTGTCTAAAATGGCCTTGACATCCGCAGGCCACATGTGCTTGGCAGCATCGATCCGGAACCCCGCGACGCCGATGGCGACGAGCTGGTTCAGGTACTCGGCAATCCTGGAGCGCACATGGTCCTTCTCCAGGGCCAGGTCCAGCAGGCTGACCAGGCGGCAGTCCCGCACCTGGGCAAAAATTCTGAAATCAAACCCTTCTCACCTAATAAACTTCAGGTAGTGTTCTACACACCTTTTGAATGTTCTTGGCCTATATTACAATGCCAAATAAAACCTTCAGTAGCCTTTGTTCCCCATGCATTTCTTTCCTTTGCAAAGTCATCTACACAGAAGCTGCAATAAGAAATTGAATTTACCCCTCTCTCCTGAAACTGAGACCAAGGGAAACTTCCAAATTGCAATAAAAGGCAAATAATAACTTCTACTTTTTTTAACATACTAAATAGATTTTATGAGCTTTAAACTGTCTTTATTAATCACCTAAGCACATTTGTCTGAATCTGAAATTGAGACATTGTCTCAACTACAGCTATCCCTTTAAGAAGTGGTGCTCCTGACAGCAACACTAACCTTTGTTATCAATTTGGATGGCTTTTCATGAGGCTTTTTTTAAATTCCTTTTTAAAAAAATGTCTCACTGTAAATGAGAGCAAAGAAATCACAGCACAGGAACAGATGTACATGGAAAACCATAGTTGTAGGTTTACCTGAGATATATCATGATAATTCTCAATGTTTCCACTTCTAGATTTGCATTTATGATCATTAAAGTCCCAGCCAGAATAGGGCACAGCTGGGAAATCTTCAGTCTTTGCATTGAAATAGCTTCCACAAGTAGAATGGTCACCAGCCCCAGCATTAGCTCCACACATATGGTTGATCACTGCATCCACATAAATGTGCACCTAGAGAACAGTATCCACATAGCAATTTGAAAAAGCTACTTCCCACAGCACCACTAATTAATGTTCTCTCTCCCATACCTCCTGCCCTATCCCCCTACTTCTGCTTACTTGCTTCAGCCAATATTTTATTCCATTTTTTTTATTAGCATGCAGCAAGTGTTATAAAACATGCAGTTCAGCAGACAGGCAGGTAACACTGCATCCATTTTTTAAAATGGTAGAATCACTGCTTGGCTATATCCTTGTACTGTAAACACCAGAAAGTTTTAAAAGTACTTACTCCAACATTGTTGCACCGGGTCACCATGTCTCTAAATTCAGTTTCATTTCCAGATCTTGTGCACAGCTTGTAGCTGACAGGCTGGTATCTTTCCCACCATGGTTGCTGGGGGTCAGTAATGATAACATTTTCATTTGGAGGTGAAATCTGTCAATAAAACAAGGGCACTTGGTAACAGGATACTGAAAATGGTTAATCTGTTTGCCTAGTGTTTTTAGAGAAAGAACATAACCCACTTAGATCCTCAGTATCCTCTGCTTACACTGCATTAGGCTGGAAACAAAAGACTTAGGCCTGGCCTTCAACAGGTAGAAACCCAGTATAAAAATTAGGTCCATGAACACCGTGACCTAATTTTCTTTGTGACTTCAAAAAGAAGCATCTGAAGAACTAGGCCAGCAGTGGAAGGAAGTGACTGCATAACAACTGACATAACACCCTACCTTTAAAACTGATCCGACTTCCCATTTTTGTAATGTTTTGGATGAGCGTGTTTTTGACCTAATTCTTGTAGGTTTCCAGGCGAGTTATACCTCTTCCTTTTACAGACTTTTCAGGATACTTTTCAGGCAACAAGCTTTTGCTGCTACCTCCAAGCCTCTGGGCACAGCAACCTGATCCAAACATTTCTCAGAAACACCCCTACAGCCTCTTAGCTGCCAGACATTCCTGATCAGCAAGTCATCATCTGAAAAAAACTTCCTGAGATCCTGCCACAGAATGGATTAAAATGATAAACAGGCATAGGCCACAGTCTGAGAAATCAATTTAAAGTCCACTTGGTCTGCGTGCCTGGAAAGAAAGTTCCAAAGAAAAGATGATTATTTGAAAATTATGGGAAAGTTCTCACTCAGGCCAGCTTGCAATCTCTTGGGCTACAAGAGACAAGCCGCCTTCACACCATGTTTTCGTGAGCAATCTGACAGGCAAACGGAAATACTTTAATAAGCGGCTGCTCTCCTGCCATGCTACCCCACCCAAGTGCCAGTTCTGGTTCCACAGGAACACATCTCTGTCGTTCAGACAGAACTGACTCACACAGGGACACCTTCACCAGAACCTGCGTTCAGTTCACTTCTGCCTGCTCACACCAGGTTCCTGCAAAGAAGGGTCTCTTAGTGGCTTACTGTGACACTGTGTTACATAGAGAAAAACTTGTCAGTTTGGGTGAACACAATTAGCAGCCTTTTTTACTTAATTATTTAAAACCTGCAGCATTTTTTGGTTTTTTGGAAGCCCTTTATTTAGTCATAGTTTCATTTTACATTTATCTAGCTCTTAAGAGCTTCTCTTGATTTGAATAATATCAAGCAGATAAACATAGGTGACTCTTCACAGCAGTAAAAAAAAAAAAATAAAATTCAGCAAGCGATGTGTAATTCTAATTCATCTAAATGTAATAGCACAGACTGCAAAACATGCACTTTGGAGCAATGAAATAAATTCATGCCTATGTGAAGATAGCTGAAGAATACATTTGTCAGCATTTACTACTTCCATTACCAATTTCTGTTTTTCTTGTTCAGTACCTGTCCTTTGACAAATTGAACATTTTCTGTGAAAAACAAATTATCATCTATGTAGCAATTTCACTACCTTCTGATAGGAGCAGACATACCTGAACTCCTCCAAATCCATTAGGAGCTAAGTAGCGTTCACACTCCTGAGCAATATCCTGCCAGCGCCATTCAAAGAGATGCACAATAGAGGTTCTCTTAGGTAGAGTGTTGGGGTTGTACTGCCCCCAACAAAGCCCTACAACTAACAGCAGAAAATAGATCCCCATCCAGTGCTCTGTGATCAGTTGTGCTCTTCTTACTAACTGTCAATGTTCCTGCAAGAGGGTAAAGTACACATTAGGAAATACACATTTAAAGGTAAACACCCATCTCTGGGTGTTATTTACCTGTTACTTTGTATGAGAACTGCATTTTATCCAAACTCTATCAAATTCCCATACTAACAGTAACTTTGTTTTCATGCACTTAAAATTCAGATGTTGCCAAATGGAGACTGCCTCCAGAATGCAAAAGTTATGCTTTTATTAGTATAAAGCCAAAAACCACCCCAAAGGGCAAAGGAATACTTATATGGATGGAAATGGACATTTTGTTTCTCATTTTATTGTACATTATTTTACATTCCTATTTATCCTTGAAAGGCATTTTTTTTCCCAAATGGTGTTACTACAACTTGAACATATTTGGACAAGACCTTGCAGAGGCAGCATATTTCTTACCATGATTTGTTATGAAACCCCAGATATTTCGGAGGTTTAACATGACATCTCTCATTCAAACAACAGCCTGAAACCTGGAAGATCTCTCAGACAAAGAAATCATTAATTATAGTGACTCAAACACAGAAATACTAAATGTCTTATCTCTGCACACCTGTTGGATTTGTGTGGAGAAATTCTCCTTTTAAGAACATGGGCAATGGCAAGCAGATGTTAGAAGTGCTGTGAAGCTCCATAACCAAGAAATCTCCTTTTGAGTGCCCAATTACAGAGTTCTGCAAAAGGAGCTTTCCAGAGGCTTGAAGCTACATTTCCTTCTGATGAGCTAGGCTAGGAACTGCATTTCCCAACTCATACCCTATTTGTATTTACTTAGGGACAAACAAAGACAGCAATCCTTCTATCAAAATTGCCTCTCCTTTTCCTTACCTAGAGATAAAACATGTAACAAACCAGAAACTAATCAACTACCAAGGTTTACGTTACTCCATTGAGAACCTTATTTTGCACTCTTCCCGATTAGAAGTAGATTTAGAGAGTCTGAGATACAAAGTCCTACAAGAAGAATTTCTGCAAACTAATGGATGAACTTATACTTCCCTTAAATAACAAAATACTTACAGGAAAGTAACAAGATTCTGTATCTATTCTTTATAAAATGTTATCTTACAGAAACAACACAGAGCAAAGGCAGATTTCTGTCACGAGGGAAACCAAACACCTCAGTGAAGGTTTAAACATGAACACAAGGGCCCCCAGGTTTGCTACACAGAGGAAACTAGTGCTTTTCCTGATTTAATACACACTTGGGAATGCACTGCTGAAAACTCCAACCTGCTGTGATACAGTTACCCAGATATAAGTTGATGTAAAATATTACGTGACTTCTACAAAACTGCCCTCATTTCTGCTTCAAGGAAAGGATGATCCATATCTCTCAGGCAGTGGAGCATTCTTTGGAGCAAAATTAGGCACAAAATATACCTTTTATAAAGTGTAGAACCAGCCTTCCAGAACCTGACAGATGCTATCAGCTGCCACTGTTCTCACAAGCAGGCAGAGTTATTTACAATTAAGCATTTGGTATACTCAGCTGACTTTTCTGCTTGTGAACAAAATAACTTTAATACAATTATTTACTTGTAAAGTTCCAGTAAAATAAACTGATTAAGTTTCAGCCACAAGCAGTTGTTCTGTGCACTTCCATTTTCATGAAGGAATGCTTTTTGGCCCTGATAGGAAGAACATATATTAAGAGAAAATGAGCTAAGAAAATTCCCTCTTCTCTGATGAGAAAAGCCATTTATTAGATTGGCAAGTTTTACTTACAGCAGTAAATACACAAAGTAGTAAGAATAATGTACCTTGACCCAACCAGCTCCAAAGCCCAGTGCTTAAAGATTCGATGTAGATTTTCGTTTCTCTGAAACAGGTTTACGGCTGCTCTGCCTTCAATACAAGCAATAATAAGAGAATGAGGATATTGAAATCCTCACTGCACTCTGAAGGCTATAGCTTCAAAATGTTTTTGAAACTTGCAAAAACGCTAAGAGGCTATGTGGAAGAGAGCAACATAGATTGCAATGCAGAGAACTTGGGAGCGGAGCGTCTCTGCAAGGCCCTACCGCTGTCTGGGCCAACACGGGAACTCGGGGCACCCTGCCGTCTGCTGGGGCACGGCCTGAGCTGCGCCGCCCAGCCGCCATCGCCAACACACCTGCGAGCGTGTTCAGACCTGCGGGGCGCCCGGCGCTGAGCTGCGGCAGCTGCAGGCGCCAAAGGCCGTCACGGGGAAGCACAGCAATGGCCCTGTTCCTTCTGGCGGCTCCCCGCAGAACCCCCTCAGCAGCCCCGTGCTTCCTGCAGGCGAAGCAACCCCGCTCCGGCCGCCCCTCGGAGGCTCCCGGCAGCGCTCCCCGTGCGGCGCGGATCCCGCGGAGCGCGGTCCGTGCTGGGGCCGCCCCGCCCTGCCCGCACCGCCCCTTCCGCCGCGCCGCGACACCGCCCCGCCACAGGGACAACGCGCACGGGGCACAGCTCTCTCAACACTCGCTTTACGCACTTTCTTATAAAGTATTTTTGTCCTTGAGCACAGCACCACCTTGCTGTTATCCTACTTCGGCGCTTTGAAACTTCACTTGTGGGCGTTTGGTCCGGTACGTGTAGCTCAACATGGGTGTTAGGACATACTACTGTAGAACCATAGAAGCATTTAAGTTGAAAAAGCCCTCTAGGATTGAACGAACAATTACACAGTCCCCATGGGAATGCAGCAAGTAAGATAAGAATAATTCCAGTAAAAGCACTTTAAAGTAACCTGCTAAGCCAGCTCCTATTGGAACAAAATAGCAAAGACAGACTTATTTTGGTCTGGCCACCAATATTAGTGATTTAGACTGTTTGCATGCAGCTGGAGTAATGACAAATCTTTTACACCAGCCAGCTCCCACACCACCAACTATGATTTAGTCATTTATGGAATAACTTTTCCTTTAAGTCTACTGGACTAGAATATCTTGTCAATTAAATGTCATTGCAGTATTTCCCATTGCACTAAGCAGCCTAGTATGTAGCTAATCCTATGTGACCATCACCCTCAACAGGGCAAGGACCACAGCTATACCAGTTTTAACTGTTACTCTGGATTTAATTACTTCAGTCTCACCAGTGACAGTTTTCAAGTTGCAGATGAACAATGCAAGTTAATTACTGAGGAAGAACAGTGCCCAGTTTCACAGAACAAATTCAGGCCAATACACCAGTCCTTCTGCTTGGTTTTCAAGACAAGAAGACCTGTTCTGCCCAAAACCCCAAGAACAAAAGTCAAAACAAAGAGAAGGCAGCAAAATGAAGAAAAGGGAAATAATTTATTAGATTTCACAAGCAATCTAACATACATTTATGATGTAATAATCTTGTGTTATTTAAAGATAAGTGGAATCCTTAAGACAGGAAAATTTATTCTCTGCCTTAAATACTTTAGAAATGCTACTACGCACAGTTCAAGAGTCCTGATGATTACACTGCTTCTTCCCCAGCTCGATAATACTTGAAAGAGATGGAACACAAAAGGGACCTGGAACATCACAAAGTCATGTTAAAAGTAAGAACTACCAAAAAAAAGGAGTGTTATACTGGCTTTTGACAACTAAATTGAAAGATGCTTAGTGTTTTAAAAAGTGCTTAATGTCTGTGAAAAAATACATCTTAATAAATGCAGACTGTGTTCATTTTAGATTACAGAATGTTAAACAGTAATGTAGTATGAAACCCACAGGAAACATGTAGGTCACTAGCAACAACACTACCTCGGTGCAGACAGCAATGTAACAAAACCCAAACAACCAACAAAAAGGCAGCAGTGATTAATAGTTGATTATTAGTCCAGCTCCAAATACTTAACTGCAAGATATTGTTAATTTTCTTCTTTACTCAAAAAAGACAAAGTAAGGAATGTATTAACTAAATCAACTCCAAATTGTTTCTCATGTATCAGAACAACAGTAATCATCAAAATGATCTAAAATACTGATCAACCCCTTAATGTTAAAACTGCTCTGCGATGTATTTTAGCCAACATATTATTATATTACTATGTTTTTAAAGTAAAACAAGGTAACTTGATCAGTGTGAGCTCAGCACAGCTTCACACAGATCAGCTGGTATGAACTAGAACTGTTCCTCTAAGGAACAGGACCGCAAATTAGTAGGGTATCTGAGAAGAAGGTGAAGGCCACCTTTTAAGACTGAGAACCTTCATTGTACAGACAACTCATTGGTTTCTTTTTTCCCCCCTGAAAAAATTTGCTTTTTAAAGTTATTAGAGTGGCTCAAGCTTAAAACATGTTAACTCCTCCCCACACCTACTCTATATGAAAACTTAAGATGCAGTTGTGTGCTACAGGAAACATTGCACAAAAAAGGATACAACAAGAAAGGATACACTCTGCATGACAGTATTATTGCAGTATTTACGCAGGAATGTTTCTAAAGAAGAACAGCAGAATGTGGTTTAATTTTACTTGATTCTCAGTATTGCACACACATAACTTTATGCTACCTACCAAAAAAAAAAATCAAATATGCCTCTTTGATAAAAACCAATTCTAACCCCTTATGAGATTTAATGAGGGCTGATGAATCCATCAACACTAAGCTTCATATTCAGAAGTAAATACATTTTTTGATAACAGGAACTATTAGGACATCAGCAGATTTTTACATCTCCTTCAAGTCTTTGCCATTTTACAGACTCACTTTATTTCCATCAGGTCCAAAACTCAATCATGTTTCCCTTTAATGAGAGCTTTCTTCCTTATGAAGAAACTGGAGAGCTCTCAACATCAGTTTCTTTCACATAACTTTTCTCCCAAACAGTTGTATTTCAGCTACAGGAAAACGTCACTTCAGGTGAACTTTTTGCCAGTCCATCAATAAAAAGACATTTCAGCCAGCAAGGAGTTCTGCTGTATTTTATAAACCATATGTATTGTTTTGTCAAAAAAAAAAAAAAAAAAAGGGATAAAACCTTTGTAGAAAAAAAAAAAAAAAAACAACCCAAACACAAAAAACCAAACCAAAGCAAAACAACAAAACCCACCCACAACAGAAAAACAACCCTAAACTCAAGCAGACTCAAGTTTTTATAATGGAATTTTGCATCATTAATCAGAATATTCCAGCAGGAACAGAAAAACAGTCATGCAGAAATAGGGGTCAGCTTAACCATTATTTGGGAAATTGAACAAATATTTTTAATTAAATGCCATGGATCCTTAGAAACCTGTGTAACTCTGTGCCACATTGTTATGATTACAACATATAAACAGTCAAGGTAAGTGAGAAGTTCTGCCCATGAACAGAACACCAGAGACACTTGTAAGATCATAACTCAGGGAAGACTTTCAGATGCACAATTAAATCTTGCCTAAGTATGGTTTGCTCATTCCTGAAAAAGCTTCTGAGGTGACCATCAATATTATAACAAATAAGCACTTTCTTATTTTCTTTAAGCAACTCAAGTATTTAGCATGTTTAATGAATTCAGAATAACTATACAAAATGAGTTAAAAAAAAAAAAATTGAATTCCTAAAAGAATAAAAGTGCTCAAACTTCATCTATCAGGTTCTCCAATAGCTAAAATGCTTCAATTTTTTTATAATATAAGAAACCTTAGTAATCTTATTAGACACGAAATAATACAAATAGGAGGTTTTTTCCTAACAAGAAAGGAGTGACAAACAAGACCGAAATAGTCTCATAAATACTTTATCCTAATAGAACACTTTAGCCAAGGCTCTTTTCAACGACCAGTACAGAAGGCGGCCTATAAAAAAGTGATCTTTAACTTGACAAAATACAGATTTTGCAAGCTACAAACAATAAGACAAAATAGGAATTAAGACCAAAGAGAGAGAAACAAGCCTAAATCTGATTTTAAAAATCCTAAGACAATGGATGGAATGAAGAACCTACAATTAGAGTAGCTGTTAACAACAGAAATACTACCATCACAATAACCACACTGTGGGCTTTACAGCCAATTTGTAAAAATCAAAAACAATTTTTCACATCCTTTATTTCAAATTCTAGTTTTCTTCAGAGTAACAAGGATCAAGCTCCAGATTAAAAACATACCATGGGCTAAGTAATGTTTCATAAGTACTTGGACTAAGACTTCAGTTAATTTAGTTTTAAGCGAAGGCATAACCAGAGTGATCTCAACTGTAACCAGAAATTAAGGTCAGTGCCCTTTAAATTTGAGCTAACTCATGTATCAAGAGGGTGCAGATTGAGAAATAAATGCTTTTTATTCTTGCACCAGCTACATCACATGGTCATTTTAGAGTTCACTATACAAATGTTTGCAGGCCATGAAACCACTCAGGTAAATTAGAGCTGATTCTGCTTGATTTACTCTCACATAAATACTCAGAGTAGGGAGCAGTGAAGTAAAGCTACATGATAGGAAATAAAAGTGAAATAACAACTTTCTGCCAGAAGGTACTTTCTTCATGTTTAAATAATGCCAAAAATGAGGACCTACATATTCCACAACAAAGGAAGCCTTGATCGATGCAACATTAAGCAGCACTTCCTGACAGAATATCCTTCACTAATTCAGACAAGTTTAAAGGTTACTGCAACAGCACTAAGAACTCATTTTCTAAAGTTAGTAAAGATTCTTTACAGCTAGCAGAAGTTTATTGCTGGAACCAGTTCTTCAGGATCACTTTACAATGGCAGGGATGGAAAGGAAGGAGTTAAGAGGCAACACTTTTCAATACCAAAACCCTGGAAGATTACTAAAAGATAAGTGGCCCAATTCCACAAAATTCCACAATATTCTCCTTATCTTTGCAGATTAAGGATTAGAGAAACTGACAAGTGCCCTACAATATCAGGATTAGGAAAATATTGGTCTCTGAGGTTTTAAACACAGAAAAAAGGAAAGTTTTAAACTTACACCAACTATATACCTTGCACTCTGTTTTTCTGATATAAGCACACATTTAAGAAAATTAATTTGTATGGAACATTTCCTCTCCATCATCGCTATTCCTAAAGAAGCTGTTAAAGAGAGAGTAAATAAAACCAACCAAACACTAACAAAAACCCCCCAGCCCAATCCTTTGTTTTTGCTTTCAGGCACAGAGTCCATACCTTGCGCAGGGTTTTACTTTTTTCTTTTCCCTTCGTTGGCATCTTGTTTTGGTCTAGCTGAACGAGCAAATTGCTGAGATTCTGTTAAGGACTACAAGTGTCTGGTAAGTACAAGTCAGTTAGGAAAGACAAAAAAGATTACTTCTGCAATTTAGTCTAGAAAGTGACCTTTATCTGTGAATCAATTCCACTACAGTATGAAGTATTATAACAGTGTCTATTAGTCAAAGATTAGGACCTCACTGATACACAGTACAAGAGTTTAAATTAGAGAGCCCATAAGGAGGATTAACTGGGAATGGGTTAGATGCACACAGGGTAACTACAGTAGGATAAATGTTTGATATTTACAAACTTCCAACCCAGCATGAATTCGTAACTTTCATGTCTCAGTATTTGGGAGCAAAAACAGTAAAAGCAGCAGATGCTGGGGTTAATATGAATATAAAGAAACTGAAACTCTGAAATATTTAAGTGAAAATTAAGAAAGGACTTTCACACAAAAAAACAGTGCTATGCAATCAAAAAGAGACCATTCCAGCTGAAAAACCCGTCTAAAACCACTTACTCTTACTGGAAGATTTCTTATGTTCTTGATTCTGTAAACATACACCTAGCCAAGGCAAAACCCTTGTATTTAATTTAAATATAGTGGTCATGCAAACTAAATTATCTTCTGTATTGTCTTTGCAGGATAAAAGATGTAAGACCAGCAAATTCTGTTCTTAAATAAATCACTTTTACTTTCCTATTTCAGAAGAGTTGCCTCTGTGGTTTTTTCAGCTACCATAAATAGTGCACTGTGTTATGCTGACTGGTTTTCTTAAGGCATTTTTTATTTTGCAGAACACTATGACAACAAAACTAGAGACTGGCAGAGATTACAAAGAATATAATGTAAATGCTTGAAGAAAAGGATACAACTACCATGGGTTTTTCAAACAAGACATAGCCATTTGCTTCTTTTAGTGCTTTGGCAGCTGCTTTCTCATTGGGAAGTCCAATGAAAGCCTGTCCCTTCATCCGGCCTTCTTTCATCAAACGGATATCGAACCTAGGGACACAATGGAGAAGTGGGAATTACTCATGTTTACCAAACCTTGCAGATTTCACAGTACAAATGCAAACTGTGCATACAAATGCACAATTCTCATGCTTCAGGTGGGAGAAACAGCAGAAACAGAAGCAAAGCCTACAAGGAGGCATGATGTCCTTGGAGACCATTTTGCCTGCGGAAACCATTTGCTAAAAGGTAATATTAAACTGCAGGATGGCAAATTGATGTGCATTACTACCAAGATAGGACATATGCAAAATGATCAATACACACAATCACCTACACAGTTCATTCTGTGTCACACAGCCAAGAAAAGCAAATCTAGGAATGCAAATATAAAGGCAAAATAATAGTGTCTTCAGTCACTCGTCATAAAATTCTATTTCTTCATCTTAATAAATGATTTTTAGGTCTAACACATTTTTTGTTTATGCAGAAAGACAGAAAATGTGAATATTTCTATTTTTAAAATCCCAGTTTTCAGAAGTGTGATAGAAGTTAATATAAAAGGCTTAATTCTAACCAAGTACGAAATGAACTCACATATTGCGTTCCACCTCTGACTGGAAGTCAACGTATCTTCCAAAAATGAACTTAAGATCCTGAAATTAAAGTGCAGGTGTAAGATAAATGCTAAGAAAAAGCCCTTTTGATAGATATTTAATTTGCTTCTTTACTTACCTTCTCTTGAACTTGTTTAGCTAAATTCTTCACATATATCCTGCAATTTGGATCACCTGGCTCATAGTTTTTGAAAACAGAATATTTTTCCATTTCTTGAAGACAAAAAAAAAAAATAAACCATGCTTTAGTTCATTTACTTTGCACGTCTGCTCAGTATAACATAATTTACTATATGCTCAATTAAGAAAATAAACCCTTATTTAAGCTATTTGTTGCAACAAATCAAAAAGCTGTAACTAGATAATCTATTCTCACAATTATACCTTCTCTAGAAAGTCTGTTTTTTTCTAGGTCCTTTCTAGAAATAAATTCTGATGGTATTTCATCATCCTCCTCTTCAGTTTCCATTTTATCATTTGAGCTAGGAGCTGGGAAAATCCTTCCAAAGCCTGTATTATTGATTTCTTCCGTGGTTGCATGAAGATCTGAAATTTCAACAAATTATGTAAGTGGTTTGTACCTTTATTCACACCAAGATCAAGAGCCAGCAAGAAAACAATACTCTTTCCAGTAACATTATAATAGAGGAGACTTTGTAAGGCAATTTGAATACACCCCTAAAAATGAGTTTTAATCCCTGGTTTGACAAAAGTACCTGCTCTGTACAGTCGTATAAAACCCCATGTAGTACAAATAAAGGCAACGGCATGCATTAGTTAGCATAAAACTTGCCTTGCTGTTCAATCCTGTATCCATTTCACTATATTCCCTTCAAGAAACTGGATATTACTCTAAAGTACCAAGAACCACAGATTGACCATAACCCTCTAAAAAGCCATCACACCTCATTGTTATCATTGCACTTTTATGGCAGATAATCAGTGCACCAGAGAAAAGGGGTTGGCAATCTCTTGGATGCTGCTCTCTAAAAGCTGGAAAAGGAAAATCTGAAACTACCCTGATATATTCATTTACATCACAAAATACTGAAAATTTGTAACATTTGCATCCTAACATTTAAAAGACAGTGCAATTCACCATAAACCTATAAGTACATGGGAGAGAGACCTTTAAAATCCTCTGGATCCTTTCCCAAGCTTGTAACACAGGAAAAACAGCAAATACAAATATGATGCAACTTGGTGTTGCAAGCTCCAATACAGTAAGGGAAAAGAATTTCCTGGTGCAAATTTCAGCACCCTTTTATATACTGAAGCCACATGACTTGAACATTAAATACATTTCAAGTACAAACTCTCTTACCATTTTTTTCTTCTTTTTCTGAGTTTATCTGAAGAACAGCTGGGATCTCAGTACTAATATGAAACTCTATTTTTTTATGACCTACGTGCTGCAGCTGCTCAAAGACATCTGAAGGTGACAGTGTAGGGTGCGAGTTACTGTTTAAAACAACAACATATTAATTAAAGATTCAGACTCTGATGAATGCATGGTCAAACACAAGATTTCTTCCAGTTAGATTTTATGCAGTTGTTTACTACAAACACATATTTCACCCAACAGAGTTACAGATGATTACAACACTGCAGATACAGAAGGTATGTCTGGCAGTGGCAGCAAAACCAACAATCACGTACCACAGGACATACACACAGGCATTTATTAAAACCTTCATCAGTAACTTAAGCATGAAAAATAACTGGCCTTGCTGCTGCTCTCACCTACTATATAAAATATACGACATTAAAAAAAAATGTAGCAAATCACTTGGAGGAAGCAGGCAGCCATTAGTAAAAATGCATTCACAACCATTCATCACAACATAGAAATACTGCACTGCTGTCTACTGTGGCAAAGATCTGCAGTTCTAAGACTCAAACTTACTTTAAAACAAGCCAGTTTTTATTCTTCCAGTGTTGTACTTTTAATTTTTTGTTTTAAGAAGCAGCCCAAACAATAAATCCAAATTACTTCAGTCACAACTGTGATGGAAAACTAGTTATCTTTTTAGGAAAAGGAATTTCTATTGGTTTGACAGGAAGAGAAACAGAGCTTGCATTAAGCACACTTTAATGTTGTTGAGCAGACTTCAGCTCAAACTAGAGGAAAATTTTGATTTTTAGGGTAATAAAACCAATAGGATAAGTGCAAAAACCACAAACCTGTGGGAAGTACACACAGGAACATTCAACATGTCTTTAATTCTTTGCTTTTTTCTAACACCACGTTTCTTTGTGTTTATTGGTCTTTTAGGCTGAAGGGTTGCTAATTCCATCAACTTGGTCATTCTATTTTAGACAAAAATAAAAACAAAACAAAAATAAAACAGAGAGGTTTACAGTTTATTTAAAAGTACTAATTTTAAAAACCCTTCCCCTTTCCTTAAAATCCTTAACATAGAACTTTTCAGAATATAATTGTAGCACTAACTAACTTAAAACTGAAGCTGTAACACACAGCAAATCAATATATACCAAGCACTTAAGGACTGACCATAATCCTAACATGTCAGTGATGCCCTTCCTTCCCCAAGCATGCTCCTTACTGGGACACTGAAGCTGTGAGAGAAGCTGTGATGCCCCAAGCTGAACCTGATTTTATAACACTCAACAGGAGTACCTTTTTCCAAATGATGTGTTTTTCCAAATACAGCATAGGGACTTTCTGATTTACTTCTCAGTTTAGACAGCAAAGAATAAAGCTACTTTGTAATTCAGAGTTAGTTTAAAGATTAAAAAAAACACAGCTATGATGTAACTCACTCCCAAAACTGCAAGAGAATCCTCATCACAAATATTATCACTGCTAGCAATACCCGCTGATGTAAAAAGAATGTTCTGGAAGTTGGTGTGCACATACGATTTGAACTGAGGAGTCAATTTAGAGAGATGTGGAACAATGAAAACTTCAGAAAATAATCTAATTTCTGCTTCCTGAGTTTTTGTTTAGTTGGGTTTTTTTTGGACATGGGAACAAATGAAAACTTGCACACCAATAGGCCACTTTCATTTTCTTACTGCATTTAAACCTGCACTGTCCTTCTGCACTCTGGAGTTTCTCTAAGCATCTGGAAAGATTTCTACATACTCTCTACTAAATGCTACATGTATATACTGCAAACATTACCACTTGCTGAACTAGAAGCTGGAGAAGTAAAACCACCCCTTTCAGAGAGCCCAAAACCTTGCAAATGACTGTAAAATGCATACCTCTCCTTTTCCTCATCATTATCACTTTCATATTCTGATTCATCCCCACTAGACAGCCCTTCTTCTTCCTCTTCAGGCAAAGGAGGCTCTTCAGGAGGCAGAGGTGGGATTGGGGGAGGTGGCACAGGCACTGGTAAATACTCTTCGTACTAATTATGGGGAAAAAGTTTTAAAAAGTACACTTTTTAAAGGAAAAATCCTAAACGTATCTCGTTTTCTTAATAACAACAGTCAAAGCAATTAATGATAATTTAACAAGTATTTTCTCCAAGTATGCTTATAGGGATCTAGATACCATTTTGGTAAACTACATTACTAATGAAAAACTTTCCACAAGCAAAAACAATCTGCTTTCTGAAGCGTAACAGTGAATGGTTTAATTCTTTTAAGCTAAGATGATAAAAAAATACAGCAACCTTGGCCTTGGATTTTCACTTTGCACTCAGCTTCAAGGACTTTCCTGAGAAGAATACGGTCAAAGCATATGGGTGAAGGCTTAGGTTCCAAAACCATCTCCGTTTCAACAGTGAACCAACAGTTTGAATCATTCCAGTGCTGCTACCATAGATGGTTTATTTTAAGTAGAGTCCAAAGAATTGCTTTAGAAGACCAACATGTACCCAGTGAAATGCAGCAGGATTTGCAATCCTCTAGAAATTAAGATCTCCTACTATGCTGCTAACATTTTAAATTGTGACTCAATCCTACAATACTGAACATATATTTAAAATGTTACCATGGGAGGGCGAGCAGTGATTGGTCCAAAAGGTGGAGGAAGATTCATTTTATTCATCAGATGAAGTACCTGAAATGAGTCAAAATAAGTAGGTTTCCTTTCAATAAGTAAGTGATGACAGTTCCTTGATAGGTAAAAGAGCCTATCACTCCTGGCAGGTGTAAATCAGCACAGTTTCAATGTAAAACTTGCACTTGAGATCCAACACTAACAGTCAATATAAGCAACACCCTAACAAGGCTAATAAAAAAAAGTACAGCATCTTCTCAGAATGAAATCCCAGGTACTCAAGTCACATCTAATTAGAAAGAGCATATCCAGTTAAGTCTTCAGTGCCAATTAAGTAATCTACCTCAGGTTAATAAAATCTCATTACCTCAGCATAGCAAACAACTAAGATTGGTTAACACTGTCACAGAAAAACCAAGTAAGTATTTATGATGACAAAAATAATTACTTCTGTGAATAATTAAAAGATGAAAAAATTAAATAGCTTTAATTTTATACTTTTTTTTCTTGTTTTTTACTTACCTGGACATAAAATTTGGGCACACTTGCCAAGGCATTTGCTATATTTGCTAGAATTGCACTTGAAGGTGGTGGATACAGATATTTGAGACAAGAATTGATGGGAAAGGTGAGGCTGAGGAAAAAAAGATTGAAAACAAGACACTTTAACATTATTGCCACTTAATCACTGGTAACAATTAATGATTACAAGAGGCTTAACTACTGATTACATCTGAAGTAACACTGAAATATTATTATTTGCCCTACAACAGTTTTGGGCCACTTAAAATGCCTTCAACATCATGAAGTAGTCCCCAATGCATGACAGATTTACTGGGCTTGGGCATACTGAAAGTATCAAGCCATGCAGATGCCTAAAGCAAACAGAAACAGTCAACACGTCCAAAACCAAAAGCACAGCATAGCAGCCTGTACAAGTATCAGAAACTCAATGCTCAAAGGGCTGCATCAGCTTCAAAAAATTTACTACTTCCTGTATGCTAAAATGAAAATGGGGGGAGGAAAAAGGAAGAAACATCAGGAAAAAGAAGTCAGTGGTATTCTGCTGTTAACACTGGGAAAACCTCAGCCCTCCAACCTCCCAGGAAAGCAATGCATAGTGCTAGAAGGCCGTTCTGCAATCCACAAGTTCACAGCTCAAAGCACCAGTCACTATGCAGATGTGAGGATTCTAGACTTGAGGAACCGAAACTCCATCTTTATGACAACTCCTACAGCTATGCCTGAGGAACAGCAGCATAGGAGGAAACAAAACTCTTGTTCAGTACATAACACAGCTCAAAATAATCTGTAACAGAATAAAGTAAGTAAGATAAAAACTCAACACTAACCCATGGTTGGGTGCAATTCCATTCTCTATTTTAACACAGTTTGGTTCTATCTTCTCTTCTTCTTTCACTGGTTCTTCTAAGCTGAAAATTAATTTAGACTCAATTAAAACAGGGCAAAAATTAAGTATGCCTTATGTAATATATAAAATATGCGTCATCTATTATTAAATATAAAAAGTCTTTTACCAACTGCATTACTACAGCTGTTACCAATTCTTCATAATTAATACATGAGGATAATTACAGTAGTGACAGTCTTCTGAAATAAATACATATGTAGATTTAAGTCTTCCTATATTCAGACACTCCTGACTTAAATCCAATCAAAGGAAAAGAACTGAAATTATTTATCATGCACTCTCTTCAGAGACCAGAAATTCAAAGGTATTAAATTATTGATTTGCTCATATTCAGAAAGTGGAATATATAACTTGAAAACTCTACTACACTATTTTTAATTAAGCACTATCACATAGCTTTTATCACTTATTTGAACATTCCACAGGTGCAAATGACACAGTTCTGTTGGGAGGAATGCAGTCACTGTCCTATAGGTCTGAGCCTGTTGTTAAGACTTCCAAATGGTTACAATTCATCCTTTGAGTTACACATACCACCTAAGTATCATGAATCCAGAATCCCCTTTCCTTGACCACAAACACAACAAGGAAATTACTCTGCACATACCTTTTGCACTTGTCTGAGGCAGAAGGCTGGCTAAGTACCTGTGCACTCTCTTGCTCCTTTGCAAATTCAACAACTAACGTGTGACCCAAAAGTTTCAGCTGATGCAGTCTTGATAAAGCCTTCAGGTAATTACAGAGGAGAAAAGAAAGGGAAGAGGACAAACATGAGAATTATCTTAAAGCATAACTGTTTTTCCTTTGAGTGGTACATTGGCCACAGGATGCAGTCCCAGCTGCTTTAAGCTAAGCCTGTGTTACTGTGGACATGAGAGCTCTGCACAGTTTGTGTCTTCCCAGCCCTGCTTTTAGCAGCATTTCCTGCTGGCAGGAAGGAAAGGGTCCAGGCTGCACAGCCAGAACCACTGCAGAGGTTGGTCACCTGAACACAGCAGCAGCTTTAACAATCCAACTTTTCACACAGCCTACTAAATTGCTGGAATTTCAAGTAACCAAGCTTTTGCTCCTGCACTATAAGCATGCTAAACTCTGTCAGTAACAGCTAGGAATTTTAAAATCAAGATCTTAACAGTGGCACTAGGAAGATCCAGCATTCTTCAAGTCCAGAGCCCAGCAGGCTGCTAACAACTGGCACAAGCAGCTAATTCACCACTGTTCACCTCACACAGTCTTTAACTTTTTTAGTCCTCTAAAATGTGGCCAAAAAAAAACCCAAAAAAACCAAACAAACAAAAAAAACCACACCAAAAAAAATCCCCCAAGGTATAAGGGGAAAGTTCTGACACAGGCTTTTTAACCAGACTAGTATTTAAAAAGCATTATTAATATTACCTTTTTGGCATCCATATCCTCTATTAATACAGTAGTTTTCTTATCAAAGTTGGGCATTCAAGGCAGACTTGGATTGTGAGAATCACTAGGGCTGACTTTTATGGCAAACACAATTACACAGGAGACAAGGAAACTCTGCTTGGTTTATAGTTTGCATATAAATGCACACACATCCTAAACAGTGCTCTGATCAGTCTCAGCTTCTCTAACTTTGCCAGGCTGGATCAGATGACTTCCACAAACCCCTTTCAATCCACCTTTCCTAGGACTCTACAGAAGTGTTCAAGAATTTCATCAAGTCCTGCAAGCAAATTCTGAAACAGAACTCTCAGTGTTCTTTGTGCCCCTTTGTTTTTTCCTAGCACTAAGTACCAGATGATGTGTAAACCACATCAGAGGACTGGCAACTCAATGCTTTGCTAAAACATTCAGTTACAAACTCAATACAAACCTTTGCAGCTGCATTTTCACTTGGAAAGGTGGCAAAAGCAGTATGTTTCTAGAAAACAAACAAAAAGTTATAATGTATTTGAATCAAAAACGTAAGAGATTGCACGTAAAACATTGAGCCACAAGCACTTTGTTAGTTCAA
This sequence comes from Vidua macroura, assembly GCF_024509145.1. Taxonomy (NCBI): domain Eukaryota; kingdom Metazoa; phylum Chordata; class Aves; order Passeriformes; family Viduidae; genus Vidua; species Vidua macroura. Next base: position 13,132,496 of record NC_071579.1, read on the forward strand.
GCTTACATATTTGAAAGTTACTACATGGGAGTCATCTAACTCCCATCTGGGGCAAACATGAAGGACTAGAAAACATTTTTCTTACGAATTTTGGAAAAGTACCTCCTGCAGTCAAAATTAAGACATGAGCTCAGCAGTTGGAGGAATACAGGACAAGTGGTTTTTTTCTAGCAAGCAAAAACCATTCTAAACTGCAAGAAAGGACATAAAGAGGTCTAATCCTCTTCTATACCAGAAAATTCGTTGGAGCACCCCACAAAACATTTTCATCAAAGTAACGCTCTTCCTGCTACAGAAGTTGTAACTATTGTGCTCTGAACGTTTCAACAGTTTCCACTTTTCCCCCTAATTTTCCAAATTAATCAAATCCTCACAGAATACACCTTTCAAAGTTAAATTTGTTTTAACAAACTTTATTACCCCATCTTGCCAATACATGATTCCGTACCCAAAATCATTGTAAGAAAATCAGCATATCCGATATCCTATGAAGCATGACCCTGATAAAATATGCAGACATCATCCATCTGCAGTTCTGCAAAACACGAGGCTCTTTATGAAGAATACTAAACGCAGAACAAATACATTCACGTTTTCGTAATCTGGAGGAAGAAGAAAGCAAACCAGAGGTTTCAAGAGACCGATGAAACTGCACCCCTGCACGTGCCAAGAGGCCCTTCTCCGCGGCTTAAGCCCAGCCTCACTCGCAGCGGCAAGAGGCCAAAGCCGCGGGCACGGGGCTGGCGGCGGGCGGGCCGGGACCCCGGAGCCGGCCGCTGTCCCGACCGCCCTGGGAGCGGGGCTCCCGCGCCTGCCGGCTCCAGGCTCAGCCCTGCCCGGCTCCAGGCTCAGCCCGGCCCGGCTCCAGGCTCAGCCCTGCCCGGCTCCAGGCTCAGCCCGGCCCGGCTCCAGGCTCAGCCCGGCCCGGCTCCAGGCTCAGCCCGGCCCGGCTCCAGGCTCAGCCCGGCCCGGCTCCAGGCTCAGCCCTGCCCGGCTCCAGGCTCAGCCCGGCCCGGCTCCAGGCTCAGCCCGGCCCGGCTCCAGGCTCAGCCCGGCCCGGCTCCAGGCTCAGCCCGGCCCGCGCCCCGCCCCGGCCCCGGCCCTCACCAGCCGCCCGTGGTCCGACAGGACGCGCACAGACACGGCCCCGAAGTGCTGCAGCAGATCCTCCTTCTCCGCCGCCGTCAGCTCGGCGGGCAGGTGCCGCACCAGCAGCGTCCGCCCGCGCCGCCGCGAGACGCCGGGGTGCGGCGGGACGGCGCCCGGCCCCGGGCCCAGCCCCGGGCCGCCCGCGGGTCCCGGCCCGCCCGCCCGCAGCTCCTCAGCGCCCGGCGCCGCCATCGCCGCAACCAGCGGCGCAAATCGCGCGAGAGCCGGGGCGACGCCGCTGCCTCAGGTCTCGCGAGACTGGCGCCCCCGGCGGAGGTCGCGGGACGTGCGCGCTGAGGCGGGCGCGCCCCTCGGCGCAGAGCGCGGCTGGGGAGGGCCGCGGGGCTGCTCCCCGGGGAGGCGGGAGCCTCCCCCTCCCCGTTAATACTTAGGAGCTTGTCCTCACACAAATCCTAAAGAGTGTTGCTCTCAAAATGCCCTCTCCTCAGCCTTTAGTTGCAGAGACTTGTCCCTGCCTGCCTCCCGTGAACTGAGGCGTGGCTGGCACAGGCATGAGCCTGCTGCCTCAGGGTGGCAGCTGTGTCTGGCCGAGGGAAACGCCGCCATAATTACAACTTGTGAGGGGATAATCAGCGTGAGCACTGAGGATGCTTAGATTCCTGCCACCTACCGCCGCAGCCACACAGGCAGCTCTGAAGCCTGCCTTGTTCTGGGGGATACAGGCTGTGATCTTAAGAGAGGGTGAAATCCCCGATCTTGACTGATGAAATCTCAGGCCTCAGCGTACTTAATTAGCTGTTTGCTGGCTGGCAAAAGCCTGCCTGTGTCATTATTGCCACAGGCCGTGGGTCCCACAGAGGCGCGGTGCCGGGCCTGGAGGACTTGCCGTGGCTCTGGGCAGCTGGAGCACACAGGGACACCCAGGCTGTGCTGGAGCCAGCCACGGAGAAAACGTGCTTGGAACCTGATCCGTAGGGACGGCTGCCTCCCACACCTCTCCATAGAAAACACAAGGCGTTCAGTCCATAAAGTCCTCAAGGCCCCTCCAATTTTCCTGAGTGCTCATGACGGACCTGGCGCTGTGTGCACGGTGCACCTGGAGGGTCTCGGCAGTGCACATTTGGTGACTGAACGCTGACAGCTGGGGCAAGGACCTGGCCATTGTGGGTGGTCACAGCAGTCTCGTTAGGTTGATCAGATGACAGTCCAAATCAGTTTGGGAAGGAGTTGGGTAAAAAAGTATCTTCTAAAGGGATCTATGAGAAAAGCAGAAATGTAGGAGCAATTTCTTACAGGATCTGTTACTGCATTTTTGTAGCTGCCATAAGTATAAGCTAGGAAACATCTATGAATTGGGAAACAGGTGGAATAATTAACACAGTGTGCAAATAGAGCAGTGTATTTTCTCTCTTGATAACATCAGCAGTTTTTTTCTGAGGCTGTTGAAACTTTAAAAGTAACACTGGCCAGCCTAGCCAGTTCTGTGTGTGTGGCTTGTGGTTTGTATAAAGTCCAGAAGATTTTCTGGGGTATGCTGGTCAACGTGCAATTGTAGCAGATGGGAAGATAACAATTGTAAATGCAGGCCTGTGGTGGCTGTGCTGCTGCATCCTGTTTAAATTGGCCTGAGTTGTAGTTCACTCCTGGGTAATGACTCCAGAGAACTTTCTTTGCAGCAGATCTGTGGAACTTGTAGGCAAAGCAAACCTTCCTATTTCCCTTTTAGTGTTCTAGCACATTCCAGTTGTTAATCTGCACATCATTCACCAGATGTTAAAATAATGATAGAACTTCAAGTGTTTTCCGCTCACAACTACGGAACACTGTTCCCAGTTCTGCTTAGAGAAGTCTGAGGAAACTACGTACTCTTTAGTTACACTGAACAATTGACAAGAACTGTTTCACTTGAAATAACTAATATCTCATGGCTCTTCAGCCCACCTGTTCCTCCTAGCACAAAATCTCCCTCAAAAATAGAGAAAAACTCTTCTAAAGTCTCTTTACCCTGTTAGACCAGGCTGCTGAAGCTGAACACCTCTAGAGCAGAGGTTTAACATAGCAACATGCAAGTCAAGCTGATAAAAAAATGTGTGTTTTTTCTAAGACACAGAAAGTAAAAAAAAAAAATACACTTTCTCTCGCCATCATGTCTACAGTCAAAATGTATGAATAATATATTACCTTTTTTACTTTCCAAGATGTTTAATTTGTAGATTTTTGAACAATAGAGTTCCTCAACACCAATGCATCATGTTTTTGTGGTGAAATCCATGGCTTAGAAGTTCTTTGCTTTTACAGAGATTGAAAGCAAGTGGTTTAGCAGTACCAGTATGAGTCAGAACTACAGACTCATTCGGGTGGGAAAGGAGGGAGATCCTTTTGCAGCAATCTCAAGTCCAGTCAAAGTCAAGTCCAGTACCTACTCAAAGGCAAGGTCAATACTGAAATCCAACCACATCATTCAGGACTTTCTCCAGCCTGGTGTCAAAAGGCCCTAGGGGTGAAGATTCCACAGCCTGTATAAATAAGCTTTTCCACACCTTAATTAACCTTCTAGTGATTTTTTTTTTCTCCCTTTTTTATCCATTTGAACATGATTATATTTTTGTAAATGTGTGGTAACTTCATGAAGACAAAAACTCAAATTCCAGTTAAGATGTATTGAGTTGCTAAGAACAACAGTCTGATCTGTAACTATACACACAGTGACTTGCAGAACTGTAGATTATGCAGCCAGGGTTGTTTGAGTGGTTTTCCAAGTGGAGTCTGCTTTTACTTTTCCTGAATAGAATCAAAATGTGGGTTCCAAATGTTGTGTAGCACTCCAGTTTCTACAAAGCTTCTAAGCTGCTCTTGTATGTTTGCATGCATGTGTGTCCTCTTGCACATCATTGACTCCAGGGCCTCTGCTGTCATGCTAGGCCTGTATTTCTGCATTAGTGATAAATATTTCCTTCTCCATGGAATGACTGCTTGTTACTACAGCTTAGATCAGATCTGGTTTTCAGTGCAGAGGTTAAAGTAAATGAAATTTGACATAGCCACCTCATAAGGAAAATTGATGCTACATCTAAGCAAGTTAAGACAGAGCTCCAGCCAAGCCTGTGTGAGTTCAAGCAAAACAAATCTGACATCTCTCAGTCCTGAGGCTTTGAAAGCCTGTGGCTCTTTATTAATAATGGCAATACAGTATTTAGTGGCCTGCAGGCCAGAATCCTATATTACCAGGTCATTGCTGCAATAACAACTCTGTAGATCAAAAATATTGGACTTTTAGGCAGTATTAGATGTTATTCAAACTCAGTTCCCAAAGGATATTTTTCCTGCCTAATTTCTTGTGAGCTACACAAGCCTAGCAAGGTGGTGTGTTTTTAAGAGTTTTGGAAGCCTCAGGCCAAAATGTTTTGATCACTAAGGTAGAAAAGAAAACCACCAGAGCAGCTTTGAGGTACAAATGACAACATTACTGGGTAAAATCTGATTTTCATGGTGGCAGTTCAGTAACTGTCTTTATATTCATGTCAACAGGGTGGTGTAAGAAAGTGCTTTAGAAAGAAGGCAGCAGAAGGGCCCTGGTGAGGCTGGCAGGATCCTGGCTGTTCCTGCTAGAATGGTGTCTGTGGTACCGAGGCTCCAGGCATGGGGAGCTGCATTTCATCCTATTGCACAGCCTTCGTGTGGCATGGTTTTGGTAGCCAGGAGCTTACAGGGGTGGCTTCTATGAGAAGCTGCTGGAAGTTTCCCCTTCCAGAAGAGCCGGTGCCAGCTGGCCCCAGGGTGGACCTCCACTGTTTTGCCAAGACAGTCCGCGTCTTGGCCTGTGAGCCTTTGGTCACACTTCCTGTGCCCTGTCTGCTGAGGAGGGCAGGCAGAGAGGAGCTGTGGTGGGCACCTGGCATCCAGACAAGGCCAACCCACCACAGCTGCGTAGGCATACATACAGCCTGAGACTGCAAAATGATTGCTGATTCAGTAAAAATGACTCTTTGCAAAAACAGAAAATTAATCTTTAAAGATTAATGCTGAGCTTATGCTCAGGTAACTGCTTTCCTGAGCATAAGCAGCCAATTTCTTTATGCTGGTATTTTTTCTGTCTGAATAAAATACAAAAGCAATGGATAATCCACTAAGTCATCTTTTCATATTTGACCACTAGATTATGCTGTGACTCTTGAATGAAAAAAAACTGGGGAAAAAAAAAAGAGGAAAAGAGAAAAAGAAAATTAAATAGAAAAAAAACATTTAAAAATTAACATAATTGTAAATTTACAATGCATCTTTAGAATTGGAGATTAATTACACAGCTAAATTCACTGTTTGGCCAATGAAAGTGAACACTGTTTCTAACAGAAGAGGAAATATTCCACTGTGCAAAAAAATTCTAAAATTTTACAATTCAGGAGATCTGTTGTGCCATCCTGATGTGCCCCAGCAAATATCTTACCTTAAATTGGATAATTTCATAACAAAATTTCAATTTTTATTTGAACGCTGGTATAAAAATTTAAGGCCATTAGTGTCATCACTTCAAATAGAAGAGCAGCAAGAGAAATTTTAAAAATAAAGATAAACGTTTCCTAGTACTAACATTCTTTTGAAAACTTGGAGATCAGCAGTAAGGTTGACTGTAGCTCTGTGTTTAGTGAGTTATCTGAAAGATCTGGTGTTGCTCTGGATGACACGATTGCTTTCTTCATCATCTTTGTGCTCAAATTGTGATGCAACATACCAAAATCCTGAAATAAAAGGTAGAAAACCCAAGGTCTGAATGCAGTTTAGGTCCTTTCAAAGCAGTGAACATTTGGCCCACAAAGTTTTACTTACACCTAAAGAAAGTGTCTCATGATTTCGTTTTCTCCATGTTCTATTTCACGCTACTGTGAAATGCAGAGCTACGTGAACCTACATTAAGCAAAACGGTCATTGCACTCCAACATCCTTGGAAAGTGGATCCACATATGTTCACAGGCACAGACAACCTTCTCCACATTCAGCCTGTTGATGTATGGACACCTCAGATCAGTGTGCGTCATTTCCATCATTTGCCACAAAAGGTGTGGGGCTTGGATGTGCAATTTGATGTGTGAACTGATTATTCCATTTGGGATTGGGCAATGTCTGAGTAAGAGAGGATGGAATCCTAGTTTCTGTGGGCTAGAGCTGAATGCAGGGCTTAAGACAGCTCCTATCAGTTTCAGAGGGGCCCAAGGACTCCCTGACCTGCCCCCATGGGCCAATAACGGCTTTGCAAAGGCTACAAACACCCTGCCACGTGAGTCCCCAGATCTTCAGCACCTCTCCACTGGGGCTGAGCGGATGGATCCAGGAGATGCTGGCAACAGCCAAGGAGGGAGACAGATGGGAGGTCCAGTGCTGGGCCAGGGACACTTCCCACACCCAGACTGCCCTGACAGACACTTGGAGCCCTTGGGCACACTGAGGGCCAATATCCACCACCAACACCACAGAAAGGAAACCTAAAACTGCACCTTGACCTTCAATTGGAGCGACCTCCTTCCATTTTCCCCTCCAGAATGGGATGCAGTCAGCACTTTTGGCCTAGCAGAGATTCTGACTTAAAGCAAGGCCTGCACACTCGCTTTTACCTCAGCATTTTCGCACAGCTGACAAGGGATTTGGGAGGGCTGCCAAACCTGTACTGTGTTTGCATATTTCTTTGAGATATTAGAGAATAAGGATGCCTAACACACCCGAGGCAGGAATTTGCCATGCCTCAGCCAGTGGCACAAGGTGGAAGCAATGCCTGGATACATTGTTTGTTCTCAGGCACCTTCAGCACTCGCATAGCCCAGCTTCCTTCAGTGACCCAGACCCCAGGCTTGATTTGTCATAAGGAAGGGACAGACTCTGTACGTAGGCCCTGCTCAGAGCTGACAGCCCACACGGTGGCTGCTCTGGGATACAAATGTGTGTGCATGGATCAGCCCTGGAAATACTGCACTTTAGCTTGGCCATTTTAGCTGGCTTGGATTCTTTTTTTGATTTTCTCTCCAGTGTTTTTGTTACATGGGAAGTGGAGTGCGGCATTGCCTTAAAACCTACCACTGCATCGCCACTAGTTATGAGGGGGTAACGATAATGTTACATCTAATTCATTAGGGGAAGAACACTACTCTTCAATTTGAATGCCATTTATTATTTGATAGAGAGTCACTCATGCGCAAAAAGCAGGGAATAACATATGGGGGAAACAGGAATACACAGACCAGAGGAGGAGATTTCTCCCGCATTACAACTTGGCATCAACGTGAATTGCAATAAATGGATCTTCAGCATCAGTATTAATCTGGAAATTAGCCTTTCCATCATCAGAAACAAACACCTGCTTTCCAGTACATTTGTTGTTCTCCTTTTGTCCAGAAATAACATCACAGTAGGTACCAGAAGGCAGTCCAGTTTGCACATTGACATTCATATTCCTGAGAAAATAAACACAATTTATGCATTGTTTTTAAAACAGATATTTTAAATGGTGTGGAACATTTCTGAACATGATCTTACTCCCCTATTTGAAGGGCACTGTAAAGCAAGAGCCTTCTGACCCAACCCATCCTACACTCCCATTTTAGCTATCAGGACCCAGCATGCACTCAAAAAGCTCATGTTGGATTGCTGATGAGGGATGCTGTTGTTATCTCTGGGAAACTATTTCTGCCATTGACTTACCAGTTGTCGTTATTGAAGATGATGAAACCTTTATTGCCACGGCCAAAAGCCACTTGATTGCTGTCATTGTCCCACCAGTTGGAGAAAGGCTCACCATCCACCACGTTACGGAAGATAACCATGTTCCTGAAAACACAAGCAGTGTCTGCCACTGCACCTGCAACACCTCAAAAGCCACATGGAGCAGCAAGCAAAAGCAACTGCTTTTACTTCTTGTTTCTCCCCAGTGCCCTACCTGATTTGACGCCAGCGATGTTCACAAACCCAGTCGTTGCCACAGGTCGTGTCTGCGTTGATTGTGACGGCCTTAGTGGAGCCATCTGCGTTACTTGGGGGTCCATACCAGTCATTGACGTCCTGTCATTAAAAAGACAGATTTATATCTTGTGACTGAAAATGCAGAGAACCCCTCTGGAGAGCAAAGCTAGAGGGAGCATCAAAGTTGCACCAGCTACATCCAGCCTGGGACAGGCAAACCACTTGACAACCTGAAATCAACTGGACTAATTCTCTGGCTCTGTTCTCACCCTTAACCCCCATGCATGGATCTTCAGCATTAATAGCTCACCTTTCCATTTTCAAAATATCTTGGCCAGCGAAAACTTGACATCACACGTGTGAACCCATATGGATGGGCAAGCATGAAACCGACTGCCATTTTATAGAGCCTGTTTGGTGGACAAACAAGGAATGAGACAGAGGAACCTGCCAGAGAACACACAGACAAACAAGCAAGAGCAAGAAGCATCACCCAGACAAGAGCAATCCTTACCTGGCATCCCAGAAGGTTAGAATAGAAGCTCCACCAGCCCCGTGTCCTCTCTGGTTGTCGTGATTATCCACAAAGACCAGAGCTCTGTCGGAAGGCACAAAACCCCAGCCTTCTCCCCAGTTCCTAAACAAAAACACAGACTTGAAGTTACCCTGTCAATTGGTGTATCCAGTGAATCGTGGAGAAGTTGCAGCACCTTCATCCTTACTTTAAGTAGGCCATCTTTTCTCCGTTCCACTTGCGGAGCACTGTCCCCAGTTTGGCACCGTACTTGAATTCTGTCACTCGGCCATTTTCAAAGTACTGGCTGCCTGTGATGGGCTCTCCACCCAAGTCAATTACCTGGTACAAGAAAGAAAACCTGCATCCCTTCTTGTCTTACAAAGACCAACAATGCAATGTACAGAACTTAGCATGAGTTCTTGCTTTACATAGCTAAGAAAGCAATTACAATTGTGCTGCGTAGATCGACACAAAGTCAGAATAAGATGTGGGGGACACATGTGAAAACATGACTGATGAAAGGAAGGGTAGAGTTGATTGACAATCTGTTGTGGAGTCATTTTTAAGAATCAAAACTACCTATGTCTGCAGGGCTGCTCTAAGTAAATTGGGAGCTCCTTCTAGGCTAAGTTCGATGAGGATGTATTGCTGTTCCTCTGAAGGAGGAGGCAAAAGAGATACAAAAGACAAAGGCAAGCATAAAGGAGAAAATGTGGAGATTACCTCCTGATAAATGAAAGGTCTAGTTCCTGCAGAAAACCATTGAGTGTTTAGATCATGCAGCTTGTCCAGAAATGCTTTTATGTCCCCAGGCCACATGTGCTTGGCAGCATCAAGTCGGAATCCTGCTACACCCATGTCAATGAGATTGTTCATGTACTCCGCAATCTTTGAGCGCACGTAGTCCTTATCCAGGGCCAGATCCAGAAGGCCGCTCAAGCGGCAGTTCCGGACCTGTGCAACAGAAATGAAAAAAGTAAAGATGTCTGTGTATTACACCGAAGGAGGGGTGGAGATGGGGTGGCGGTTAATGAGGTTGTATTGGATTGGGAAGAAGGGAGGGAGTGATATCCAGAGTAAAGGCTTTTGTCTTCACAAGTCACTGTTGCACATGATAAAGCCCTACTGTCCTGGAGACAGCTGAACACCTGCCTTCCAATGGGAAGTGGTGAATAAATTCTTGTATGTGGCTTTCTCTTTACCTGTTAAACTGTCTTTATCTTAATCCATGAGTTTTCTCAGTTTTACTCTTCCAGTTCTCTGCCCCATCCCACTGTAACTAGGAGGCTGAGTGGTGTTTAGCTGCTGGCTGAGCTAAACCACAAATCCTCTTTGGTGCCCAACGTGGGACTCAAAGGGTTCAAATTAACAATGGCTATGATTAATGTGCTAGATGGAATTTACAGCTGGTTTTGCTGTTTGACTAGTAATTGACAGGCTCCTGTGCTTGCCCTGGGGCTCACTGGCCTCACTGTGCATTAGAGTCTAGGGCTCATTAGCAGCTGCTTTGTGCTTTGGCTGCAGCTGCAGCCTGTGCTGCTGATCCCCTCGCTCTGGGACACTCTGATCCCGCCACTGGCGGTGGCCTGGGCTGGCACCCGGCCGGGGCAGCGCTGCTGCTCCTGTGCTGCTGGACTGGACACGCTGGAACTCCAGAGTGGATTCGAGCCACAGGGACTGTGACCTGTGCATGAGTCCAGGCAGGACAGGAACATCTGGAAGTGCCTGTGCCCGTGGAAAAGTCCACACCAGAGCAGGTACATCTGGAAGTGCCTGTGGCCATGGAAAAGTCCACACCAGAGCAGGTACATCTGAGGTGCCTGTGGCCGTGGAAAAGTCCACACCAGAGCAGGTACCTCTGAGGTGCCTGTGGCCGTGGCCGTGGCCATGTCGGTGCCTGTGGCCGTGGCTGTGTCGGTGCCTGTGGCCGTGGCCGTGTCGGTGCCTGTGGCCGTGGCTGTGTCGGTGCCACAGCCGGGGCGCCCCTGAAGGCCCAAGGCCAGCTCCGTCGGGGCCCGAGGCCAGCTCCGTGCTGCAGCAGGCACAGCTTGAAGCACCAGCAGCTGTTCGTGAGGCTGGGCTGGAGCACCTCGAAGGTGTGGCCATGGATAAAGCCACAGCAGAGCAGGAACACCCTGCAGGGCCTGCAGCCAGGAGCCAGGCCAGGTTGGGCAGGTTTGCTTTCTGAGGGGACAGTGGCTGTGGGTGAGGCCGTGCTGCAGCAGATCTGTTTCTGGGGACACTGAGGCCCATGGACAGGGCTGTGCTGGAACAGCTGCCCCTCAGAGCCCCTGTGGCTGTGGATAAATCCATGCAGCAGCCGTGTCCCCCTGAAGAGCCTGTGGCTCACAGAAATGGCTGCACTTGGGGCAGGTAGAGCCCTGAGGGACTGCAGTCTCTGGGTAAATCCAAGCCAGAGCAGGGGTAAGGGGAGGAGTTCATTGCAACATTAAACATGATGGTCTAGTCCAAAGGAACTCAGAGTGGACACTGTAATGGAAATACCTTGAACTTGTTGTAATCCAGGATTTGAGATATGTCTTACAGGGATTACCACAGCAAAAGTCACCTGAACCCATGAAGGACAAGCCCTACATGAAGCAGTGCAAGTGCAGAAACATTACAATGTATTGTTGCAAAGTGGCTGGAGAGCTTGAAAAAGAACTGCTACATATTCTAACTACAAAATCCTGTAAGTGGTGCAACTACAGCACCACCTTGCACTGCTGTCAGCTTTCCAAGGGGGCTCCTTATCATGATCAGCTGAGTTTATAAGCTATAAAAAGGAGCTCACAGGCTGAGCTGAGTACACTGGGCTCATTTCAGGAGCAAACGCCTGCACATAGGTTCTTGATTCCTCGGTACTTAGAATATTTTGGGCCACACGTACCTATGGTCACTACTTCATTCACTTGTCAAGTGACTAAGCACAGGTTTTGTGAGGCACTACACCATTTAATTTTACTGTAGAGTTAACAGAACACGACAAAAAAAAATTTAAAAATTTTTCCAGGGGAACTTACCTGATTGGCATCACCATAATTTTCAATTTCTCCACTTCCAGTGTGACATTTGCCATCATTGAAATCCCAGCCAGAGTATGGCACAGCCGGAAAATCTTCCTTTCCAGTATTAAAATAGCTTCCACAGGTAGAATGTGTGCCTGAGCCACCTGCAGCCCCACACATATGGTTGACAACAGCATCCACATAGATACGGACCTGGAAAAGCAATATGTGCATTTCAGTATGTTTTGTAGCAAATGTGAAGTGATAGCCAGGGCTTTACCACATCGGTATTAAGTTGATTATTTTCCCTTCCAGTTTCTTCTCAGTTTACACCTCCTTTGAGGACAGCAGCAGCTTCCCTCAGCTGATACAGCACTTCTTGCCATATCAGACAGATTTTCAAGGCACTTACTCCAACATTGTTGCATCTGGTCACCATGTCTCTGAATTCCTGTTCATTTCCTGATCGAGAGCAGATCTTGTAGCTGATGGGCTGGTATCTTTCCCACCAGGGTCTGTTCGGGCTAGTAATGACAATATTTTCATTTGGAGGTGAAACCTGCAGATGAAATGATGTACTTTGATAAGAAATCAAATGGTTTTACTTCAACATTTTAAGGGCAAAACCTGTGCTCAGGACCTCTGCCCTCAGAGGAAAGTTAGTACCCAACCCAGTCTCTCTCCCACAGCAGAAGGTCAGGTCTGTGAGATGTCTGTCTTGTACACTGGCAAGAAGACATTTTGGGTTGTTCCTGTGAGTTGCCCAGGTCCAGCATGGGTCTGCTTTCCAGGTCATGTGCATGGAAGGGCTGAAGCCACAGGAATTATTTTTACCTGTAATGCCAAACCTCACTGCTTCCATACTTCCTTTAGAAGAAGGTAAAGAGCTTTACCTTCTACTGAGCTTTCAGGAGAACCTTTCAGCATGCCCCTTTGTAAGTGATCTGCTAGACATGCACCATCATTCATTCCTATAGGGGCCTGCAGAGTTGGGGTTGCTTCTAAAAGCAGTTACTACTTCCTACCTCCTTCCCCAGCAGGAAAGTTACTTAGAGATGACTGTCTCCAACTCAGGCATTATTAATTTAATTATTAATAACTTATTAATCAAATATTACAATGCCATTTTCCTACTATTCACAGGAAACAACTCACCTGAACTCCTCCAAATCCATTAGGAGCTAAGTAGCGTTCACACTCCTGAGCAATATCCTGCCAGCGCCATTCAAAGAGATGCACAATAGAGGTTCTCTTAGGGAAAGTGTTGGGGTTGTACTGCCCCCAACAAAGCCCTGCAGCTGCAAGGAGGAGGAGAAGGACTTGCATGGTGCCTTCAGTGTAAGGCTGTGGTCTCTTCACTGGCTACTTATGTGCCTGCAAGATGACAATGTTCCTGTAGCAGGTGTCAACATTCTCATGGATCAGTGCTATCAGTTATTATTTAGATAGCTAGCTCAATACCATTCCTTTGGTTTGTTTTTTCTCCTGAATAACCCAACAGGTGAAGATAAAATACATTTTCACAATGATTACACACCATCGTCAACCAAGTGGTCCAGGAGCAGAAATCAGCACGCAAATCCAGAATTGCACTCTTTCCAAATCAAATGAACAATGATACTTTATCAGAAGTATTCCAAAATGTGGAAAATCAGACAGGTGCAGAGGCTGAACAGGGTAGTGCCACCATCCTCTTGGCCCTGGGAGAGATAAACTCAAGGAAAGGACAAAAGTTAAGACATCCTGCCTGGTCACTCTGACCACTCTGAAAAAAAAATGTAACAAGGACATTGCTGGCGAAAGAATGATAACCAAGAAGATTGTGTTACTGAGGGAACAGGGACAAAGGAGTTCAAGTACAGAATTTGGAGACCTATGAGTACTGGTAAACTGATGCAACAAACAGCTTTGCTTGCATAGCATGGTCCGTGTCTCTCAACCCCCGCGAATGGTGTCCCGTGTGAGGAACGAGATTTCGCCTCTCTGGCCGTCCAGCGGGGATGCCCCACAGAACTGAAGTGCTGCTGAAAGGAAGCAGGAGCCAGCCGGCATCCATCCCTTCAGGTTTGGATGGTGACCCGTGGGGGACATGGGCACTAATATGTCTTCAGAAGAAAAACACGTCTTTGAACTTATGTCTGAACTTTTAAAGAAAGACAGAAAATCAGTTGCCCCCTCACAACAGGCAAGGACTCTGCAGAGGAGCTTTTAACATCCCCCTCTGCCTACGAATGATGAGAGATGGGTCTTTCTTTGCGAGTCACAATCCAATGGAAAGCGAGATGCTGGCACAGCTGATTAAGTTAGATCAGTGGTGTTCGATGGACGAAAACAACAGGAGTACTAAGAAAGAGACTGATAATGAACCTGAGCATGGATCCAAGACACAGATCCTGAGAACAAACCCACAGAACGGATCGAGCCTCAGTTTGGTGCGCGGCATTGCTGGCAGTGGTGGAAGCCCCTCGGAGCTCCCCCTGCCCACAGTTGGCCCCATGGCTGGTATTAGCCCCCTGGGCTCGAAGCCCCCCGGCTTGTCAGAGCTCTCCCGCCTCCTCCCACGCCCGGGCAGCAGCGCCGACCTGCGGGCCCCCGGTTGGTGCCTGCCGAGAGCCGCCCATCAGCTGCGGTGCACGGCAGGATCGTGCCCTGCACGAAGTGCTGAAGCTGTGGCACACTGCTGCTACAGTGCCTGCAGCATGCATTGAAATACATTTGTTAAAATTAACCTTGTCTTTTCAGGGAGCTGTGATTTTTAACAGGATTGTTTATTGGAGAGATGATTCACTGAGAGCCATTAACTAAGTCCTATAACCTTGAATTTTACCTGCAGCAGTTTAATCCCTCCAGTAAATGCATGCTACTGCTATTTTGGTCACGGAATAGTTGCTTACCTACGTGTTATTCCTTGATATTTAACTGTTGTATGACAGATTTCCAGTAACTTTTTTTGTAATGATAGAGGCAAAATGACTTTTGTTAAATTTAAGTGATATTAATTTTCAATTCTGTTATGTTTCAATTTAGTACAGTTTAAGTAATGGTCAAAATCAGTTCTGTTGAATCTAAGTGATTTTAAGTTTACCTTCTGTTAATTTGAAGTTCTCTTGCACTTAACTTCTGCCAAATTAAGATTTTGTTAAGTACTCATAAGTTAATTTCTGTTAAGATTAATTTTTGTTCAAATTAATTTCTGTCAAGTTTATGTGTTGCTAAGCTTAAACAAAGTTAAATTTAAGTGTTATGCAATTTAAGGTCTGTTCTTTTAAGTTCTGTTAAGTGCTATTAAAATCAATTCAGTTTCAGTAATGTTAACTCCCTTCTGCCTAAATAGCACAGCCCCTGAACCCCTGAACTTCGGAACAGTAGCCATTTATTTCCACTTCCCAATTAAACATTATCCTTTTGTTCTCCTATACAAGTCTCTTTGTCAGTGACATGATTGTATTTGATAAGTTTTCATTGATTGTGATCTGTATTGGATGTATCTTATCCTGTATCCAGCAGATAAGCAGTAATAGTCTTAATAAGATAATGGCCTTACAGGTGCAAACTGTTTTAATACCAGGGTACACAAACCCTTTACTTAAAAAACAAAAAAGGGGGAAATGTGGAAGATCTGACAGAATTCTCCTTTTTCATATTTGACCACTAGATGATGCTGTGAGTCTTAATTGCAAATTATTCTGTACTGGTAGCATTTTGGTTTATTTTATAGAACTCTGCAGCATTTTTATATATAAAAAGTTGTTTTTTTCTTGCCTGCATTGTAGCTGTAAGCACATATAGGCTGGGTAGTTTCTATACAAATCCATATTAATCAGACATCTTGGCAATTACTCTTTCTGACAATAAGGGTAAATTCACATTATTTTTGAAGCTGTTCTTATATTCTTCTCCCTAGATGCAGACGTGGACTGCTTTGAGTAAAGACTTGTGAAAAGGGGAAAGTATACTGAGAAGAGATTTGAGATATCTAATTCAGTTTTATATTTTCTGTTTAGCTGTGCTACACAGAATGGTGGGTTTTGTTTCAGTTTTGGAATTTATTTTTCTGTTCTGTAAGAACATCTGGAATAAAGGAGGACAGTTCTATTTAGCAATTATTGCTAAAAAATAGGTGATCTTATTTATTAATTGCATAGGCATTATTTATTTTTTTCTGTTTCAATCCTCCTTTTATATTCAGAAGTGCAGTTGTTTGATCCACATTGTTGGGGATATTAGCCAAGAGCTCCATTAGACTTCCACACATGACATCATTGTACTGATGATCTTCTCAAAGTGATTTCAAGAGAACAGCATTCTTTCATGTGAGCTAATTATTTTTCACCATTTGCTGTTTCTATGAACTCCTACGAACACGTTTTATTTTTTGCAGCAGTTCTCTCATCTTCTTATCAGAAATGTTAATACAGTAAGGCTGTACTGATTGCAGCAGACAAAGCAATACTCAGCCTTCTGTACAGAAGTGCTAAAGGCACAGCTCTATTCAGGTGATCCCCATATGTCAAAGCCAGAGGAAGGTTGAAAACAGGTTATACAATTCAGAACAGCTTACAAGCTAGGTCAGTGCCCATCAGTTCCAGCAGAAAGAGCTTTGGAGCTAGCTTAATATCAGCCTTTCCCACTTTCAGACATGCATGTAGCACACTTCTGCCAGTCAGAGATCTGGATCTTATTTTCAATATGTAAGCAAGGAAATTACACTCTCTGAGAGGTAAGGAGTACATAAAGCCTGTTTTTCCCTCACTGAAACGGCATCTGCCTCTCACACTGGGGTCTGATTGGGAAATGCCTACATGACACTACAATTCCAGCTTCACTGGGACATTGTTCTATCCACAGCAGGCTCTGAGGTGAGGGATAATTCACATTTATTTTAAAAGTAAGCTTCATTTTTGCAAACTCAATAACAATTATACTGAAACTGAGCTCCTGTCACATACCTGTGCTAACTCTCATTTCGAACATGTTTTCACTGATTTACTTGGAGGTAGGCTTGTATAAAATCACCAGGTTGCAGTAATTCTGCTGAATACATAGGATAATACTCATTTTGCTTCCAGGTGTAAGCTTAGTGGCTCCTTCAAAAACACCTAATACTGCTTTCCAATAAAAGATATTATATACTTATATTGGCAACAAGTAGCTGAAGTTTAAAACTCCTTAAGAAAAGAACTTGCCATTAAAAGTTGCTGAAAATGCTGTGCCACTGGGATGCCTGTGCCAGGGACCCCAGGTGTCCAGCACATGCTCACACAGCTGCAGTGTCCCTGCAGTAACACATTCTAATGGGGCAGCATGACAGAAAATCCTCTGGCTTTCTTCAGGCTTAACCAGAGACCAGCCTTCACTTCCAAGAGACTCACAGCAGTGGTTAAAAGCCACTTGTTTTTCTTCTTCTACCCCACGACCAGGCAATTTAGACCCTTGTTTCACCAACAGTCCCACTGATATCCAGGTACTATGTGAAGTATTTCTTCAGTATTGGTAAGATTGGCAGTAAGAATATATACCTAGACTTATTCTGGCCTTAAAACTATTGGTATACAACTGTAAGGACTAAAATTTATACAAGAGGCTTCATATCATAATTTCCATTTAAAAATATATATATATTTCCCAAATTTCTGTTACTTATGTTGTAACAGACTCCTATTCTGTTTGAGTGATTTTTTTTTTAACTTCTTTGTGTCTCAACTCTATTTTTTTAATGCTAGGAAGTACATCTACTTCTCCTTTGGCAGAATTTCATTGGTGAGAATTTAATTCTTCTTGCAGAAGAAGCTTCCCTGCTGCAAAAAAATTCCTTTGATAACTTTAAAAGTCTTCTAGAGATTTATTGACTTGAATTACAGCAGCTCACTTATCATTAAGACTTTGTGTAAATCACGGAAAAGGATAACAAATTTCATATGGTAATGAAGCGGACTTCCCACTTTTACTGCTAAATAGAAGAGCTCAAACATCATTAATATCTGATGTGCACATCTACCCTTTATATATTGTGCCAAAGTCAGCCTAGAGTTTGGAATCAGGTCTTATTTAAAAGGACAAGTATAAGAGAATGAGAGGACACTATTTTAAGCCAAACAGCAAAACATAAGGATATTTACTAGTGGCTAAATGCTTTCTAGTGGAGAGTGTCTATAAAATTTAGTTTGCAGCTCTGCTTCATTTAAGGCACAACTATAAATGGCTTTATTTCCCCCTAGGACCTGCTTGTTGTACCCTAATTAGAGTTTTTATCTAGTGTGTTATTATTCTGGTTCTACTGAATGCTTTGAAAGACTTTCAAGTGCACACTCTTGTAAGTCCACTTTTTTCCCCTAGATTTTATAAAGCAAATTATTTTCATGTTTCTATTATGATATTTAAGTATTAATTATCCTTCCAATAAAAACATTCTTTTTCTAGATAAAAAAAACTCTGGGGCTAACCAAGTTGTTCATACATTTAGGACAGTTATTTTTGTAGTGCAGTTTTAATAAAATCTATGCAGTGAAGCAAGGCATTGCCTTCATCTGTGTGTGTGCTTCCAGAATGATCTGGAAGAGGTCTGTAAGTGAAAGATTATCATCTCAGTAATCCTTTTTTCCTATAAATATTTGTCAGCCCAGGCTACCTTAGGCAGGGCCACTCCGTGGAGTTTCACGGTATCCCAGTGTTACCCACAGAGTGCTCCCTTTGCCCAGAGCTTCCATGGGCTGGGGCTGAGCACTCTGCCCCAAGCAGAGCCCGTCAGGAGCAAGCTGGAAGCACATTAGTCCCTACCTGGATTGAAGTCTGAGCATTCAATATAGTTCAGATCAGAAAGCCACCAGGAAAGCTGCAATTTAAATTTACTCTTCATCAAAAGAGAATGTGCAGATGGCATACTCTGTCTAGGGGATCACTGGAATTTCCTACTCTTAGTTCCTTAATTTAGGAGGAAGGAATACTGCCTTTTTAGTTACTAAAGTAGCCTTTGCATCTGCTGTAGGGATATAGCAGTGAGATGAAATGGTGGAAAAAATGGACACAAGGCACTGTTGAACACAGCCTTGGGAACATGGCAGTCAGGAGGCCATAAAAAGCTTTTGACAATCAGAATGACAAAAGGAAGGTTAGGAAATGTAGAAACTTTGGCTGCTATGGTTTGATTGCTGTCATAGAAAAAGAATTTGTAATGAACCAATACCTAACACACTCAATTGCTTCACATAGTGGGAAAAAGAACCCAAAAAAGCCCCAATCTCACCTTCAGCAAAACGCTTGGACCAGAAAGCTACAAAAATGAGTGCTGGGGGACTGGGAAATGAATGATTTTCTTCATGAGAGAGCTGCCCCTTGCTACTGTAACAACAGGGATAAGAGGAAGCTGCTTTGGTGCTGCTTCCAAGAGCTGTGCTGAGGCAGAGCCCCACTGTGCCTGCGTGGCCATAGTCAGGTGCTGTTCAGGGGCTTTGGTTTGCAGAGTGTTTTTTTTCCTGGTGGTGTTGTGTTTTTTTCCTTTTGCCTCATTTTTGGGTTTTTGGTTTTGGATTCTTTTTTTTTTTTTTTTTTAATTTTTAACGTTTGCTTGGTTTTGTAGTTTTTATTTTTCTATTTTCCACGCCTAGCCCCTTTGTTTGTAAATGAGTTTATCAGTGTAGAAAATACACCACAAAGCCTGCATGGGGTTCATGAAATCTCCTAGTCATGTTTCTGGCTTGTACCCCCTGATGGAAGGAACCAAATAGCAGATCCTTATTTACATTTTGCATAAGCATTAGTTAGTGGAGGAAACTTGTCTGCTCTGAAAGAAGCACATCTGTTAAACACTGCATTTACTCCAGAAAATTCTTCTAACTTATTACTTACTCCAGAACTTTAGCCCAGAAATAAACCAAACCGAACCAAACCAAACCATGATGGTATTTCCTCTTATTCAGCAATAATTTTGGCAAGAGAAACTTTACATGAATATTTTAAAGAGGAAGAGCTTGGGATTTGTGCACCTAAGATTCAATTAAGGGAGAGCTTGGCATTTTATTCCACACCCAACCCCCCACTCCTCCTCAATCCTCTAACTGCAGTGACCTTTCTTGGATTTCGCTAAGAGTATATAATAAATTATTACTTTTCTTATAACTTCTGAGATTTTTCTCTCCCTTTCACTTTCAGTAAAATTCTTCTGATGTATTTTGTGAGGAAGCCACCTGAGGAAGTGCTTGATTTAGGGACAGATGAAGTCATAAATCTTCATTCATCAAGGATAGGCATTAAGTATTTCTACTGAAGATAACTGTCAGGGATTTCCTAGAGGAAGGAGACAGGGGGATTTGAGAGAGGAGTGATATCTACAACAAGGAGGTCCAGTGAGAACCTGAGAAGAAGGGTAGGAAAGGAAGGGCAAAATCAACTGGGAACCTGAAGAGAAAAAGGAATGGAAAATCTAGAACAGAAAGATACAAATAAAATATAATAAATATTAATTACCACTGCATAATGAGAAGATATACTGAAGACTAAGGCCAAGCTGCACAAGAGTAAGCCTCGGTGGGCAGCATCTCTGGCCATCAGGAAAGGCAAGGCAGGAGCTGAGCTAAGCAGAGCAGCCAGGGCACAGCCCCACAGCACCTGAGCAAGGTGAGCAGGAAACCTCCAGAGACAGCCCCCACATCCACCTAAGAGTCCACATCACAGGACAAGGTCACTGTGGTGGTACAGCTCTGATATGGAGGGACAGAGTCAGCCCCACACACCAGGATCAGTTCCAGGAGTTGCCAGGCAGGTCCACAGCACTGCAGCAGTCCAAGGGGAAGTCTGAAGGTCAAGGCCCAAATCAAGGAGCTCAGTAGCCAAGGGCAGGTGTGACCAGCACTGAACTAGACCAGCACTCCTCCATGCCACTGAAAGCCAAAGGCTCAGCTTATGCTGGGCCTATGGACAGGGGTGTATAAAGCTCCAGCTGGGGCTGGTCAGGCCCTTAAAGCCTGTTGGTGCCTTCTGACACCAAGAGGACACAAGCACAGTGACCTCAGCATTCGGTAAAGCCTTTAAAATGCACCATCTACCTTCAGGATATGAAAATCCACTTGACAACTAATTGTTACATTTGGCACAGATAAGTACCACACCAGGCAATTTAAAGTTAATTTGGTGTGCAGCAAGAATGCTTCAAAGCAGCTAAAAGAATGGAGCATGTTTAAAGAGATGCTGTAAAGATGGCACTAATAACTGAAACTGCATACAAGTGCAAGTTTCAGCCATCTGTTTTCTTTTGTGGCCTCTCTGTGAACATTACAAGCACACATGCTCTGCTGTGTTCCCTGTGCCAGCCCAGTGCTCCTGCTGTCCCACCACATGGGGTTTCTGCTTGCTGGTCTGGCTGTGAGCTAACCCCACAAGAGCAGGATTGTTTCCTTTTCTTTAACGTGTGCCTGAGATGCTGCTGCTTTTCCCTGCCCTAGGAGAGATTTATAACACAGAGCACTTTTAAGTAGCTTTTCTTCCTGCACTGGCTTTAGGGATCATGGAGTTAGTCTCTGTGAATAATGCCTCAAATAGATACCTGTGAACATTAATATTTATTGTCATTTTGAATGCAGGGTTTGCAGAGTGTCTAAATTGGGTGTCTACATGTTAAAAAGGCGTTTAGGATATGTGAAAAATTAGGTATTTTGTGTCAAATTTCTTTGACATTGGGTAGGCCTCAGGAATAGCAAACTAAAAGTTTCATTAATATTTTTACCAAAAAGTTCATGATTCTATTAAACTTTTCTTCTTTCTTTTTATTTTTTCTTAACTTTGGGTAAGCCCTAGGAATGCCAAACTAAAAGTTTCTCTGATATTTTCACCAAAAGCTTTCTATTCTAAGTATGTAAACTTTTTCTCTTCTTTTTCCTGCAATACTAATAAAGGTCATCTTGCTGCATGCTGAATCAACTGTAAGTATTTCCTGTAAGTTGAATTTTATTTCCGAAGTTGCTGACCTGACTTCTGTGTACAGTTGGATCAGAGAACCATCTGGGAGACATCTGTTAAGCTGTAATATCTCCCAGAAAGGGAACATATCCCACAGTTCAAATGCAAAAAACTGAGGTAACCTTCCATTTCTATGCAAATGTTCTTTAATAAATAGCAAGCAGTAAATAATAAAACATTGAGCAAGTTGCTTGGATTCTGTCCATAACGATGTATAAAACCCACTTATTAATCTGGTGACCTTGTATTTGAATACAAGAAACAATAGATCAACATTTATGTTGCACATCTGTCTCACTTTTTTTGTAGTCACTGCTTTTAGCTATCCCAAAACGCTTCAAGAGATTAGTATTTCAGAAAGCAACCATACAGATTTTAACATATTTCTTCTAATGTGTTTACTGGTTCTCCAGCTGTATTTTTAGAAGTTATAATAGTCTTAGTTTTTATATACAAATATATATATCAGAGCAATGCATACACAATATAAGCAAAAAAAACCCTACAAAACTGACTCTGTGAAAATAGAGTCTCCATAAATGCTGAATTTTAGAAAAGTAGCCAGTGGGAAAAGTCTCTGATAGTTATATTTCTACTTTATACCACAACTCTCTGTAGACAAATTCATGCATTTTCATTCTAAATCTATTTATTTGACTTGTATTATTCTAGCATTATAGAAGTGCTCTAGTTGGAAAACCAGAGAAAGTGCCCTGCACTGCAGACAGTGTAAAGATCAGGATAAGTTACAACTTCCAAATCCCAACTCTAGGTTTCAAGTTAAGAAAATGTACTTTTTTCCTTGAGTATATTGTTTATATTGCATATTAACATGGCCTAAAACACAGTTTTTCTTCATTTAAATTCCTCACCATTGAAGAAGAAAAAATTCCAGTGAGTATCACTGAACTAGAGTAATTTTCTGGTGAATTATACCGCAAAATAAATCTGTCATTGGCACTTAACACTGTGGTTCTAAGGAACATCAGGAATGGTCTTGCCAGCTATGGATGTTACCATTAAACACAATTCTTTAAAGTACAATATAACACATTTGCTTGGCTATCAAGAAGATATGGAAATGAGTCACAGGAATTGTTTTAGTAATTGTACTTCTGTATGATTAAATAAAAGTAAATCCAAAACTAAGATCTTTCAAATAGTTTGATATATAAAAGTACTTATTTTATTACTTAGAGTGTGCATACTGCAAATTCATTCAATGATGAGAGAAATAAAAGTAATTCACTGAGGCCTAATAATAGTGAAGTAAATATGGTGTAATTGTATATTATTTTACAGCTGGTATTACAGTAAATCAGAGTAAAGCAGGAGTCTAGAAAGTTTTATACCTTGTTGGTGCTACATTACTAGAAAACAGGGGAACAGACAGTATTTGATTTTCACCTTACTGATAATCTCTTCTGCCTCCTGGTTACTATTTAATTGGAAAGTGTGAGTACAAGAGTGAGACGTGATCAACCTTCAGCCCCAGCACTGCAATGTCCTGGCCATTCACTAGACTGACCAAGCTGCAGATCTCCCAGGATTTTCTTAATTACCTTGGACAGCTGTGCTTTCCATGATTGCTAGATTGTGCTAAGCCACTCTTCTGTGCAGTGTCTAGTACAGTCTGTACTTGTACAATTTATTTTTAAAACACTCAGAAAATGGCTTCTGCTCTTGTTATTCAGCAAAGTCATGCTACAGATAAGAAGTCACCTGAAGTTTGCAATAGGTCTTTATCTTGCCTTAATATAGGATTGAATTGCCATTGAACTTGGCTGGTTTTGCATCAAAAATTCAGTAAAACAATATATTCTAGTCCATGCAGGAAAAAAGCTGGTTTTCCCTTCCTTTGTGCTGCAGGCATCCAGAATTGACAGGATATTGGGTCTGTGGGCTTGCCTAGAGTAACGTCACATCTAAGAACCAAGGAAGGCATCAGGAAGCAGTTATGTGACTTAAACCATATATAAAAGATATAATTTTCTAAAATGTAGCATCAGCTAAAAAGTCTGCTAAGAAAGTTGCATTTTGCTGATGATTCTCTTTTGCTGACCAGGTACATAGCAACAAAGATCAAAGATGTCTCAGCAATCTGGAAAGAGCTGCTGCAAATAAAACTCATCCATCAAATCCAGTACAGTTTAAGGCAGTTGGCTCTGAGACAAGTATCTGCACAAGGTACAAGACAGCAGGAAATCAGTGCCTTCGAGGTGCAAGACAAGTGAGCTTGTGACAGGCACACTGAGTGTGAGCCCAGGCCATGGACAGGCAGCAAAGTCTCTTTATCTTATTTACATATAAACAGGAAAGTGCCTCTGACTTCTGAGGTCTATTCATTCCTTGCATCTTTACTCCCTTTTCAGACCTTCTCTTCTCCAGCTTGCTCACCTTGCCAGGTTGTGAGACCAGGTCTGAAATGAGGCCATGGTTCCACCACTGGAACTGCACAGGGGCAGAGCCCCATTTATGGACTGGGAGACTGAAGCTGCTCAGCCTCATCCACTGTCTGTTGAAGTATAACAAGTTCCTTCCATTAATTTTAGTGAATTTTTGAAAACTTGTGTGTAATTTAAATATGCTGAAGCAATACTTCCTTTTACATTGTTTTTGTAGAACCTGTCACAGACAGTTCCAGTCTGCAGGAATTGCTTTGAGAGGGGTCAGCAGTATCACGTAAAGGAAGCTTCAACTCAAGGCTCCCAATATTGACTATTCACTAGAATGTCCAGTCTAATCCACAGATCAAGATAGTATGAATACATTGAATAAAACTTTGGGGAAGTCCTACAAAAAAAAAAAAGTTTATTATGAACATTTTTTGGTATTTATTTTTCTAATAAATTTTACCTTATCTTTAATGTCTACCAGTGTGCAGTGAGGTTTCTTATCTCTTTAAAATTAGTTATGTGATAATATTGTAATCTCAGTGGAAATGCATATATGTGCATCAATTTGTCTTTTGTTCAGAATTGAGTGTTTAATGTGTAAAGTGGTAAAGTTTCTGCTTTAATGTTTATCCTGATGGCTTTACACCTTTTGAACCAGGAGCTGATTGTAAATGAAGTGAATTTTTTTTTTCTGAGAAACCTAATTTAACTGCTAAGAAACCTGCTCTATTTAGCAGTTTTAATAGTTTAAATGAATCTTATTGACCCTTATTTAAACCCATTCTACCATTGAAAATGGCTTTAAAGAATTTACATAAAAGAAACAGATCCTATCCTAATTTTACTATGTGCTATTGCAAAAACTTTTTTTTTTTTTTTTTCCACTGGGAAAACTGGCACAGAGTAACTGATGGAACATCAAAGCATTTCTGATTAAGGACATTCCCAGTGTCACCCAGCCTGTGCCAAACAGAGGCCAGCGGGATGATGTCCCATAGCGCCATCACTGGCTTGTCCTAGCCCAAAAAGAGACCTCTGGTACCACTTGGGTCTCAGACCTGTTACACCAGCTGCTGACACTGCTGGCACATGGCACAAAGTATTAAAAGCCATGGGAGGAATGCACAGCAGGTGGGAAGAGAGTGCCACAGCAGCGTGGTCCAGTTTTGAGACCTCCCAGCATTTTCTCAGTTAACAGCAGGTCTCCATTCTGCTCAGTGTAGAATCCTGCATTATTTGTTTGACCTCATTTACTCCTTAAAGTTTCTTATCCGTCAGTATCTGGGATATAATCCTTACAAGGATGTATACATGAGTCATGTATACAGATGACTCATGTTCATCCAGAGTCACAAAACTCAAAGATCTGCAGTTAAAACTAAATGATAAAGTTTTGAGAGGGAAAACATTATCATCTGACATTGATGATGCATTTAGAACATCAGCATCTCTGCAATCATCTGAGTGGGTGACATAAAAATGCTTCTCTCTGTCCATTTTGTTTTATCAAAGAAATCATTGTCCTTTCCCATCAAGAAGGCTTTCACTCCATTATAGAAAAGCATACAGAAATGTATGTTGTAATTTATATCTTCCAACTCCCTCAAAGTAAGGGTCCTATCACATATGTATGACAGCAGGAGAACAATCAGTCCTGTTAGGGAAAAGTGTAATAATTTTCACATTTTATAATATGCAACTCAAGTACAGTAGGCCTTTGAGAACAACAGAAAATAATATTGATGTCAAAATGACAAAAGATAAATTATATTTCTTCACCTAGAGTATTTGGCCAGACAAACTGTCTGAATTAATTTTTCTGGTCCAGAGAATAAGAAAATAATACCTGCATTTTCTGATGTTGAATGACCTCCTTATCTGTGATTTTTGGTTATATCAAATCAGGATATAAATGACTGCATTCATTATGATGAACCAAAATTTTAAATTTTCATTTTAACATGTTAAAGGAAATTTATTACAGTCATAATTTACCTATAGTTGGCATGGTTTGAATATCTCATGATATTTAACTGTGTAGATAGATTTACATTGATAAAATATTCTTATCATTGGTAAATTATCTACCCCCTTCTTCCACATAGGAAATACACTTAGGATTAGGTATATTTCCACTGAAATACATTGTCTTTATCTTTTTGTGTCGTCATAACTTCAAGCATTACATGGAAAAGAGGAGCAAGGACTTTGGTTGTGTAAATAACAAAGACCTGATTTGCATCCCAAACCCATGTATTTTCATAGTTTACTTGGCAAAATTACCTCAAGAGGCAGGAATATGTAAGGCTGTATTGTTGAGACTTTCTTCAAATGTTTGTCTATTTAAGGTATTATGAAAACCTAACATATAATTTGGAAACTGTAAATGCAATTTCCAACTAGCAATTTGGGAAGCTAACTGTGGCATCTATTGGCAAAACAAAATGTTCAAGAAGGGGCAAATAAAAGCAAAATGCAGAAGGTAAGTTGATGAGTATGTGAGGAGATCATAAGCCAGTTATGGGCCAACACCAAGCTTTTATTTTAATTAGGGCTCTGTACAAAACAGGATTATGATGATCATAAAGACTTTGTAATTGTTATATGGGGGAAAAATAGTCATTGTGCATATTGGGATTTGAATTCTAAGCCTGGAATTTCCTCCATGGTTTATATCAAGTGGAAAGCAAACGTGGGGGAGCACATCAGGATGCCCTGTGTGCCAGGGTTTGCCCACAGAGTGTCTAACAGGGCTGCAGCACCAGGAGCTGCCCAGGAGAACAAGCCACCAGGAAGTGTGACACAGCCAGGAGGCTCCTTCCTAGTGGTTAGTTACAGACTGTTTAATAAAGCCTGCAGAGGATGTGTGCAATGGAAAACATCTGTGTCCACTGATGTAGTGAGACTGCTCTGCTGTTTAAAGTGTCTCAGACTGTGGAAACACCAGGGAATTGTGTGAAAAAAGATTCTCACTAAGGAATAGCTTGCATTGTTAGAGGCAGACTTTCAGATCATTATCACCTACACTTAGGTATCCATCTCAGGTATCTACACTGGGAGCTAAGGACTCTTGGTAGGAAACAAAAATAAAAAGTCACTTTTACAGGACACATCACTCTGTAATTTCATAGGGAAACTAATATCTGAATTGGCATCTGAGTAAGGTGATTAAAACAAGCTGGTGTGAATATGACTGGTGTTGAGCACATTGGCCACAGACAGAAATATGCTGCATATAAAAACAGGGAGGAATGAGCTTCCCCAGAATTTCTAAATAGATTAATTTAGGACATGTATATATATTGCAATACACAAAGTGCATTAGTCAAGTGTGTATAAGGAATATGCAATTCTTACAAAAGCAGCTCTTGAGAGAAATGCTCAACAAGGTACATAACATATTTTGAGTTAGGCTCCCCCACTTTTTCAAAGTAAAACCTGATTTATCAATTCCAGCATGTACCACAGAGAAGCAAGAGTCAACTGACAAAGCTGAGCTTATAAAGACCAGGCAACTAGAACCTCCTGGACACAGAGGGATAATCTTTAAGTTGCTTGTGTAACAAAAAGAATGAAAATAAGCCCTATATGTGTTAATATTTTACTGAATATGAACATTCAGTCAATAGAAAGTTGTAACAGAAGATATGGCAGCAATCCTTAACTATAAACTATTTGCAGTAGAGAAAGACATTTGTCACATACCATGCCCTCTTTCTGACTGTTTTTTGACTGTGGTTTATATTAGACCACTGGCCAGGCACAGTACATGAGGATTGAGACACTGACATGTGCAGAGGCTGTCAGCAAGCGGTGCAGATTCACTGAAACTCTTATCCTTGGATGGTACCTTACAAAGGCCACTAAAATCCATGCAAATCACCACATGAGAAAATGTCCCTCCCAACAACACCGTGACAGCCCCACTCATTCTCCTAAAGTGCCCAACATCAAAGATAATCCATTTATGTCAGCTGAAAAAGTCCTGCAGCTGTCACCCAGAGCTGGATCAGACTCAGTGCCCAGCTAAGGAACTTGACGCAGAGATTAGAAAGGGATATTCTTTAGCCTGTATCATGTTTGTAGCTGCTAACCTAATCGTATTTTCTGACCCCAAACCATTTGTGTGGAATTTCAGCAGGGCCAGAGTACAGCTATGCCCCAGCTTTCCTGCTCTGCCCAGCTGGCACCACACTCCAGCCATGGGCAGAGCTCCAGTCACAGTGTGGGCACAGCAGCTCTAAAGGATTGCCACACATTGTACTCATTTAATGCATACCCGTGGTACTGCCTGCATCAGAAGTGGGAGCAAGGAAATTCTTGTTTCTGTAGTTCTCTTCATGCTCAATTTGGGTTGAACAACAGCAAGGGCCACAGCACTGCTCCATTCCTGACAGGATTTAATCTGAGCAGGGAGGACACCAGCACCTCATTAAACCACTGACATTTTTTAAAGTTCTCTTCACAAAACTATCCATTTATTATGAAGCAGCTCACACTCCACAACATGTATCACTTTGGAAGTGTGAATACAATATAGCCTCTTTATTTTAGATGTTCTCTGAGTTGACATCTTCATCAGACAACTAAGACACATTCATAGAAGCAAATGTGTGATTTTGTAGTAGATGTGTTCTGTAAGATTTCACTGCTTATTTAACACTAATCGTCCTCTCTATACAACCATTGTATTACATTCTCTGTATTTTTGCTTCAGAATGATCTTTGAGCTTTTTAAAACCACTTTTCTTTGTTTTCTCCCCATCTTTGGGGCATTTCCTCTGCTTGAGGAGAGGCCAGTTTTTTCTGTTTAGATGGCTGAAGAGGTGCACAGCCACCCCCTGTGTTCCCCCATGTCCAAAGGGCAAACCCACAGCCTTCTCTGTGCTCAGGATGTCACTCTGCCTTTGGGACTGCAGCTTCAGTAATAATGTTCTGAAAGCAAAGGAACAGTTTTATGTCTCGTTTGAGGAGCAGAGTAATGAAATTTTTTGTATTTTCCTGATTACCAAGATCGATTTATGCCTCATTTCCATTAATACATGTATTAATTATTAATCAAAAATCAGTAATAATTTGAAGCACTCATAAGAGTTCCATTGCATTTTAAAACAGGCCTCAGGCAATTCCTCAATGCTTTCTTGACTCCATTTATATATTTTTCCAATGGCCAAAGAGTGCAAGAAATGTCTAACAAGATGAGACTAATTGTTCCATCTTGTTCACCACTGTTAATGACAGGTTTTGAAGGAAAAGTTGCAAGAAATAAATGATAGAATGCTGTAATAAACACTCCTGTCTCTGTGCAAGGGAATAAATATATTCCTCAATGCCTCAGGATTGACAGATCTTATTATAAGTTTTGTCCTAGCTACTGCAAGTGTTATTCCTCCGGAGTGTGATTTTTAATCTGCTTTTGCATCTGTCAGAATAGTAGCCCGTGCCAGGCAGTCTCATAGGTTAATTATATGTTAGACACAAGGATTTATTAGCCTTTCCCATATTTAAAAATCAAAGGCCAGGTTCCCCTTCTAGGCTCTTAACTACAGATATTGTAAGCAGATATATAGCAAAGGCAACTTTATTTCTTCAGAGACAGAAACAGCTGGAGTAATTCATCATTAGCCAAACTCATGTTATGGGAGCTCCACTAACTCACACACTCAGGATCACACTCATAAACTCACCTTGAGATTTCATTTACTGAATTTTCCAGTCTACCAGGAAGGACTGTATAGATGACTGGAGGGTTAATCCTCCTTTTCTCGAGTTGATCCTGAATGGGATGTACATCTGCAAGAGCAATTATTACATATTGTTATTTTTTAATTTTTGAATGTGTTTGCACTGGGAAGTGACAACTCTGAAATTTCCTGTGGCTTAAAGAAAGAGAATGTATTTATAGCTCTGTGAGTTTGCATGAGATACATTGTTTCTGTCACAAATTTCTTGCATAAATATGTACTCTGTATGAGATTGTAGTAGGACTATTGTTAATGTTTGCTTTTGGCCTTCCCATATCTATTAAATATGTGTGTGTTTTTACCAGCCTCAGGTGATCTGTATTTTCCAAACCTGCAAACTAGAAATGTTTCAGTTTTGGTGTTTTGTTTGTTTGTTTGTTTGGTGGTTTTTGTTTGTTTGTTTGTTTTGTTTGGTTTTTGTTTTTTTAAGGACATATTTTCAGTATTTCAGGTTCATCTAAGCAGTTCCATTCAAAAAAAAAATATGCAAGGACAGTCCTAATAGAGGATGAAAGACAAAAATAAGGTTTCATTTTTCAGTAGACTTGGAAGAGTCATGTGAATTCAGAGGTGTACAAAGACTGTTCTTCTTGGCTTTGCTGGCACTGCAGTCACAGAGGTGGAAGGTGCTATAGCCACGTGTTGCTCCTGCAGTGCAATAATGGTATCATTGAGAAGTGAACTGAAATTTATATTCATGTGCCAGTTTTACAGCCTTACTGTAAGCTTAGTAAGCAATACCGCCTCCTTTGACCTCTCTGGGGGACCTTCTTCTCCTCTGGATTTAAAAGTTTAAGGAGTCTAGGATATGAAAACTAAGGGTATTGTTTATAAATTATTTCACATGTCACTAACAACATCTACTTCACTGTTTGCATCCTCATGCACCGAGGTTGGCATTTCATGGGAGGCTTGAACTCATTAGGGCAGGTTGTCCTAGCAAAAGTCATCGTTAATATCTGCCCAAACTACCCATGGGAATGGGCTCTTTCTTCCTGCTCTTGCAATGGAGGTATTACTATTCCCTAAAAGGTTGTTCTTTTAGCAGCATATTTCAGCATGATGATAGAAGCAGGCAGCATGATGAGTCATTCAGTAGCAAGTCAAGCCTCTAATCTGGGACAGAAAAATTCACTAAAAAGCATCACAACAATGTGTTTTCCAATCAAGAGGCATTCAGCACAATCAGAGCTTAGAAGGTATTTGGCAGGGATATTTATACCCCAAGTCTTCTTCGGGGTATTTTGCTATTGATCATGTTCACCTGATTTATTAATGTCTGTTTGGAATGCCATCATTTACTTATGATAGCTCTCTTCTGATACTAGAAGTCATGTAAGTGAAAGAAAGAATCAATTTTAAGTATCTTTGATATCAATTCAAATATAGTCTGATGACATTGACATTACCTTCCACATGCAGGGTTAACTACACAGCATCATTTCTAATGTTTGGGGTTTTGGTTTGGTTTTTTTTTTGTTTGTTTGTTTGTTTGTTTGTTTTTCCTGCTTACTTCAAGCTTCGACAAATTCAGCTGAACCAAAGAGAAGACTTTTAAATCATTATCTTTCCTTTTTGGATGAGGAAGAAACCAGGTGTATGAACTCCATGGCTCATCATTGTCAACCAAATTACTCTGAGACTCCGGCAGTTAACTTCTTGTTTATGGGTATTTTAAAATATCGGGGTGGGGGATATTTTAATTTCTTTTTATTTAATACTATAAAGTCACAGATGCCATTTGCCCCGGGGCTCGGCAGGTGCGAGAAGGCTGTAAAGCACTTTGTAGCTCTGAGAGCCGCCCCGTGCCGTGACGCTGAGCCTCGCGTCACCACGGCCCGGCCGCCTTCCCGGCGGGAGCGCGCCCGGCATTCCCGGCCGTGCTGTTGCGGCGCTGGCCGCCAGGGGTCAGTGTTGGCCGGCAGATGCCGCCCCCGCGCCGGGGGAGGGGGCGGGGGCCCGGGGCGCTTCCAGCACATCCAGCGCTTCCAGCACATCCAGCGCTTCCAGCACATCCAGCGCTTCCTGCACGTCCAACCGCCGCACCGGGACCTCGTCACTGCGGGTGTTCGAATATAAATGGGGAAAAGCTGCTCACTGCAGCGCCCGGGTTGGGCTGGCCCTGCGGCCGTGCCCTCAAGCGCTGCCCGAGCCAGGGACACAGGCAGGGTGCTGGGACGCGCTCCCGGAGCTTTGTGCCGGGTATTCTTCTACTTTATCATATTTCCGATGGAATCTGCAGTTTTGCAGGATCTTACCTCCGCAGGAGCCGGCCAGCTGCTGCCCTCGGTGTGAATGTGGCCCTGGAGCCAGGAGCATCCCGCGCTGGAAGCACGAAAGAAGCGGGGAGGGGAGGAGGGAGAGCAAAAAGCGATTGGGGGCTGCAGGAACAAAGAGCTCATCTTTAGGGCTTCGTGCAGCTGAAGAGGAGGTGGCGGGGACCTCCTTTACCATTAACATTACTAAACTATTTTAACACTAAAGGCAATCTGTCATTTTGAGTAAATTCTCTTCTGCTTCTATAAACACAGCCGTAATCAATTAAAGACCTACTTG
This sequence comes from Vidua macroura, assembly GCF_024509145.1. Taxonomy (NCBI): domain Eukaryota; kingdom Metazoa; phylum Chordata; class Aves; order Passeriformes; family Viduidae; genus Vidua; species Vidua macroura. The sequence continues at coordinate 13,164,723 of NC_071579.1, forward strand.
TGAAGGAGCCATTGTGTGCAGCCCCATTCAGACATTGCTGAGTTGTCTTTTAGACAGCCTGTGGGGAAACACTGGTAAGGTGATGGGAAAGTTCAAAGTGCCTAACTTTTCAATGTGGATTTTGTTATTGAGAGTTTTTTCTCTTTTTTTTTTTTTTTTTCCATATTGCTTATCACAGCGAGGGTGAAAAATGGATGATATCTCTCTCTGCGTTTAACATTTATAACGCCTTTGCTTGGGAGGTTCTGCAAATATTTAAAATTATTCTGTAATGTAATTCCTTGTGGGACTTCTGCATGGCAGCAAATCAGTTACTTATCTGAAAGTATTGAAAGCAACAAACAAATCCTATGGAGACTGTACATCCATATATACATATTTATAATCATGAACATGGGCTCAGTTCCTAACACATCAGACACCAGTCCAATACAATTTTGTGCAGTGAAATAGAACCTCATTTGCAGTAGTTTGAAGATGAGAATTGCTGATACAAGCCCTTCAAGAACTCAGAGTTCCATTTAATATTGAGAGAAACAATCCAAAAGATCACTCCAATGACTCCAATGACTTTGGTTTTTTATTATCTTTCTGTTGCACTGGATCACCTGTGCCTTATGAATCTGTGAATGTTACTAATCTTTGCAGAAGCAACCAAAATAAACGAGGAAACTTGAACTTAACCTAGGTTATTTTATTCTCTTTCATTTTTCTGAATAAAGGAAAAGGGAAGGTTAAACAGAAGAGTGTATATAAGGAGACAAAATGTTTACCCTTTTATTAGTTTTTTTGGTTTGTTTTTGTTTTTTTTTTTTTTTCTTTTTTTTTTTTTCCTGAGCACTGGCATGGATTCTAGGGACATGAGTGAGAATAGAAAAAATTAAATACAATTGGAGTTTAAAATTTTCCCATTTCTTTGTGTTTGCATTAGAAATAAATGTAAAGAAAAATTTTAAATGGTCTCTATTAAAACAAAAAAAAAATAAGAGTAGATATTTAGAGATACTTGTGGAAAGAATCCCACCTGTAGAAGCTGGATTTCATTGGGCTTTCTGATGTGGTTACTTTTGGATCCCTTGTCAATCTTCACTGCACAGTCAGGGGAAGAGCCTCACAGGAAAATTATGTTTGTATCACACTCTGGAAATTCATAAGCACACTGCCTGGGGATTTAAGAATGACAGTGCCTCATTCCAAGGAAAATCACCTGAAATTACCATTAGGCCCAGCAGTCTTTTGGCATGGTGTAAATTATTTTGAAGTGACAGGGAAAAAGAAAAAGGAAAGTGTGAAGGTCATAAAGGAATTATCTTCCTTGACAACAGTGAAAAATCATAGATTATGAGAAATGTACTTTCCTTCCAGTGCCTAAGGAGAATGAACAGCAGCTTTTTCTAGGGCAGTGGGAGCAGACTGAAGCTCAGTCCTGTGCTATAGCAGTGCTAGCCAGCAAACCTTCTTAACTTCATTTTTCTTTGAATGACACTTTTTTGGAAGTTATACAGGAGAGCCTTGGTGCACATACCAGGCACTTTGTAGATGAGTCAGGACACCTTAACTAAATCTATTCATTACCCTGTCCCCATTGGGACAGGCAAAAGCTGCCAATTTGACGTTGGTAATGTGGATGCTGCATTAGGGAATTGGCTAAGCCTGCCAGATTTCATTCCTGAACTTTAGCAGCCACAAAAGAGTATTTCTCTGTCGTCTGTAATTGATTCAGAGCCAGGTCCCAGAAGGACAAGCTTCCTTTTGTGTGCCATCTATACCAGGGTCTAAGGACACATAGTGCTACAACTTTTTTTTTTTTTTTTTTTTTTTTTTTTAGTTAGATCACAGAAAACCTCTTGAAAAAGAAAAGAAATAAAATCCAAGTTGTCATAAATTATATTTGTGAGCTTTCTAAGATAAACTATTTATTAGCTCTGTTATTACATTCTGGACCATACTTTCAGAAAACAGTCACAGTCAGTTTATTATAATCTGAGTATTTAATGTCAATAGTGTTACCATTTGGAGATTAAATGAGGTCTGAAACCAAAACAGAAAAAATGCATTTGTACAAAAAATAAATTTTCCAGTGCTTCAGCTCACTAAGCACAGTACTTATTATCATTAGTTCATATTCAGGTCAGATTCTTCCTTCCTTTGAAAAACAGGTTGAAAAACTCTTTGAAGACTTTTCCCATCTTCCCCTTGCCCATCTGGTTACAAATTTAATAATATTATTCATTATCACTTTGTGTTTCACATTTGTGTTCTGCATCTACTGGGCAATGCATTAAAGATTTCATGACAGTAACTCAAATACTCCTAATAAGGATTATCAGCGTCGTCAGTCCATCCTGGCAACATTCTCAACTCATCCTCCACAAAATATCCCAGAAATTTAACAAGAAGATATTAAATTTAGATAGCAAAATTGTGGGCTTGTCCCAGTATATTTTTTTGCCTGTGTGCTCATGTTTCAAATGGTTTTAAAAACACCAAAGTATTCTCATAGCTTCTATTCCCAGTTTTCACCCTAGAAGTGACTTTGAATTTGTTGAAGCAGGCATCATCTGAACACATTGACTGTATTTGTTCCTTGTACTCAAATACAAGAATAATCTACCAGAAATGTTTTTCAAAATGCTCACTAAACACAGCCTTACTCCCATGAAAGCACACGAGTGCTCCAAATGCTTAGGACAGAGGCGAGAACAGAGAACCCTGTGTGTGGAGCTGATCCCAGCTCAAACCCAGCAGTGCAGTGCTGAACCTTCCCTTCCCCTTCCCCTTCCCACCCACTCGGCAGGGAAAGCAAAAGAGCCCAGAAAGGGCGAGGCCCAGCCACCATAAATGTTCAGAGGTTTAATGAATGTGCCATAGCTTTCACCTACTAACTGCAAGGCCTTCTCAAGCAGACTCCAAATTCCTGCTGAAATGAAGACTTTCTTTCCTGGACTAGGCCTGGCATTCCTGGGAAACAATGGCCCTTTTCAAGTCATCTCTGAAATTTCACAGGTGAAGGGAACAGGGCCGTCATTTGATCCCATCCACAAGGAGCCTGTGAGCATTTTAAAAAGTGAAGACAGAGTCTATCATGGAAGCACTGGCAAAACTGGCTAGTGGCAGAAAAAGGCAACCTAGACCCACAGCTCAGGAGACCCCCGTGAAGCATTAATCCATTTCTCTTTTACCTCATGCCACAATTTGTCTCTCAGTTTTTTTCAGGGATGGGCTGCTCAGCCCACAGAGCTCAGGGAACAGGTCTCCAAGCAGTGTCACAGTGCTTTGGGATAGTGGTTTTCGTGCTTCTTAACCAGAGCTTCACTTTGAGAAAGAGCAAGTTAAAGGAAGCTGTTGTTGGGATGTGGTATTGGGTATGGAGAGCACTCGTAAGGCATACACGAATCCAGGCCTTTGGAATGTCCTTTAGTGACCTCATTTCAGGAAGCACATCACAGTCACTCCAGTTGATTTGTTAGAACAAGATCCAATTCACTAGAAAACATTCAGAATGGGATGTTATGGGTGCTGCCTGTGCACTGATAACACTGTGAACTCAGAACATAAAAAGGTTGGATTTGCAGATCCCCCATGATCCAAACATCCAAATACAGTATTCTGAAGGGACACAAGGGCTCTCAGTTCTGCAAAGACAGCTACAGAATCCTCCCAGGTTATTTGGTAAATATTCAGAATTCTTAAGCTAGAATGTGTCATCAGTTCATGTTATAGGGGATTACTTTTTTTACATAGTTAAAAAAAAAGAAAAAAAAATAACAAACAACAAAAAAATCCCAACTGACTTTCATATGGCAGTTGTTATATTGAGAAGTATTTTGCCTCTCAAATTCTGAGAACTTTTGCAGTTATAGGGAATATTATGCTTATTGAACTGTCTTTAGGAGAACTTGAAGGATAATTGAGTTCAAAATTTGAACTGCTTTCTGAGAGCAAATCTGAGGGAATTAACCAGGTCATTTGATATGCAAAAGTACCAGCAAGGGGGCAATATCCATGCTTGAGACAAGCTAAATAATGACTGACTAGTAAGAGACCAATATTTCATGCATGAGTTAGGCCTCTGACCTAACTCATCCAGGCAGGGGAAAGTAGCCGTGATTTTATTCAAAGTTGATATTGAAATAGCTAGGAAACTAGGGGAAGCCTGCTTCAGTGCTTACTTCACTTCCTGTCTTTGTACCATAATGAAAAAGTGTTCCCCTGCTTTTCTCCCATTAAAAAATCCAGCTTACTGCCAGGGAACATTCTTGCAGGTCAACCTGCATTTCCATCTTGAATTTCAACTCTGCTCTTGGAGAAATGAAGGTCTACCTTTTCAGTTTTCCAGTCAATGCCATTAACAGAACAATTCCCTTTTTCTTATGAAAAAGTGAAGCTGGTATGTAAGCCAAGAAATATCTTCAGAGGCAATGGGAAATGGTTCATGTGACTAAGATGAGAAGCCTTTACCTTATGTATTCAAGAGGAACTGGGGTTAATTTCATACATGATGTGTGGAGAACAATTTTTCAAGTCCATCCTGGACTATTTGTATGCATTCCACTGAAATGCTGAAGCCAAAGTGGACTGTAACCTTTGAGTGGGCTTCCTGAAGGAAAGCAAAAGTTTCATAACTTACTCTTTCCATCCTTCATTTCCTCTTCACTCACTGCATACATGCAGAGGGTTTTTTAAAATTCTTTTAGGCAAAACCACTAGGTCAGAGATGTTCCTCGGTGCCCATTGCTATGCAAAGAATACAGTTCTCTATACTTTTCAGGAAATGTGGGTCATGGGACATACTGCCCTACCTCAGGCCTGACAATTCAGGTTAGAATGTTGCCAGGCTTACACTGTGAGTCCTCAGCAGTTGGTTTTGCTGCTGTGAGGATACCAGCAATGCCATCAGTGGTGTTTATGTTACCATTGCTAAATACCTGTACAATTATTATATCTGGGTTTGTTTTCCTCAAGTTCTTCCCACCATACTCTAGAATTACTGAAAAAATCTATCAAGCTCCCTGCCTATTTTCCTGGACATGGAAAAGCTGAAAGTAACACTCCAGGTTTCTTTGCCCATTCCTGGCAGTGCCTCCACATCATCAGGCTGAGCAGCAGCACTCCCAGGGGGCCCTGCCAGGGACCAGTCAGGGTGAGGCACCAAGGGGAGGCTGCCAGGGAATTGCTTCTGGGGTGAGCAGAGAGCAAGTGGGCTCTGGAATGTGCTCACAGGATTGGTGCTGTGCTTGGAGGTGCTTTCCAAAGAAAGTGGGTTGGCCATGCCACCCTCACAAAGGCTGGTGCAGTTTCCTGCAGGGGGAAGATTGTTTTCCAGAGACACTCCACCCATATGGCAGAGAAACAGAGCCCATTGGCATCAGGAAGGACAAGCTGGTGGGCAGCTCTCCTGGGGCAAGTCCTACTGAAAAGGCTGGAAACAGATGCAGAGGTGTGTGAGGCAAAGAATGTTGTTGGAATACTGTTTTTAAATTTTTTTTCATTTTTTTTTAGAATTGGATTTAATAACTACAGTATTGGATAATACAAAGGACTTTAGAATTACTGGAATAATTGCTCTTTTGGCAACCTTGGTCTTGCTTTACCACAAGAAGTCCTCAAGAACTCTCCATCATTGTCACACCTGGAAGTTCCATTTCAGTTTTTCTGCAAGTCTGCCTTTTAGTACAGAGTTTGAACTGTTGATGGCTTGTGACTTTGAAAAAGCCAGGAGAACCACCTTGGTATTTGGGTTATCATTAGTCCCATTCAGTCCCTTTATTTGTACGTGTGGAAGTTGTTTTTTCTTGTTTGCTGGAACTCTGTTTCACCGCATTGCTGTTTGAGTTGGCAGTGCTATGCTTTTTATTAGAACAAACAGAGATCCAGAAACCAATGAAATATAAATAGAAGGTTCACTGTAGTCTACTCTCTTCAGGGAAAATAAACATCAGGGGGTGTTTAAAAAAAAACCCCAAATAATTCTGTGATATACCTTCCTGATTAGCAGCTAAAATCTAAATGGGACATTCTTAGAGGTAAAACTAACCAGAAAGATTATGCTGGTCTTTGCTTAAAGGAACCTATTTATCTCTCTATTTTTATAATTTTCACAAGTTTCCACTACTTCAAACATGTGCAATTGATTATATATCAGGCTACAATGCTATATGTAGGCTTCATCAATTGGAAAATTAAATCCTCAGAATTCCTGCAAGCAGGTTTCCTTTTCCTTCCTACAAAGTAGTAGAAAAGAATGTGTGGGTTTTGTTTGGGTGGTGTTGTTTTGTTTTTTTTTTTTTCTTAAAAGAAAGAAAAGTAGTTTTAAACAGGCTATGTTCAAGGTTTTATAGGAAATTCAACTAGGAAGAACAAGACAAATATAATCGATGCTATTAGCTGTAACTTTGGCAGAATGTGCTGTCTGTTAGTGTTCTTGGTGAGACACACAGTGCCTGTCTGTTAGCACAAAAATGGATATTTTCCTTCACTGGGCTACCCAAAGACAGCTATTCTCACTTTCGAGTGCCAGCCATTGGAGATGGGCTAAATTTGTAGTACCCACTACCTGTAAAGCAAACCAAAATAGCCACATGAAACCTGACCCAGAGAGAACCTCGGAACGCCAGGGCTGAGTGTTTGCTGCTCAGCCCTGAAATGTGCCCTCTCTTCCCCACCTCACACCCTGCTCTCCCCACTCCTGGAGGAGTACATAGGGCTATTCATACAGAGACAGGGAATGAATTCTGAAAGTTATAAAAAACACCCTGTATGTAAAGATGCCTCCTACAGTGCTAACCATGACACTAATGATGAAAAAGGTACACCCTACATGTGCAAACTGGCATCCTTTTTACTGTACATAGGTTTTTTTGGAATGTAGGTTTGCTTTTAATGACAGTATTTCATCAAGAGTGAGTATTTTTGCTGTTTTTACTAGTTCCCATTCACATTTGAATTCCAATCCCATAGGTCAGGATTAGACAGGAAGCTTTGAAAAGACAAACCCTTCAGAAAAATAAAAGAAAAATAGAGAGACTGGAAGAGTATAAAAAGTATTTGTTAATTCTGAGCTCTTGGTACCCCAAGGAAACCCCATAGAAGATGTACATTGGAGTTTTACCCTGACACAGATTTTAGGCCTAGAAAGAACTAGCAGGATGCAGCTGATCCACAGAGCAACTTTCATCAGTTCCAAGCAAAAAACATCAGACTAAAATCCTCTTATCCCTTTGCAGGAATGAAATACATAAACACTCTCTGAATCAATTTAAGATGTGAAACAGTCTTACATTATTAGAAAAGCCCAAGGACCTTTTGACTGAGCATTCTTTGTCAACAGCAGCAGAAATTGACTCATTATTACTTAAGTATTGGAGACTCTTTCTTTTCAAAATAGCTAGTATAAAATTTAATCATAATGAAACTACAAAAAAAGTTGCATTACTGTCCAAAAAAAAGAAAAAAAATCTAGATTTCTTCTTATGCTGTCAGTCTTTTTTTTTAGCAGGAATATGGTAACAGTCGACCAAATGACAATCAAATTCTACATTTCTTGCTAATTCATAGAATAAGTAGTATATATTTGAAAAAATGACAAAAGTACATTACAGTATATTACTAATGGCATTTCCCATCATGAGCAGGCCAGCACAGACCTATAGAAATCTCTAATTTCCATCATATTATTTGTTAAATACAATCCTAACATCAATCAATTTGTTTGTTGAAAACAAAAAAAAATTTTTTTCTTAAAGTCTTTCAAAGCTGAACTGTAAAGAATTAAGACAAGTAGGTTTTAACTGAGTGAGGACTGCAGGAATTTGGGTGGCCTGTTATTCATTCTCTTCCTCTCCTCTTCATAGTTGTATAGCAGCCTCCCATTGCAGGAGGGCAAGATAAAACCTACTTTTCTGGTATTGATTCCCTCAGCCTGCCCAGGTTTCACAAAGCCCCTTTAGGAACCTGTGTCCACTGAAATGGGAAATTAAATCAGCTTCCCTAGATTCAAATTTCTCCAAACTTGTAGGTGGAAATACAACAAATGCCCTAGGAAGTATTACATTATGATATATTCTGTTCGTTATGGAATTCTGGAATTCCCTTCAGGGAGAACTCTGTGGGCAGTCCAAGTTGTAGAAGAATTTAGGCTCCTTTTCCTTTATCAAGTTCACAGCTGGGATTTATAGGATCCTGTAATAACACTGCAGCAAAGCAACATCAACTACAGGTACATGGGAGACAGGAGAGTTGATTGAATGAGTGTTGAAATAGGATTAGAACACTCCCTTAAAATACATTTTAAAATTCCATGGGCTCCCTTCCCCCTTTGTTTGCTCCTCTACTTAATCCATTTTATCAAAGTCATAAGCTTAAATTTATAAAAAAACCCAACCAAACACAAAAAACAAACAAACAAGCAAACAAAACAAGCAAACCACAGATACTGCTATTCTTTCTGTGCTGTGAGTGCATTGCTGATGACTTACTTGACTCTGCACGAACTGGGGAGATGCAAAGGGAACTTCACTAACAGAGATGGTAAATTTGTAACTCAGTCTTGCAGATGCACAAATTTTTACTGCTAGGATTATAAAGTGAAATTTACACTGCTTTAACTTAATGTTTAAGATAAAAAGCTACCAAGAGTTCAGCGAAGACTGTGGTAAAAATGAATGTCCAAAGGAAAGCCATTCCTCAGAAGCTGCTCTATGGTAGAAGCCACAGCACTGGACCTTTTCCCTCTGTGCTCAGGTTTTGTGTGGATTCCCACTGTGGGATGGTATGGATGCCTCATCCAAAGCTTACTTTGATGCAACCAATCAAAAGATTCCAGTTCATTACAAGGGGCATTTTAGAAGGAGCCTCAATAACCCTTATAAATCTGTAATGTCTGGTGAGATGTTTTCAGTCTGCTTCCTTATTGGTGCTGCGATCCCCGACATGGGAATGATGATGTGCAGAACTCCATGATATCAGAAGGCTAATTAATTACTTCATTAAACTATATGATACTATAACTGTATTATACTATATTACACTAACAAGAACTATCACTAACTAGAAAACCCATGACTCTCTCTTGAGAGTCCCAACATGGCTGTGGATCCAATTGGTCAATGAATCCAAAACACCATCACCAGTGTCCAGTCAAGCAATCACCTTGGGTAAACAATCTCCACAATAGCACATGGGCACAAACACAGGAGTAGCAAATGAGACAACAATTGTTTAGATTCTCTTTTCTTGGCTTCTCTCAGGAGAAATCCTGAGAAAGCTAAGTCTCTCTCTGTTCAGAGGACATGTGAATACCACACTTCCTCACCTAATGCCAGGCACATCACATGGATCTTTATCTGCTTCCCTGTAAGTTACTCCTCTTATAATTTCCATGCCTTGACAATCTTTTTTATTTTAAAGACTGAACAGAGATCTTTCAATTTTTAAGTAATATTTCAAGATAAATATTGAAACATAAAATACCATATAGATAAGGTCTGCCCTTCTGTTCAAAGTACATTTGGGGCTGTACTGTGGGTGTCTCTCTTTGTTCATCTGTGACCTCTCCAAAATTTCAAAAATAAATGTTTTATTATTTGAATGAAGAGGCAAAAATCCAATGACACTAAAAGTCTTCAACAACAGTTCATTTGTGCAGCTTACTAGCCCACTATAAATCATAAATGTTGGAGGACAATATATACTGCTGGGTGTCTGAACAAGTTTCAGAATGAAAATAAGTTAATATAAGGTACTTGTACTCTGTCTTCAGCTATGTCTGTTTTGATTTTCCTCTTTAGAGCACACATTTGTCAGCGCACATGCACACACATGCATGCACACACCATGTGAGTGGATACTGAATAAACCACCCTATAGAGAGGGAGTACAATATTTCACTGACTGTAGAATGAAGTCCAATTTTATTGGCAGACTCCAATGATGGTAGACAATAAAACATTTGTACGTTTTGCTGCAGACAGTCTGGCTGGCAGTTTCAGCAGCTCTAATTTATTGTGAATAAATAATTTCCTGGAATCTCTGAGGAGTCATTTTAATGCTCCGAAAAAAATTAAAATCTGGCATGCTGTTAAATTTGTTTTCCGTTGTTTTGAACCAAAAATACTTAAAATGGAAGAATTTTAAAACCCACCCTGATTTCAAAGATACTACTTTGTAGATGTTAAATCTCCCAGTTTCACACTGGTTTTACACATGAATAATTTTTGTTTACTTCATCTTTATATTTAAAGGCATGAAAAATACCAACTGTTTTCAGTTTCTTTTTGGTGTGTTATTTCTCAGTACCAAACAGAGAAACTGTCCAGGTTAAAGGACTCCCATATTTCTGTAGAGTATATTTGGATGCTGTTTATGTTTCTACCCTACCATAAATTGATTATTACTTATAGCATAATGGTGATCAGATCATTTTCAAAGGTAGTGTGTTCTTGAAGCATGAAACTGAAATTCAAAAACAACTTCAGAATCTGTTAGAAGCCAACTGTAAAAATATAGATGGAGTCAATTAGTTGATTCAGTTTTGCAGCCATCAGCAAAAAAAAAGAAGCTTTAGTTTCCAGAGTTGCTGAGTACATTTTTTCCATGAGGCACCTCACAGTTCCTGCCAGTGGATTAATATGTAAGTAACTATTGCACTTTTATTAAATTCTCATTACCTTGATGTATGCAGAAGATATCAAATAAGAAACTGAACTAAGAAAAGGGATAAATTTTAATCACCAATAGCATCACTTAAATACTTAACATCATTCCCAGAAACTATACCACTCAGAGCTTTGTTAATACTCAGCATTATCTGTACTGGTAAAGGAAATTATAATGGAAAACACTGTGTAAATTTAGTTGTAGGTCTCATTCCCTGCAATGTCAAAAGTGTTTTCTACAGACTAGGTACACTGTGAGGAAACAACCCATAACACAAAGTAAATTTGAGAAGCAGAAAAGGCTGCACATACATTTTTATGTGATTGGGTAGCATCATCAAAAAGCTAAATGCATGTTTGAACACTAGCTCAAAGAAACAGAGGATCTTCTTTTTAGCAAAGTCCCATGACCCCTGTTCCCGTGGAGTCACTATTTCCTTTTCCTTGCAGTCTTTGTAGGGAACTATTTCCTTCTCCAAGTGCAAACCCAGCATTACTTTCATCATGTTTAGCCAGGCTGAATGCCTGCAACATATTTGGATGAAAATGGACAATTAGCAGTGACAGGCTTGCCTGTGCCCTAGCAGAGAGCAGCGTACCTGCCATTAGCTACTGCCACGTCTGTTTATTTGGCTTGGCACTAAGAAGTTAAAAACTCTTTGCAGCACAAAAGGTGCTTCCCTCTGACTGCAGCAACCAATCTCAGCCCCACCAGTGGTTGCACTCCCAGTCACCTCAGCAACATCAGTATAAGCCACAAATTTCTGATTCCTTTTGTCTACCTGGGCTCCAGTTGTTCAATGCTCTGTGAGATTGGGGTAATGAAATTTTCATACATAATTTTTTAATTCAAATGTATAAAAGTTCAGTCTCAGTCCTGTTTTGGTTTTTTCTTTTTGGTAGCTCAAGCCTACACTCTCTTTCCCTTGTTCCTGAAATGAGATAATACTTTCTCTTGTGATATTTGCTTAGCAGTATAGCATGTAGAAATGCAGAGTATACCCTGGCCCTGTGAGACTGACCCTGCCCAAGGACTCTGAGAGTCAGCACGTGCACTGCAAATGCCATACAGGCTACATGGTTCCTTATTTCAGTGTACAAGGCAGGAATAGCACACTTCCACATGGAATACACATTGGCTTTTACAATTGCTGTCACTTTCCAGTAGTATTTCCTTCCACTAATTTCAGCACAGTTTGAGGAAGGGTGTAGTGGTGTATATCAGCACCCAATAATTTTCACTCTTAAGAACAAGCAATTTTCTGGACACAGTGAAGTAAATATTTTCTATACATGGAATCTAATTTAATTTAAACCAGGATAAAACCAGATATCACTCTAAATATTCATAATCCAAGTAATCATACAATAACCAATACCTTTTATAGAGATTGTAGACAGGAACTCCAGGTGGACTATCACCTAGATTTCACTATTTTGTGGTATCTGAACTCCTAGGCCATGAAACACTGTGATGTTCAGATGTACAGTTTATTAATCTAATATATCACAGATAGTTAATTTTTCTGAATTAGTCTAAAACTTAGTGCTAGCTAACTTAGTCAGTGAGTCATCATTTTTATGTTTGATAGTGTCAGGCAAAAAATAGATATAATAAAAATTGTATTAATATCTTAATCAGATAAAACCTTGCACTGCTAAATTCAGAGGGTGATCTTGTCATATAATATAATACAATATATGCCTTGCCATAACTCCTATGACTCTTGATTACTGGGTATTTTCTAAAGGTGTTGTGTTTTGGTTTGGTTTTTCCCCCTGCAAGGCATGAATGAAACACAGGTATCAAGTTCAGTGTTATGTTGACTTCCTATGTCGCTGGGAAGAAAGAGATTCATCAGAAGGGTATTCAGAATAACTGAGCAGGCATCTAACAGGCAGTGTGAATACCTTTCACAAGGATACCCACTCACACATTCATACCCAAAGTTCATATTCACTTACTATTGCAGTAGGGGCAGGAATTTCTCAAGGACAACATATTGATACTACTGAATGTATTCCTTACAAGCAAACTGACAGTCTAATTTCAGAGAAGTCAATCTATGTGTTCTAACAGTAGTAACATCTCTATTTGATCCATTATATTTTGCTCTTCTGAGGAAAAGGTACTGTTGTATTTCCCAAATATTTAGCATTAGTGAAGAAAAATTGGTTAGAATGCTACTATGACATAGTCTACTAAATATATCTGCATTTCCTAGAAAAACATACTGATATATATTTCTAGATGTAAGTTAATATATATATATGTGTATTTAATAAGTCTCCTTCCAGATGAAAGCAATTCTTTTGCACTTACAACACAGTTATGAGCACATGGAATTCAATAAAAACATTCACATCAACTTTAAATAGATTTTGGATTAAGCCTTTAAAACAAAAAGAAATGCTCTGTAAATCTTTAGTAGTCATGTTTTGCTAAGTATGAAATCTGTTAGAAATAATCTTCAGGGCAATTTTTATTTGCTTGAATGTGCATAATTTTTTCATTTTGTTTGAAAAAGTGCAGCAACAGTTAAAGCCAAAAGTTTGAAAATTCAAGATTAAATACCTGGATATAATCATCATATATACTCACTGGTTGGTTTGCAATTTCATCAAGTATGAGCAATCTATTTAAAACACACTGAATATTCTTATGGGATCTTTTTAGACTCCTACTACATGGGTTATGCATGTTTAATTCTAAATCTAAGACTTCAAAATGCACAGCAGTATCCTTTAACAAGTTGTTTGAAGTTTATTTTCTGGGCACCATGTATAAAGTTCTGACATTTTTCATTCTATATCATGTTCCAGGCATTCATCTGTGGAATAATACAAAGATATTCCATAAGTACCTACCAGAAAGGCTCTGTATTCTAAAGGCACTTGCTGTGTTTTTTACAGGACAATGAACATTCTTTGAGACTCAGTATCGACCCCAGATGGAAAAAAAAATCACCTGTACCTTCCTAGTCTTTTGGAAACAATCAAGTAATTGATATACAGTAAAGTATATTTTATTTATCATCTTATTACCAATTGGATAGAACAAAATTGCCTTGATTTCTACGAGCAGGAAATCTATGATATTGGAATGGTGGGTTTAACCACATATTGTCTAAGAGGTGACATCAAAATGCCAAAAGTATGTACTCCTAGGCTGGATATTTATTACCTATTTTGAGAGAGGTATGTCTGTTGACCAGAAATGCAAAAAAAAAAAAAAAAAAAAAAAAAAAAAATCCATTGAATTTAATGATTTAGGAAGGCAATAGGTACTTCCTAAATTAATGCTATTTACTAAGATATCAGTTCCTGCATGTTGTGTTAAACACTTTTACCAGAAATGGCCAAATGTATAGATAGCAACTATTGGGTTTCAATAGTGCAGAAAGGAAGATTTTGGTTAGATATTGGGGAAAAGCATTCAAATAATAAAAACTTGTAGAAACATCAGATCTCCACCACAAGCAATCCATTACATAGGCATTCTAGAGCAATATAATGAACATATATTCAATATCTTTTGGATTCTTCCAGCCATATGGTAAACTTTCACATTGAGAGTAGAGGGACAGCAAATACTGAGAATAAAGAAAAGGCCAGTCATTAGTACAGGATGATATTCCCTACTTCTTCATGTAGGTGCTTAGAGAACTTCTAAAAATAAAATGTTTTTTTCTTACAGGAATTAATTTAGGGAGCTCTTTCAGCCTTTTTTTTTTAATCTGGCAAGACAGACAGGCTTGCAAGTCGTAAAGGAAAAGCTCCCTTGTGGCTTTATAGAATATCACATCCTCTCAATTGGCAAAAAAGCCCCAGGCAGAAATGAGGTTAGCAAAAGAGTTTCTGAGTTATATGACTGAGAAGGGTGATGAACCTATAAACTGTGGTTAGGAATCTTTAACAGACCTCTGAACTGAACCCCCACTTCCTAATTTTCTTACCAGCGCCTTAACTGGAAATTTTGTGTCCTCTCTCCAAAATACATAGTAAACAAGCTCAAAGGGAAAATCTAGTTAATATATCTTTGCAAATAGGAGATGTATGAATTGGCCAGCAGGCCACAGCAGACACTTCATTTGGCCATTGTAGCTGCTGGGATGCATTGGTTTGGATGTGCAGAATGGAGCTGTGTCCAGTTTGTTCAGCAGCACTGATACTGTCACTCAGGAACAGAAACCAGGATCATGGTCACATCTGGCCCCAGCTGGATTTGATTGCAATGACGTACAGAGCTGACGGAGAAATTTCTGAAACTGGAAATTACAGCCCACAAGAATTAAGGGATTTTAAACCCTGGTGAGATGTAACATTTCTTAAGAACAATAGCTTATAGCATTTTTATTCTGTACTGCTTTGGATAATTTATTTAGTAACTCAGTTTGTTTGTCTTTCATGCATAAAATAAATTAATGTACATGTTATCTCCTTATTCATTAAGTCTTTAAATTCAGCAGATGAAGCTCTCTTTCTGCCAGGAAAAACACTGGGTTGTAGATGACTGTCAATAAAAAGTAAAGCCAGCTCCAATGAAAAATTGTGCTGAAAGCAAATACCTGTTGAACGCTGAATCTTTATTTCCACTCTTCGTAGAAATAAACACATTTATGGTTTGTTTATTGCTTGCAGAAAGAAAGCCTGTTCATCCTCCCCCGCTCCACCCCTGTCATTTGCTGGTCTAGCTACTGAGCAGAGCCTAATCACAAGATGTCTGTGTACATCAAACAGATGTTCACCAGCAACAGAAAATCAATGTCTGGCATGAAGTTATATTGTGTTTGTAGCCTCTACTGAGCACAATTTACTTGAAAAAAAATGCTTTGTGTCACTGTATCTGTATCTCATAATAAAGAACAAGTGCCCACTTCAAGTTATGGATCACCTCTATTGTCATTCCATAGCAATGTGTTTTACAGATGTCTGCAAATGAATTTTAGGCTGAAGTCCCTTTGCTTCTGAACTATAAGGAAGTATGATATGCTATCTGTCTGGTATTTAGTTATTAAATTTTGGTTGAAGAGCAGTTAGAATCCCTCTGAATTCATTTGAACTCCTGTTTTAAACAAGACCTCTGGCATTTGACATCTGACCAATGGGTCTGACCAGTGTCTGACCAGTGGGTCTGACAGGTTTTTAGTACATTATGTTTAGCTGGCAATGATGTAGTAACAGAACTTTATTTCCTGTGAAGCCAACAGCTAACTCATACCTTCATGTGAAAACTTATCAGCTCCTCCATGGCACTTCATGGCACTCTGCCCCTCTTGGGATCATGGTCTCTGTCTGCTGTTATTGAGAGGGGCAGCAATGAAACCGCAGCAGCATCAGGAGCCATCCTTCCAGACTGTGTCTGACACAAGCACTGAGTGTTACATTATCTGCTTCACTGAAGCAGAAAGAGGAGACCATCAGGGAGCTGGCTGTGCTCCCTGCTTTTCTGTTCTTCCCAGTTTTGGACACACTAGCGCAACCTGTGTGCTGCTGCAGCCTCTGCCAGCTGGCAAGAGTTCCCAGAAGACATTCTGTCCATGAGGGTAGCTCTGGAAGGCTGGGAGCTGCACTTTCCTCTCTGCAGTGCTGGGGCTGCAGTGCCCGTGCTGGGAGGGAGCGCTGCTGGGGCAGGCACGCGCTGCCACCCGCGCAGGAGGCTCCCAGCGCTGGGCCAACCCTCACTGTGGGGATGGGGGACCTGCAGCCTCCCTCTGCTCTCCACTCCAGTGGTATTAAAGCTGGCAAGTTCCAGTCTGACCTTCTGGAGAAAATAAAAAGAAGTTTAAATACAAGCATTTGGTTTTTTTTTTTCAAAGTAGCTCTTTACCATTTTTGCTGCAAATGGAAACACTGTTCTACCACATTAATTCCAATGAGCTACCCTATCAAACCACAGACATTGTCTCCATTTTATCTTGAACCTTAGGACAAAATACTTCATCAACCACAAAAAAACCCCAAACCACACCAAAACAAAACTGAGATCAGCAGACAAGGGGAAGAGCAACATATGGAAATAAAAAGCTGTGAAATTCTGTATTAAAAAATAGCATGTTGAATTAGTATTTTAAAACCCATAGGATATCTACTCAACTGTGGACTCTGCAAAATACACTCATACTAGAGATGCTTAAGAAACAATCTGCTGAAATATGTCTAGCACAGCTATGCACAAGTTCACATGGCTCCTTCAACTGAAATGACCTGATTGAAATTATAAATTTACACATGGAATCTTAGTCAGAGGTTCTGTATGTGAGTGGATAAGACATGGATACTTGGGCTATGAATATGCTCTCCTTCCTACCACAAAATGACACAGAAAATACAATTCAGACATACCCTGACAACTGAAAATAGAGATGCCATATGTTGAATATCTAATTGCCAGACTAGGTCCTTATTGGGACTGGTCTTCCCTTTTGCAAACACTTTTTAAACTGAGATAATTATGCTCACTGTCCAGAAGCTGGGCTTCAAGCTCAGCACTGCCAAGCTCTTATTCAGCATAGCTAAGTGGGAGCCCAGACAGCAGCAGGTCAGGGCTGCTGTACCCTGGATCAGCCTGAACCCCTTCAGTAATGAGATACATATTCTGTCCTGAACCTTCTCTTTCCCCTTCAGTTCAAGCTCCCAAATGTCTTTTGCAGTGGGTAGAGTAAGCTATGAGACTAATGGCTGGCATAAAGTAACAGCAGGCTGTCTACAGCTTACCCTAGGGAATCCTCAATTTATTTCCCTGTTAGGAATAAGTTAGGCTGAACATATTAATGGAAAGGATCCGACCTTGAGCCAGGGACTTGTTTATGTACAACTCCTCTATTACAATTGTCAAGGCAGCGTGGTAGACGCTGGATCTCTTTACTTGCATCAGGTATCAAGAGATACTATTATTTATTTGTGCAAATATTGTAAAATAGTACATTACACATTGATGAGATGAACAATACTTCTCCATTACCTTCTGTTACCCGCTCATTTTTCTCAAAAGAGATTTTAGAAGACCTGTTGGAAATTACCATCTGAGCCTAGGGTTTTTTTTTTTTCACTTATTTAAACTGCAGAATGATAAACTGTTATTTACTTTGTATTCTGATGTTCTGTTCTTACTTAGGCCCTCAAGTTATGCCAACATCTGGATTTCTTCCTCAAACTCTCTTGTCTAGATAGTGACAAATCCTTCTTTCTCTTTTTCCTTTGGACTAATAATGAAAAAAAAAAGTTGTCAGATGGAGTCAGAACAAACACAGATTTCTTCTTGTAGTGACAAAAAGCAAAATAAAGCTTTAAAAAATACATCCTCAAAACAAGCCTCCTTTTCTGGACAAAGCAAAATTTCAGGAAATAGACATAGCCTTTGAAATCCATTCGGGGCAGAAATAGCCTTTGAAATCCATTCAGGGCAGAGACAAAGCAAAGCTTTTAGTGAAGTAAGCAGGAGAGTCTAGAAACAAGTGTTTCTATATTCAAGTGGAGTTTGAGGTTTTTCCTCAGTTAAGGGTAGATTGCAGTTAATAAAGGAGTTGGCCACTCCCAAGATCACTCTAACTTTAGCTTCTAATTCCACATGCTCCAGAAAAGCCTTCTGCAGAGCTACCAAGCACCACTGAGTTGTGGTCCTGCTTTTTAACTCAGATGACTTCACAAAAGTGCTGCCAGGTGTCCTGGCCACATTTCCTGCAGCCTTTCTGGATTCTATGTGAAGATGATTCTTAAGAACATGTCTCAAGGATAAACCTAGACCCAGAAGATCAACTTTAGGCACTTCTGATTCAAATTTCTGGATTGGGTTAAGACAGGCTTCACCAAGTAGCAGAATCTTCAACTTGGCCATCATGGCTATTACTGCAGCCAGTGGAAGTTACAAAGCATCAAATGGATGAATGACACCTCGTGCAGAGACAGGTTAGTTAGTAGGATCAGTGGATGTGGAATATGCTAGTTCTTATTCTGGTAGTTTATAGCAATGAAAGGGATAACACAAAGAGCAGTACCTATTTTCCTAATCAGTTTCCTAATCTGTGCTTAGTGCTACACAGAAATAGCAATTACAATCTTAGGTATTAAGAGAGGAACTGAGAGTGAGACAGAAACATTATAATTACAGCAATTAATCAAGAATTCCACATGAATTGATTAGCATGCAGTTCTAGTTCCTCATCACAGAATAAACAGGCACAGACAAAGCTATAGAGGACAGCAAAGATGGTGACACAGGACTGTCTACATACAAGAAATTAATTAGAACTACACCCCAAAAAGACAAAAATGGGAAGTATTAAAATAAATAATAAAATTAAGTTAAATACTCATTAAACTAATAATTACATGGAAAATGAAAAGGTGAGTAAGAAATTTATATTCTCAGTTTCTTCTAGTACAAGATACAAGGAGCTTCAAACAAGGTTTTAGGATCAGCTCAGAATTGCAAAGTCTGTTAACTAGTGAAACTCAGTGCCCCAGAGTGCTGTGGATTTAAAGTACTTTATAGCTCACTCTTCTCTGTTACAGAGTGCAAAGAACAACAAGTGTTGCTAATGTAGCTCAGTAAACCCCACATTATCCTTCTGTAGCTGCTCCCTATGGCCCTTAATTTGATATTTTGGCTATTATTTTCTGTTCTTCTCATCTGGTGATTTGATTCATTTGTGCCACCACTAGACCTTGGATAATTTGCCTCTTCAAATCTTCAGCTGCCAGGCAAGTATTTCCCTTCTCCTTCTGTCCTTCTTCTTGAAAGGAAGGACAGGAAGTTTGAGAAATAAGTACAGTGGTGAACAAGAATAAACTGGAAAAAAACATACTAATTTCAAGTCTTCAGGCACATGGAATTTCAGAGAAGTGAGAAGTAAACCTCAAAATGAAGAAAAATAAATTATGAGTGAGACCATCTAAAAGTTTCTTAAATTATCTAATTCAGAATCACTAATTTTAAAGCAGCAAACTGTAAATAGATAGTGTAAAAAGGCCCAGTGAAAAATTAAATAGCTGTTTCTTTCCTTCTATTCCTTTTTTGCTTTGGCTGTCCATCTAACTTTGAGCGCTTCAAGATGTTGGTTTTACACTTGAAACATTTTAGCAACACTATAGACATAAACAGAATTATCGGTGTTATAGTATAAGACAGCCTTGAGTTCTCTCTGACAAGCCAGCACCTCTGTGACTCCGTCACAGCCTCATGGCTGGTCTATGCAGGAATAAGAACATTTTTCTTTGGTTTACAAGATTAAGGTCTTCTGAAAGTTTAAGTGGAAAATTTGCTTTACCATTTTGCAGTTACCCATAGGAAATCTCTGCTAGGCTGCAAGTAAGCCCACTGGCAGGAGTCAGTGCAGCCAAGGAATCAGTTCACCTCATCCCAGCAGCCTCCCACCGCCTGCATTTCCCACCCTGGCTGATTAATGGTGTGCTGGCCCCACAAGGCACCCTTGTTCTTCTACATACTTGTTACACTTCAGTGGTTGTGAGTTTCTTTCAAAAGTGTCAGAATTAAAGGCAGGTTATAAAAGCCCCATTTCATTTTGTTTCAGGAGTCCATCCTGGTGCCATATTATCCAGAATGTCTGTTGAAGTTAAAAGACAAGATTATTTGGTTAGGATTCCTTTGCCCTTTCTGCCCTTCTCCATCAACATCCCTGATTTCTTCTTTCAGCACTTATAAACAAAATATATCAGTAAGTACAAGACTGTTCCAGACAACTCCTTTAGCTGTTCAGTGTCTTTTATTTCACCCTGTCCCTTTCACCTTGTTCATCGTTCAGTTTTATACTCCACTGGAAAAAACTCTGAATATGGTCTCTTCTACTGCTCTTCCTTCTTTCTGCTGTTTTTAACAGTTGTGAGTGGATGTCCCTTCTACTGTCCTGCCACTCAAGATTGGAAAAATGCTGAAGCCCTCTTTTCCCACTGATTTCCCCCCAGTCCCAGCTGTGGCTCAGATAAATCAGCCAGGTGAAGCCAAAAGCTCAGAAATGCACACAACTTTCTGCCAGCACTAATCCCCCAGTGCAATTTGTATAATGATAGGAAAAAGGAACCAGAAATAAAAATCACTGGAAGTAAAGAGAACACTGAACGTTTATGCAATATGTAACATTAAAGCTATTTATTACATTGTAGGACACCCTGTGGAAGTTTGCAATTTATTAAAGAATTAATAAATAAAACAATTAATAAAGCTCAAGTGTAGTTAGTACTTCAATATCAAGGGATCCTCTCATAATATCAACACTTAAATTACTGTCTTCTAATAATGCTTTTTTAAAAATCAATACAATAAGATTTTATAACTGTACAATAAAATTTATAATTTACTTTGCAAAAAATATTATTTGTTTAGCTTTTAAATCAAAGATGAGCAACACTCTGGGGAAATACCACACTGATTAACATTGGGGTTCTTCTAATAAATGATATCTGAGCCATAAAGATTGTGCTTGTAAACATACCATAAAGAATGTTATCCCACTATGGTCTGCAGCTCTGGTGTTGCAGTTTTAAGATAATTTAAGGCTTTTGTAAAATATCATCTTCTCACTGTCAATTTGGAGATTCCAGAATGCCACGTGATGCTAAGAAATAAGTGAGTGCAAAAAGTGGCATTTCTAGAAAAGCAGACTTGAATATAAAGAGTAAGTAAAGGAGAGTGCATATATAGAGGATGGAGTTTGTGATGATCCAAAAGATATTGCTGTTCCTCTAAAAATTGCAATTAACTTCCTCTGATCATAATACTATCTAAGAGAAAATACCTAAGACAATATGAAAAGAAAACATTGACAGCCCTATTCAAATATACGAATATGGCACATGGGACACCAATTAGTGAACAGAGTCACTATTATCCTCTGCAATCATTTCCAAACAAATGAAGAAAAAAGGCTGCAAAGCCATATGGTACATATATTATAAAGTAACCTGTTCCATTCTTTAGACTTACTATTACTGCTTTTGACACAGCTACAGGAAATAAAAAGCTACTGGAATGCAGACCAGGAAAATGTATTCCCAGAAGGCTTTGTAGAACTAGAAGCTGGAATCATTGAGTGGAAACAGACTTAGCAAAGCAGTCTCCCATTCTTTGCTGCTTAGATGATCTGCTCAAATATAAAATACATTCTACAAATGTGGCCATATTTGGTAGCTGTGCTTTTAGGATACTTATGGAAAGAAAGTAAAAGAAAGGAAAGAGAAAAAGACTTTTAAAAAGGGTAAGTCTCTTCATGGAGAACTGTAATGTAGACTAGAAAAGAACTGTTTTCAAGAGAGGAAGCACAAAGTCAAACAATTCATTCTTTGTATGCAACATTTGATTATTTTCCTTCTGTATCCTTCTTAACTAACTGGTTAAAGGAATTGTATTGATACATATGAAAAATATATGATCCACAAATCCTGTAAAAATTGTTTTTATAATATTGAAGGGTATGCTGCACACATGCTGAGACATTTAAATCAATACTCCATTAACATAAATATTTTTAAATATTATTCTTCTTCAAAATACCTAGCATCAGTGTAACACCCTTGCTCTGAAATGGTAATAATTAAACTGCAATCAAAGTATACATTATATAAATGAAAGAAAACTTGTTAAAAAAAATGAATTTTACTTAGTCTGCCAGTGATTTAAATTTAATTGCCAAATATGTGTAAAGCCTTGGCCTCACTGAAGGCACTATGTCTATTATTCACTGATTTAATCCTGTGTGTCCTGAAGAAATTAGCAGGAATCCTTGCATCTATGAGATAGAGCCTAGAAACACTTAAGTCTTCATCAGAAAAAGAACATTGGCCTGTACATTACATCACATTATTTGGTCATTTGTTATTTAGCTATATTGATAATAACTGATGATATTGTTAACATTGATAATATAAATAAAGTTTGCTGAAAATTGCTGTCTCGACAAAATTAAGGTGCTGTATATGGTTTTACACTGAAGTGTACATGCTTGTAAAAAGGGAAGTGATTTGCCGACTTATTTAAACAGATCAGCAAATATCTCTTTGAATTAAGATATTTGTGCTCTGATGGGCAGTCACACATGGCTTCTCTAGACTTGCAAAACCGTTCCAAGAGAGGAGCTCCCTATGTGAGCGTGCTTCTAGGGCAGCTGTTTGGGCTGAAGAGAGCAATATTCAGTGGTCAGTCCCTGATACCCACTGCTAAAGGATTTTAGCCACCAGGACAGTGTTACTCAAGGTCCAAATTTCCCAGAATTTATCTACTTTTTGTGTCTGGAAATCGTGTCTCAGTACAAGCTATGGCCCTGCTACTAATTATTATTTAGAAATAAAGGAACTTGAAGTTGTTCCAAGAAGGAAAAATAGATGCTAAAAGTTGCTGTATGTATTTTCTATCTTGTCAAGTTGGCTCAACAAGCTAAACAAAGCTGGTTTGTTGTAATTATTGTGCACAAAGAATTAACTTCTCTCCTTGAAATCTAAGATTAAACAGTGAAAAACTGACAGAAGCAAGAGATCTCCAAGGTATTGTATCAATCTTGTGGTCACATCCAGTTCTGCTGATGCAGAAAACCACAAAGGGGGTTGCACCCTCCACCCAAACCCAACTGATGAAACACAAGGTGCCCATCAGCTGGGAGCATGTGCAGGGGTGAGCAGGGGGAATGAGCAGTGATAGGGTGCAAATGATCCTCCAAGATCATTTGGGGCTGGAAGCGAGGGTGCAAGCCCAGAGTGCTTGTCCCCCAGCCAGCATCCCCAGCACCTCTTTACTCATCTGATTGGACATCTGCTTGATTTGCAAGGAAGGCAGGCCAGGCTCTTGGAAATGAGATCAAGATGATCACCTGCTGCATTTTAACTCTGCTGTTTCCCTTTAATCTGTCAGCTCACAATTCACTGCCTATGCTTCAGCAACATCTCTGTGGTATCATAAATACACACAGCTTCTCAGAACATTAAAGCAATGGTCCCAAATATCCTACAACTGACTTCATGCTGGCCAGACAAAAAACAGGAAGTTCAATGGCTAGGGGGTGAAGAGTGGCGACATTAGCTTTCCTTGAGATGTAAAAAAAGAATTGAATCCATACGTAATAGACACAACTGGAAGTAAAGAAATTATGTTTTCTTCCCTCTGAATTTCATTGTTTCCAAGAGACGGGGGTTAAGCAACAAAGCCAAGATAGGTATGGGTAGGCAAAAGGAGATATAATGAGAGATATTAAGGAGCAGAAAAGCAAATGGAAGAAAAAGAGGGTATAGGCCAAAACAATTTCTATTTTGTGCAGCATCTTTAAAGGTAAAAACAAGAAGAATAATGTGCTGAGTAGGTGAGAAGTCAATAAATGGGTTCAAGATGCTGAAAGGAAAAGCATTTAGAATAGATTATGATGACAATTTTGGCAGCGACACCTTAGACTGGAAAAGTCCAGACAGGGGAAGGCAAGAGTTGTCAAGGAGATGATGAGGATGAAGCAACAGCACAGGAAACTAAAGAGAGCAATAAGACTAAATCTGCAGAAACCCTTCACACCAGCCACATTTGAATACACTTAACTGGGATGGGTGCTTTGGCTTCTGTGATGAACGTGGATCTATGTCAAGGCAGAAGATATCATTCTTTAGTAATACTCAGATTTATGCTTCTATAAAAGAACAAAAAAGAACCCAACCAGCCAAAAAAAAAAAAAACAAAAAAAAAACCCAAAAAACCAAAAACAAAACAAACCCTGCTGTTTATCCC
The DNA here is from genome assembly GCF_024509145.1 of Vidua macroura. Taxonomy (NCBI): domain Eukaryota; kingdom Metazoa; phylum Chordata; class Aves; order Passeriformes; family Viduidae; genus Vidua; species Vidua macroura. Next base: position 13,189,095 of record NC_071579.1, read on the forward strand.
TCAGTAATTTCTGAATCTTTTGGTTAGTGGATAACATTCCAGTAGGATGTATATAGGGTTCCTATTTAATTAAACATATGAAATGTCACTATACTTACTTACAACAAAACCTCCATTTGCAAAAAAGATGAAGAAGTTTCACTTGGTTGAAACTGAGGAATGCTAGCAACAATGCTACAATTTTTTGCCACCACCCAAAATTAGTAGGTTAGAACAACTGTCGCTGTTGCCCATATTTCTTCCTTATTTTAGTTGCTGTGGTTCCAGGGGTGCCAAATCAGCCTTTCTGGCCAAAAATTCAAAGCCTGTAAGAAGCAAAAAATGTAAAACCGTGCAATTTATAATTAATGTCTTGGGTCCAATCCTACAAACATACATGTAGGTAATTTTACTTGCATAGTAAATCCCATTTACTTCTCTGGAATTCTTCATATTACTAAAATTTCTCATGTATGTAAGAGTTTAGAAACCTGGACTTGTTCTTCACTGTTTCTGCCATGTGTTGGCAGTGTTTTAGTAAGGGAGATGCTTAAAAAAGATCCCAGAAAGAAGCATGAAGTCCAAAAGAGCAATTAAGAAATGGTCAAAACAACGAGGATAGAAAGGCCTGTTCCAGAACAAAAGCTGGTGACTTCTGCAGGAGCTATATAAATGCACTGAGAACCCTTTAAAATTTTGCTTGCTCCTTTCCCTCCTTTTTGCAAATGAATAGAGCCTTTCATTTCAATGGAACTTTTGTCTGTGTGGGTCTGGAAAGCTGTCTGAGGAACTTGCACAGCTCCAGGTAGCAAATGTTTGTAGAATCCCTTAATGTTAGACAGTCTGTAATACTAATCTGGATGGCCTCAGTGCAAAATAAAGTGGCTCCGTAGAGATCACCCACTACCAAGACTAAACCAAACTAAGTGTTTAGCCATACCAAATCATTGGATACTTTTAAATATTAGCAAAAGGAATAAAAAAATTGACCTTCCTTTGCCTAGGCAAAAGAAGTATTTACAGTATTGAGTATTTACAGTATTTACAGTATTGAGAGAGGTGGAGAAAAAGGCATGTAAGTTCTAAGTGTTCATGTCAAAAAAAGAAAATGAGTGTAAGGAAGTTGATAATTAAAAATTCGATGTGGTCTTCACTAACACAACAAATTCTGAAGACCAAGGTCTTACACACTCTCAGATGCACACTCATATTGAAAGACCTAACTCTTTTGCCACTGTATGCACTTTGTTTTCACAGCCTGAGTGTCAGTTATAAGCAGGATTTGATGAAATCCTCTTTAGCGTCTGAAAAGACATGCCCAGGTCTAAGACAGTCACTAACACATGCTGTGGAACACAGCTATGAGCACTTAAGTGAAGCTCTAAGAGAAGTTTATTTCTCCTATGGCTTCTTCCTCACAAGTTCTGCCTATCTTCCATCTAGTTCAGATTTCATCATACTTTCAGAGACATGAACCATTCTCTCTCAGCTATCCATCATTGCCTCTATTCATTCTGTTCCTTTCTGGTCCCATCTCTTTTGGCAGCTTCTACACAGTGTTTGCCCCAGGGTATCCACGAGGCTTTGTTTTTCTTTTCTGTAGGGCTTCCAGTTCTGAGGAGTTACCTGAAGACAGTTCCTCCATGACACACCCTTTAGCACAGCTGATAAATAGTGAAGTAGTAGAGAGACAACTAAAAAATATTTTCTTAAAGTGGAAAAAACAGTCCATAAAACATCATAGCAAGGCCAATACATGCTTAATCAATACATGTTGAGTTAACATTTTTAGCTTTTTGTTATCTCAAGGTTTCCATTCTGCCTGTGTCGTTCCTAATACATGGCTGACCATACCAAAGTGTTGCACATTTTGGAAATACTACAGTTCTTGAGTTATTCCTTTGCATAGAAATAGTTGCCTAGATATTAGCTTGCCCTCCCAGGAGGACATTTAAGACCCACAGAGCACACAATTCTATATGTGCGTGGAAAAACTAAAAATAAATAAAAATATGTTTTCTTAACAGTGCTTGATTACATGGCTACAATATGTGACCATTTCTTTCCAGCAGAGAAAAATACCTGTTTGCAGTGAGAAATGATGCATTTTACTTACAGCTGGATTTTAATGGAGCCAGTTCAAGTAGCTTCCAGCTGTCTTTGGAAGGACTTGTCAGAATTTTCCTCTGAAAGGAATCTAGAGATATTCAGGAAATAGCAATAACTTTAATAAATCATGAACTGAAACTACTGAAAGCTGGAACTATTCAGTAGCATAAGGTTGAAGGAGGAAGGGAAGAGAGAGAGAAGCAAGCATGACAGCATATGATTTGGGTTAAAAAAGTGTTTTGAAATATAATGCCTCCTGTTGTGCAAGATGACTCAAAGGCAACAATTATTTCAGGAGCTGTGCTGAGGCAAAAGCCAATGACAAAATATCCATCCTTGGTGCAGGTGAGCAGGTCATGTCTTACCTGACATATCTCCCAATGAGTGGGTGTGTGCACATACTTCCATACACAGCTGTATGTACTGGAGAAGATATAGGCATTTACAGAAAATATACTGCAAAATATCAGTCAGAACTGTCTTAAAAAAAAAAAAAAAACCAACAAAAAAAACCAAACAAAAGACTTATATCTTTTAGGGATGCATTTTGCCTGAAGTTCTTTCTTTCAAATTTCCTCACTTGCTGGCTCAAGAAAATTTCACCAAACAGGAAATATCTATAGTTCCTAGTGAGAGCCCAGAGCCAGCTCACAGGGTACACATGAAGTTGTGTGAGTGCTATCAACTTTCCTGGACTCTGCTGCAGTCCCATTTCCTCATCACTGAGGGAAAAGTGATCTGTTGCTGGGTTATTTCAGAATGTCTAAATAATCATAGCTTTATATCAAGAAATTGCTTTTAGGATTCTCTGCCTGGATGCTCAAAATATGAATTGAGTTCCTGAAATGTAGCTTTTATAAAGACTCAATAAAAATGGACCTTTATAAAGGAAGCAAGAAATTTCTTCTTTGTTTATTATAATGGCAGTCAGGAGGTCAGCTTCAGTTATCCCCATGTAACCCCTCTGAACTTGCTCAATGGGGGATGCAGTGCTGTAAAGCCAGGGCAGAGCTTAGCTCAGTGTGTACATTTCAGGAAGAAACCTTCACTACAGAGCTCAAAAGAATCCTTGTGCTCTCTGAAGGAAAGGTATAAAGGGGTGCTTGTTAATATTGGTCAACACAGTTGGTTTTCTGGAAAAAGAGCAGGAATCTTGGTAAGAACCTGTGGCAAGGCAAAATTTCTCCAAGAGGGAAAAAAAAGCCAACAAGAATTATTAAAAAAAACCACAAAAACACTACCTACTCTGTACATCTTTGTAATTGTATGACACATTCCTATGGGATTGACTTTCTGCAGGAAAAAGTCAACAGCTCAGTAACTGACAGTATCATCTAATGCTTTTAACTTTTCAACATACTTTTTATCTTTAACATAAAAATTATTCTTTTTTAAAGTCAAAATGCAGTCAAAATGCTTTTCTTTTTCACAAAATCTAACGTCGTGCTAGTATTATCTCATTATCTGTGTGAATCCTGTTTATTCCAAAACCTAGAAATTGCTTTATATTGTTTCCTGGAAGAGAAGGAAAAAAGAAGCAGTGAGGTTGTGTGTTTTAGGAAGAGAGAAAATGAGATCTTTTATATGGCTTTAAGAGAAAGATTTATTTAAAGAATATTGAAGGGAGCTTATATCTGTACATGCCTGCAATAAAGCCAGGAGTGGGTACGTATTCAGTACTTTGCCCCCACCCTCTCACCCTGCCAGTCATCCTGCCTTGGTCCCTGGCTGGTGCAGGTGAGGTCAGGTGAGGGTGCAGCCCCTGGGCACCGGGCAGGGTGCCAGGGCAGGGGCAGGGACAGCCCTGGCACAGCTGCTGCCCCCGGGCCGGGGCTGTGCAGGGCCATTCCCTCCTGCTGCCCACCAACCCGCAGTTCATGGGTTGATGTCACCCTTGCGCCAAGAATGACACAAGAACAGACAAGAACGCAGCGTAAAAAGGAAGGCAGCCTTTATGGAAAGGAAACTTTGGCTTAAATAGACTGACACAACACATTCTATTTGATTGGTTAATTAATAAAAACATCTTTCTCACACACCATCCTTGAGAGGAACAGAAAAGCAAGGAGGAAAAACACCACTTGCAGATTGTTTAGACTAACAAGTTATCACGTTCCTACAACTCCCTAAAAATTCTCACAAGCCACAGTGAGAATCGATTGCCATTTCTCTCTCCCTGACCAGGCTGGCATCCACAGGTTCAGGGTTCTGTGGCTCAGGGTGTAGGTGGCTCTGCTGCCTGGGGAGCCTCTTCCCCTGCTCTGCCCAGCACAATAGCGCGGCACCCGCATTGTTCCTCGGGCTCCGCATGCCTGCAGAGGGGGCCAGAGAATCTGGCAGTCTCTGGCTACCGACTGCCACTGAATGTCTCATTTTGGACAACCTGGGAAGCACTTTGAGCAAAGAGAAGCTCAATGGCACTCAGTGTTTCAATATAGTATCACCCTCTGAGGCAATGTGCTCATCCCAGTTTTTCCTTTAGTAATTCACCAGCTGTTTTCAGTGTTCCCAACTCTTTGAAAATGCTAATTTTTCTTGTTTTCAGCAGTTTATATTTTTCACTTCAGCTTTTGTGGAACGTGTGCCAATGAAGTCTTAATGATCTTTGTATTTTTAAAGAATTTTGTCAGAAGCTGAATGCAATATGACTTTTCCAAAACGGTATGGAAATCATGATCCATCTGTAATTCTCTGTGTACCACAGTCATTTATTACTTCATACTGAAATTTGAAACATGAGAACAAAGCAGAGGCAAAGCCAAATAAAAAAGCCACACCAGAAAGGAACATCTGCAAAATTCTATGAAGAAAAATGCACAAATGTTATGAATTAAACCTTTTCTGACTTTTCTTCTAGCTGCTCAACCTCACACTCAGCAAGACAGGAAGGACTACCGAAATATTTCCTATTCATTATGAAGAAGAAGAAGCCCATACCATTTTTTGGAAACATTAAATAAAACTCTGCTGGCATACTCCAGAAAATCTAACAGCTGATAAAGAATGAAAATGTGAATCATAAAATGCAAAATAAACTACAAGTAATTTCAACTTTAGTCTTTAACACAGTCTTTGCCACGGCTACAGTTGACTCTGTTACCAAGTGGTAAGATCCAATGGAGAAGATGCTGCATTTCACACCTGGAGAGCATGCAGAACCTTTGGCAAAAACCATTATTTTATTGGGAAACACCAGTTTGTGGAAATAGAAAGTGCTCATGAGACTAGGAATGTTTCTGTGAGTTTTAATTTTGTTAAAGGGTTCAGTGTTATTCAAAAATAATATGCCTTTTCAAACACTTCTCTTGACCAAGTCATTATTTGGAGTAGGGGAGGATGACAAAGGAAAAAACAGCTTCAAATAGTAGTCAGTCGTTCATCTGTAAACTCCTTCAGTCTGCTGGTTAATTGACCCTTGCTAAAGCTAAAGATGGTCTTAATATTTACTGAGAAGGGTTGGGACTCAAAATAAGGTAAAAAATTCGAGCCACAGAGCAGATACTGCAAAGCACATTTCAGGTGGATTTTAGGTGCTAAAATTCTAGATTGCATACTTGCCAATTTGTGAATTATGTAAGAAAATTGATACATTTCTCTTATCAAGCGTGTAACATTTCTCAGTACACTTTCCAATATCAGCATTATAGTTATCATAATTTGACAAATATTAATTTGAAATACTTCTTGTCTTCCTGACTTCTGTATTGTAGGGTTTTGCAGGCGGGTACTATGTGGCTACACTGTATGCAGAAGAAAGGAGTTTAAAAAGGAATATGTCACACTACTGAAATACGGTGTGAAACCTCTTTCTCTGCAGTGCAAAATGAAGCATTGCTCAAGAAAAATCTACTGAAGGATCATTCCCACATCACAGGCCACATCATGGCCTGTCCCATGTGTAATGCCCTGGGAAGGTACTCTTCCAGTTTTCCTTTATTGTACCTGGCTTTAGGGACCCTTAAGCAAGAAAATATCTTGTTTCCAATAATTGGGTAGAAACCGGAAAGATATCTACAGTCTTTGCATAATCTTTTAGCAAAGCTGTAATGGAAAACAAGGAGAGGTGTACTAGCAGACAAACCTTTTCCTCATGCATATCTCTACTCTCACTTAGAGTTTGCACGTGAAACTAGAATTTATTTATAAATAAAATACATCAGTTTTCCCCAAAGCTCAATTATTGTGGAAGATACTGCTATTTCTAGAGGTGACATAGAAGTCACCTAGAATAGAAGTGACAATCATCGGAAATCCTAACCATCAGATAAACGTTATACAAGACAAGCATCATTGCTATTAAACACAGTGAATGATGTATTTGTACATAGGTTTACACTTTGATAAAAGCAGATTTGTTTGCAAGCCAAAGGCTGGTATTACATTTACAAAGATCATGCTGTTATCAACACTGAAAACATATGACTAAGAATCTTTCTTGGAAAATTAATCTGAAAAAAGATTCATAAAAACATTCATTAAGGGAAATAAAAGATTTTCAGGATCAAACTAATTCAATAGAGAAAGAGTGCACCAGATATTTTTCACAGAACATTAATATCATGCATAGAATAAAGCTGCCTGAGAGGACACAAACTGGGCTGTATCACTGTCCTTTTCATTGCAGAGAATGTTCATAAGTTACCAACACACTAAAAAACCACCATTTCCTACCTCTGACTTACTCATTCCTCAAATCTGCACTCACTGAGGTACAGGAGCACAGTGAGCCTGTGCCAGTAAGTCCATGGGGGATGGAAATGCTGGCAGTGACAGCTTTATTCCAGACTGTAAAGAACCATATGTCAGAGCTGCTGGTGACACCTTAGTCACCAGCTGTTAGCCACGTTCCAGCCTTTACACGTAGATAGTCAGAGTTGCAGTTACATGATATTATAATATTTCTAAAATCCTGGAGGAGAACCATATTAAACACAAGAAAGTATGCACAGACTGCATAAATTGAAATGTTCACATTAATTTTCACAAACAGGGGCTTCCTTTAGCTGGCTTAAAGATTCACGTGCTTTGTGGTCAGGGTAAAGAGAATTGCTGTCTTTATTTGCAGTTCAACTTGGCACTGAAGTAGCAAATAAACTTTGTCTGTGGCTGCTTTCCAAAGCAAATAGAACTTTTATCTCTATTTGAAACTTTTATTAAAACAATGAATATCACATCTACCATTTACAAATTCCTATGGTCCTGTCCTAAAGTGGACCATGCAGGAAGGATAATTTTGGTAATTAGCTCAAATTAACCCTGGGTCAGAAGAAAATTCATGCATAGTGCAATGTGTTAATGTGGAAGTGTGATCAGATCTTGTGCTACTCTGTTCATTCTCTTAACTCTACCGTCTCCAGAAAAAAGAAACTTGACTCAACTGCATTCTCCTGGGAACCCTGCTCTGGCATGGTTCCTTTTCTTCCATTCACAGTGAACCTCCTTTTAGAAGTTATAATCTGCCCTGGAATCTGGTTTCGTATTTTGAGTCAGAAAAATACTAGCTCATTCTTCTCTTTATTCCACAGTCTGTGATGCACAATTTTTCTGATGCTATCAAGTATATTTAACACCCCAATAAAGGTGTTGGTATCAACTTTTTAAATATTTTACTCTAATGTAAAACTTGGACTCTCCTCTATATAGAAAGAACATTTACTTGAAGTTGGATCCTTGATATTCGACACTGGTAATAGACTGTTCACTGTTTCCAGCCATTCATGGATGTGTTCCAGATAAGTCCCTGACACATAAAAGAATTTTATGTTATTTGAATACTCTTATGGTAGTTGGAAGGGTTTTTCAACAAAGGACCTCACTCAGGGTGATATATTTGGTGAACAAGCTTTCCAAATAATTCATGAGGCCACACTGTACTACTGCACACTGGTAATGTACATGTTAGAGATGTTGTACTCAGTACAGATGTTCCACCAACACAAGTATTTCAAGCTGAGAAATTGCTGGCCATTAATCTTACATTATTTAAAAGGAACCCTATTTATACATCTACTGCTAGTGCTATGAGTATGTCATGAAGCTGAAAGAAATATTACCCTGACATGAAACTTGAGTAAAAAAAAAAAAACCCCAGTTTTGTGGACAAACAAGAGAAAGATTCTAGAGAATGCCAACTGTAACTTCTTGACTTCAGTTACTTTAACAAGACAAAACCAGGCACTTCAAGAGCAGGCAGGCATTGATTTTCTTGAGGAGGTTGATTGCCTGAGCAATATCAGTTTTGTAGCACATTTGCTACAGGGAGCAGAGGAACTGCAACAGATTTGTCCTGCAGGCCTGTCTCACTGCAACCATATCAGCCTCAGTCCAACCACAGTATCCAGGAAATTAGAAAAAGATTAATTAAGTCTATTATTTGTCAGTGCAGGGTATTTCCTTCATTCCTTGTCCAGGTCATTTGGAAGAGCAGAGCCATTTCCAAACTCACACACTTTTCTCCAGAATGCTCTATTTTTATGTGTAAACATCACTTTTCTTGTGCAAAAAATTAGTATTTTTATTCCAGCTATTGCTGCAGGAGCAGAGTCAGAATTAAGCTTTTACTGAGTTCAGGGCTCCAATGCTGTTTATACAAAATATAATTTTTAAATATGGTGTGTTCCTACTTATATCTGTGCTGCCATTTTTCTGTTGCTGGAAGTTATTGAAGAAGAACACTGCAGACAAGAGGTAGGCAGAAGCACATCCACAGTGGTCTGGGAATTGCTGGCTATGCAGCCATGGCAAAACTCAAGAACCTACCTATAAAGCAAGTCAGATAATTGGATGTCAGCCTGAGGTAGTATCTGTGCTGCTATGACAGCACAGGCAGCTCAAGACACTGGCATTTATCTTCTAAACATGACCTAATTGCCATTTCTTCCATTAGTGCTAATTGTCCTAAGTGGCCCTTATGTATCAAACTCTTATGTCAGTTGAATAACATCTGCTCTCTGCTCATGATGAAGTGTTTCAAACTAGAGAAAATTTTTCTCATATGCATCCTGTAGAGCATTTGCTCTACTCTTTCTGTCCTGTGTGCTAGGAGGAAGGGCAGTGTGCAGAGGCATGTGTTTTGCCTTATCTGCAGCTGGAATAAATTCTCCAGGCAAAGGTGAGAAGCAGAAAGGGACCCAGGGGTTACAGCAGCTACACTCAATATCCCCAGTGTCTTTCTGCACTGACACACCTGATTTCAGACCTCAGTTCAGGACTAGATTTATAAGGATGCCCCAGCCTCTGTGTCTCAAAACCTCTTTGAGTCCCTAAAACTAGCTAAAAGATTCAGAGAACAGAACAGAAATAATATAGTGGTAGCACAAACTGCACTACAAAACTTTAACATAATCCGGTTTGTGAAGAGAAGGATTCTCCTTCCATGAATATGGAAACAATCACACCTCATTCATTCTGTGATAAATGCAATCAGAAATTGCCATTGAATGTCATCCTTAAATATACAGAAACAACAAAAAGCATTGGCTCTGTTCCCCTCTTTTGTGCAGCATGTACAAATTCTGTTGTATTTTTTCCTTTTTGTTATTGTATTGCCAATCCTGAATGAAAGAGCTTACCAATATAAAAAGATTTGGATGGAAATATAATACCTGCAGTTTTGTAATTTGTCTTTTCTAAAACCCCAAAACACCATGCATATCTTTTTCAAATTGAAATGTGCAGTTATGTCCCAGCCACAAAAACATGCCTATGCTATCATGTGGATCCCAGCAATTACAGTTTGTTTCTGTAATCTTAGCTGTATAAAGTCTCCAAACAGTTATTTTGGACAAAGCATATTCCTATGTTGTTATTAAACCTTTTTAAATCACTTTCTATGAATTCTATTATTTCAAATAAACAGGTTGGTATTTCAGAATGAATTAAAAAGCAGGCAGTTTAAAAAAAACTTGTTAGTACCTGATTGACTTTGTTTTGAAGAATGTTTGAGTAGGCAACAGTCATAAATTAATGCAAATTTGTGAGCCAGGTTTGGCCAGGCTTTGGCCAAAGCCATTTATGTCCTTGCCCATATTGACAATTTTTCTCTAAACTGCTCTAGAGGTGAATTCTTAGTGCTATGAACTGTATCAAGCTCCACTGTCTCTGGATTCAGCTTGGATGCACTGGGGTTTTATGTTTGTGCCAGCTAAGATTAGAGACCTCTGCTAGTAGGCCTTGTTTTATTTATTCCTGCAACTTACTATTATTCCTTACATAGTGCTGAATTCCTGCTGCAGTCTGGGTCATCAAAGGGATATTGATTAGTGCATCTGCTTATATAAACACCATACTATGTTCTAGTGGTAAAATATTTTGCAAAAAATTTCATTTAAAATTACCATTATTTTGGTAGCACATTCCATAAGTTTCTAAGTTGCAGCTAATTATATATGATTTATCTAGGCAATCATGTTTTTAAATGATATGAACTGTGCTGGTAACTAAAATAATAAATTAAAATGCAAATAGGAGGCAATTGTTCAGAAATTTTGGTGGTTCTGACACAGCTCCTTTGGACTGAGACTTTTCTTAGCCTTGTTCTATAAGCAATAAGTTCCCATTAAGAATCATTTGAAAAATGCAAAGATGGCAGATTGGATGGCATTGGTCAAATGCTCAGTTGCTGGCCATGTTTGAGACACAGATATAAATGGATTGGTAGTCCTGAGGTAGTCCTGTGGTGGTGCAGCACAGCCATGACCCAGCCTGTGTGCCAAAAATGGTGTGAGGTCACTGTATGATGAAGTCAAGCACAACAGAGCCTCAAATGCATTTTGCTTTTAAGAAATGCTTCCATCTCCTGCACTAATAGGGGCCAGGAGGAGTCATTTCAGCCGGTAACATGGTTAACACATACTTTCTCAATGTAGTAGCTGCTCTGTCTTTCCTGTAATAAGGATATATGGATTTCATTTTTTCACTCTACTCAAGACTGAGAACAGTAGGGATTTTCTGTTTTCAACTGGAAACTGTCAGTTTTTATGGAAGCAGAACAAGCTCTCTATGGAAAAAATGAGACTTATATTTGTGCCATAAAAAAATTAATCTAAACTAATTTCAAAATAGAAACTTTTAGATATATTCCTCTTAGCCTTTGATTCTTGGTCTACATTTCTCTCACTTTCCAAGAGAGGTTTTATCAATAGTGCTCTTTGCTATGTGCTGGTAAATGTCTGCATAACTTATAAGCCACAGGCATCCAGGACAGAGTGAAGGAACAAGCAGTACCTGATCGAGGCATAAAATAGCAAGTGTTTGTGAGAGGTACGGGGAAGGTTTTCATGCAGCACAGTTTATCCAACTGTGAAAACATTACTCGGGATATTGGAGTGGGTGCTCGGAGCTCTTTTGGCCGCCGACCAGGATAAATGGTCCAAGCAGAGGAGCTGACTGCAGATTAGTTACATATAAAGAAGACACAAAGAAAAAAGAGAAACATGACCCAAGAGAGAGCAGCATGTGGGTTGAGAGATTAATCAAGTATTTCCTGAGTTATTTTTCCCTGTGTCCTGCTCCTCTGTGAACTCTACTTTTTCCCTCCTTCTCAAGGAATACCACCTTGCACAATTCTATTGGTTTACACAGAGTTGCAAATGTTATCACATCTCTTTCTTCAGGACGCTCTCTGGTTTGAGACACAATGATACAATTGCTGAGAAAAAACCAACAAACCTCAATACAGCAAGGGCACAGAGTTCAACTCTACCATCATAGCTTTTCATTGAAAATATTATCTGAGAGTCACAGACAAAACAAACATATATGGCTTTTCTCCATCATGACATCTTCCTCAATCACACTTCCATGAGTTTTTCCACACTCTGAACATAATTCTTACTTTGATTCAGCTGTGTAAGTTTGTATCTCAGATGATCTTTCTGCACTCATCAGTACACCAGACTCATCACCGAATGCCCCCTGAGAGCTAGTCAGTCACCCCATTGCCATTCTCAGCTGTGTTCAAAGAACAAACTGAATGAGATTAATTTCTGACAAAGTGAGAATGAGTTTGTTTAGTGATCTTGACAGGCTGGAAAGATCTCCATGTTCCAGGATACTCATTTGTATACTAAATTTGCATCCCGATTGGATCTGGCTGAACACTTTTATCTGAAACCAATATTTTGCCAAAATCTAGTTAGGAATAGTTAAAAGCACTGCAACAAAATTATATCCTAGACCCACAAGAAAGTTGACGTATCCTGAAATTGATATGGAATTTGATACTCTTGTCTGCTCTTGATTTTATAAGCAAACTGCTCAGGTACCATTTAAAACATAAAAATGGGAAACATGGGTTACCTTTGAATTATTTTATTACCATACCGTAGAATGTTTTTCTGTTGTTGATAATTCCAGCAAGCTGGAGACATTCTACTTCCAACCCATCTAGCATCTCTAAAAAAATGGTATAGCATCCTTGACTGCTGAAGAAGCCACTGGAATATAAATCTACCACAAAGACAGTTGAAGGTTTGTAGTATTCAGGACATGCTCTGCTCGGCACTTTTGCTAGCACAGAAATGTACAACTGCAAGAAATCTTCCTTGCAGAACTCACCCGCTAGTGCATGAAACGAGGCATTATCAGCTACATGCAGAATGAGGTTTTGTCTGACCTTATCTCCAACTGTGAAGGATTGCAAAGCCTTAAAGGTACTCTGGTGTGGTGATTTTTTCCCATTAAGGTATTCTTAATTAGGTTTTCTACTCATTTTTTTTATGACACCTAAGCTAAATATTCCTGTTGTAAATTAAAGAGTAGTGTTCTTACGATTTTAAAGTCAGAGGACAGAGAATCAGCTCTCTGATGAGCTTACGCACATTGGAGAGTCTCACACTGTAACATGACATTTGATGACCTTTTCCACAAATCTTTAATAATTTTGACTTTGCCAAAACATGATCAAATTTTCAACTCTGCCAACTACAATAAGCTTTTCCTCAGCAGCTTCTAATGTTCTCCTGTGGAAAGTCTGATCTATTGTTTTTGTGCACAGATAAATGCAATTTATTATTGCTAACAGTGGCACGTACATTAATGATGCACTGGTATCCCCACAGTATGATATATAACATCTCCTTGCTATTCCACCTTTTCAATATTTCTACAAAGTAATTGGCAGAGTGTTTGACAACCTGCACTTACACACCTGCGTCATCACACCCATTTCTGTGTTACACTCAGCCTATGCACAACCTCCAGCTCTGCAAAATGTACCCATCCCATTCAAATCTACTTCCTCATGCTCTTTATTTCTTACAACAGTATGATTGCAACACACTTTGACTATATAAAGCATTTTATGTCATTCTTGCTTATTTGAATATTATTTGAGTTTGTAGAAACCAGTGAAGAACTGTGTTATTTTATTAGCAGTAACACTGAATCGTGCTGCCTACTATGTTTTTAAATGTAGCTCTGTTTCACAGTTCATTGTGCTTACAACATTTTTATAGATGGTTGCTTTGCCATATGCATGCTGTGCTTCACACAACCATATAAATGTGTTGTTTTTACTACAAATAAATCTGTTTTCTGCTGCACATTTATCACTTGTTTTTATGATAAGTTCATATATCTTAAGTAGATGTTCTTTTAAGTCTTTTATTGCAAAACAGTACTTTAAGATATTTAAAATTCACATTCCTGTGTTACAGTAACAATGACAGAACACAAATGGAATTGGAATTCCCTTTCAGAAGGACAAGTACAAAGGAAAATATGTCAAGATTGTCAGTATTAAACTCCACTTTAATTCCTTTATTAAACCATCCTCTAACTCTTCAAATTCAAATATTTATTATGTTCTCCAGTTCTACACCGTCATGATTAATGCTTTCCTCTGTGGACTGTTTTTAGTAGATTGTTGTAACTTTCTCACATCATAATTTTGTGTGGCTTTCCCAAGTGATAGACAAAGATCAACCACCCATTCTCATTCTTGGCCAGGCTTCCCCTTAGAGTACTTTGATTACTCCATTTTTTCCAAACACTACATTTTTCATTTTCCAAATATTATTATAATAAAGATATGACTTTGTAGAAGACTGCTGTGAGATAAATTTTCAGCTAACTTAATTTCATAATATGTGCCAATGCTATACAAAGTTATAATTCCAGCATAGATAAAGGCCTATGTCTCAGTCTTAATGACAACTACAACCAAGGTTTAATCATAACTATGATAAATTCCACTTTTATAAGGGAGATTTTGTTTGTTTGAAGAATTATGGGGTTTTTATGGTTTTATTTGGTGGGGGGGGGGTTTATTTGTTGTCCCCGCAACAAATCTTAAAATCTACTTTTGTTATTTGGAAAGCTCATTTGAGAGACCCAGAGGACCTTGAATTCCTTCAAGATTAGAGTTTTAAGTTTTCAAGCATAGAGTTTTATTTCTAGTTAGTAAAACATTTGAGGCATTAAATTATTGGTTACTAAATATTAAACTTGAAAAAAAGAAGTTGTCCTTTCCAATTAACTATGGTTAGTCGGTGAAAATTGTACATTTGAGAGGTGTAGTTCTATATTTATTTGAAGTTGAATCCACTAAACCACAAACAAATGGTTTTCTAGTCTCATGCTTCTAGAAAATCAAATAGCAGCTTGCAATTACTCGAACTGCACACCATCTGCTGCTGCACATATCTGCACACCATCTTCAGCAGGAGTCAGAGGAGCTGGAGGAGTAGGTATGTCTGGGAAGTAGATCAGCATTCTTGGGGTTTAACATACTGTAGAATGCCTCTCAGTGGTATAATGAGTAATTGAGAAACATTCATGGTGTGCTCCTACTAGAGTTCTTACTGTCAAAACTTCAACATATAACAACAAGAAGAAATCTTTTAATCAATGTGTTTGATTTGGAGTAGGTGTTTGGAAAAAAAAAAAAACAACTTAGTTCTTCACAGATTTTGAATATTTATATGGTTGTGACAGTTCATTTTTCTCTATCTGATTAAATGTCTACAGAAATCTGTTCAAACAGGTTCATCAGTAACATGTGTCAACCACATAAAATAGACCAAGCACTGGCATCTGTTAGCAGCTATTTTCTTAGCTTGGAAAGTTCAGAAAAGGAAGAGCAGCACAGAAACTACTTCTGTGAGAGAGTATTGAACACTAAACTGAGCAATTCAGAGGAATCACAGAGTAGTCTGAGTTGGAAGGGCCCCACAAGGATCAGCAATCCCAATCTTAAGTGACTGGCACCAAACCCACCACCTTGGCATTATTAGTGCCAGGGCCCAAGAAGCTGAGCTCACCTCAGGGCAAGCATTGCCAATGGCACAAAGAGGCAGTGAGACATCCCATCATCCCTTGAAATGCAGGTGTTTGTTTTCTGGGTCCTACATAAAAGCTTTCTTTGTACCTACTCTATAGTCAGCTTGCAGTATGAAAACTGAAAAGAGCCACTTTTCTCTCTGTAAGGAATATTTTTATTACAAAAGTATCTTTACCCAAAAGTAAAATATTTCAGCACCTTTTTGCAAACTTCTTACATAAAGTATGAGTTTGGTTACTATGCTAGAAAGACTGTAGGCCAACATATTTTTTAAAATAAATATAAAATCCCGACATTATCAAAGTGATTAAGCACACAATAAAGGTTTGCACTCAGAGTGCACCATACTTTGGTTATTCAGTGTTATTTTTGTTATATTCTTAAAACTGAATGAGGATTTTTTTCCTCTTGCAAAAATGACCTGAAATAATTTAGTTTTATTAAACTCATTTTTAAATTAATAAATTAATACTGAATACTGCAATAGTACTACAACTCCAGATCTCACAAATACTACATAAGCTTTGGGAATTATAGGCCAGTTGGGAGACCTATTTAGGATGATAAAGAATCAAAGCAATGTCCTTAGAAAGCAGTACAGTTATGTAGTTTATTGGAATGTTTTGAAATAACAGTTTACTTCTGATAAGAAATAATAAATTCAGATTTGAGTCAAGCATATTTTAAAGAGTTGAATTAATTTTGACTTTTGCCATCTGAAAAAAAACCTCAAAAAAATTAACATCCATTAAAAAGTTTAGTTTGTAAAATCTACCTTAGCTATTGAGAACATATCGTTGTTACAAGAAATTTCCAACCATTTCTAGTTGAAACATTGTATTAAATTCTGCCTCTGCCAATTAGACATACATCAGTCCCTCAGCACAAAGCAATTTTATCATGCGATGTTCTAATGCAAAAATCACAACACATGAAAAAAGCATTGGCTTTGCAGAATGAATATTTACTTATTCTTCAGGTTGTCATTTGTGGTTTTATGGAGGAACAAATGTTAAAATAAAAGAGAGAAAGGCGTTCTCTTGCAAGTAGAGAGGGACACAGAAGATTACAATACAACGTACAACATAATCATACATTTACTGCACAAAACACACCACAGAAATATATACATTCATTTTGAGAGTTACAGCAGATGTTCATCTACTTGAAGTTAAGGCCAACAGCTCTCCCCACCCCCATAAAGCACTGCCTAAGGGGGGAAAACATCAACAACAAACCAAACGAAACCAAACCAAACCAAACCAACCAAACAACAAAATCAAAACATAGACATGACTTATCTATGGATCTCAGTTCCCTAGCTGCTCGACTTGAGATTTTTGGGTTATAAGATGACCTAAAAGAGCTAAAAACATTGAGAATATGCAGGTAGCTGCTCTGCAACTTATTTCAACCAATGCATTACAAGGGTTTTGAAAACTGCCAAGCTGCAAATAAAAGCCATTCCCAAACTACATTCCTTTTAAATGTCACCTGCAAAGCAAAAAAAAAAAAAAAAAAAAGGAAGAAAAGTTGTTCTTCTTCTCTTTTATCACCTAATGATTAAGTTATGTGCCCATGAAATTCCAACCAGGTTTCTCTTCAGCCTAACAGGATCCAAATATATATTACCAAGTGAGAGATGTGGATGTTGGAGCCCACAGCCATTACCAGCTGTGCAATTTCCATTAAACAGATAGAGGCTAAAATTCAGTAAACCATGTGGAGAGGGAAAAGTAGAGGAAGGAGGAGGACATGGACCCGTTCTTTAGCATGACTGTAAACTAGAAGAATTTTTGCTCACTCTCTCCATAGGCACACTCCAGTCCACACACCAGCCTCATTCCTCAGTCCCAAGTCTGTGACTCAACAGGAGGATTTCCCAAGGCAATATGCAGCACCTGAGGAAAAGCCCATTCCTCCCTGTCCTTGCCACTCTTTCCTGAGTGCTCAGGTGTGCTGGAGCAGGTCACTCTCATGCCAGAGGCTCATGTGCTCACACCAAAGACTGGCTATAGAAAGGACAAAACAGGCACCCCCATCACTTAGGCAACAATCCACCCCAAATATGGGATGAATTGAATAACTTATTTGTGGGGGGCTAAAAATAAAGGGCGAAGGCTCTACTCCTTCCTTCCAACTACTCCTCTTGCATTCCTGCTTCCAAGAATATTGGTTAAGGCCTCAGCTTCTCAGACTATTGCGTCTATATGGGAATACAACAACATTTAGTGTTCTTTTTCACTTGTTTGCCTGGATAGCTTTATTGTCATTATTATAAAACCAGTGTGCATTCATAAGGATTGCATTACCACAAGTTTTTCCCATGTCTGTATTTATTTACTCATTTTCCCATAAGAGAAGAAATAAATAACTTTTTAGAAATGGATTGGACTCAGTTCATGTACTAATCATTATATATATATGTATGTATATAAGAAGATGTAAAAAAATAAAAAAACCTGACATGGCAGTTACCACTATAAACAAAATGAATATTCTCAGGCATGAAAATACAACATTTACTTGAAGGAAAAAAAGAGTCTTATCTTTCAATTGTCCTTTTAGTACAACCAAATTAAACAGCTCTGAGGGAGGAAAAATAGAAAAATGCTCTAGTAGTACCTTGTGTTTTGGGCCAAGTAGTTTCAATATGCTGTGTAATTGTCAGTTCCAGTTTTCCTTTTCCACCCATCAAAAAAGCCTTCAATGTCTGCTACTCTGCTGTTCAACTGGTTATTGGGTGCACAAAATGGTGTCTTCATTATTAGAAATTCATTGAGAGCTACCAATTGCACCACCTGAAAATCCCCTACTTTACAATTCAAGAAGATCAAATAATTTTTAATAGTAATAAATTGTTTCAGAAAAAAAAAATTTGGAGATGGTATTCTGGCTATACTGATGGTATCCTCTTATTACTACAGATATGTTTACACTTGCTAGATTTAGCTAACTTGCCACAATGAATTATTTTAAAAGTCAAGGAGCAAGCAGTTTCCATCTGCAGAAGTGAATAATGATTGAATAATCTTTCTGGATGTTACCAGTAGTAAATGTCTCCAGATTTTGGCTCACACATCTTTGCCTTAATGTCTAAGGTGACAAGTAAATTCAGCTTGAAAGTTATAGGAAATACTAGTGGTGGCATTTACTCAGTAGACTCTGCATATCCATCCACACCACGTATTTGTCCTCAGAACTGAATTATGGATTTTTGTCCTTTAGGTGTCCTACTGTCACTTTCTTAAAAAAAAAAAAAAAAAAAAAAAAAAAAAAAAGAAGAGTAAGAAAGACAACTATTTTTCTGGCTATGAATCTTTTTTCTTTGCCTTAAAAAGCTCCTTCTTGTTCACCCACTCTACATAAGATTATTATCAATTATTTTTCTCTGATGGTAATGATCATGTCATATCCTTCACAAGTAGTGTAACAATCTTAAGCAGTTGAGCGCCTCATGGGAGTGTAAGAAATCCTGCCACCATTGTATCTGCAGTTAGAGACAGCACACAGACCACAAAAACCCCCAACATTTGTCATTTGGTTTTGCTCTACCTTTTATACACATTTTATGATGGCAACATTTCCTCTTCAAGATGGACTGGGGGCATTTAGAAGTAAAAAGTGTATTTCAGGTAGGGACTTACAAATTCAGATCATGTGCAGGGAGGTCACGTACAGTTTTTTTGTTTTGTGGGTTTTTCGTTAGTTTGGTTTTGTTTTTTTAATCTCTGTTACACCTTTGACTCCAGACCTGAAAGCTGCTGGTAGGTATTAGCCTTTGGAGGGGGCTTCGATGGAGCCTGTCTTGCTTCAGCTCCTTGCAAGATCCTACTCTGTAGATAAGTGCTGCCTGACCACAACAATCTCTTCATATTTCTTAATTGGCATATGTTCTAATTAAATGTATATAAATTTCACATAAGAACTATTGAAGGATTTATGATAATGAAAGCTCTAGCATAAGGGGAAAATTACTTTCTTATTGCTAAATAGTTTATACCATGAGTACAGCTTTGCTTTGGGAGGTAAACACACTTGTAAACTGTTAGGTCCAACCCCAAAATGAATGTGTCTGTGTCTTTCTCATGATACTTCCAGCAACTGGAAAAAATACTCCCAGATTAACACAGCAGTGAATCTATGGATTCACAGTTTCTGCTAAATCAATCACTGTAACATGTAAACCACTGCTTTCAGACATGGGGAACATCCTGAGGCAGGTAAATTAAAAATTATTTTTACAGATTGGAAACAGTTGTCACCACATATCTACATAGCTTTATTTTATTTCCCCCCAGGCCAACATGCAATGTCACAGAGTAAGTCCTGTGAAGAGACAATAACATTACAGAATTCATGCCAAGAGTACCACCTCTGATATCCTCTGTGCATTAACTATCAAAACAGCTGACTGCTATTTATTTCAGTTGCCCTATAAAAAATCCTTCAAATTTACTAAAATGAGTCACTAAAACACATAAAGATACAATTACAATCTTTGTGAGTTCATTTACATAGGTAGTATAAGTGAATTTAACAAAGAAAAATACAATTGACCGATTATAATTAACAATATCAGTTTCATCAAGAAGTGATAAACACTTTGTTGTACCTCAAAATTGGTATTTTTATAGAAGCAGAAGGATCTTCCATAGAACCTGAGAACCACCTTGCTACCCTATATAACCTTCAGACTACACACTAATGAAAACATGAGTGTCAAGAAATATTTCTCAAAACAGTTAGAATTTTAGCATCATTTAAATTAATTTTATTCTGAATACAATATAGTTATGGGCTGGCAATACCCTAATGTTCTGCTAAGGAGCTGCAAGGTGCCTATGTCCACTGAGACACAGATTGGACAAAAGCCAATGGGAAATCAAAATTTCACATCCTACTCTCTCTTGAAACGAAATCCTTCCTCCTCTGGAAGTTAAGGAGAGTTTCACTCTTGACTTTAGCAGCAAGGATTTGCTGCTAAAATAAATCTGCAGAATTCTGTAAATAAAAGAAGACTTCTTTATTGAGATTCTTTAATTTTGTATCCTGTTGGCTGATACCTTTTTAAAAAGGAAGTGAGATCTCTTCAATCACAGTCCTTAGTTTTGCAAACCTCAGGGGGTCCAATTAGAAGTAGAGAGAAATTTAAACAGCTGTATTTTGCCACTTTAATGCAGAAAACCATTTTGTACCAGACACATAAAAAAGCACATTTAATTCTGAAAATGAATTTTCCAGCATGAAGGAAGTTCAAGTAGCATGGTTAAAAGGTAAAGTTTTCTGATGCTGCACTGTTCAGTTTTCATGGGCTTTTATCATGGATTCTTATCTGAACTATTCACATTAGCGAACTGAACTGCATAATAATCTATCATGCTTCTCCCTTTCTAAATAGGGAAAAACTATACTATTTGTACTTGTTCTACTCATTTACTTTTTAGATTACTCAAACTGAAATCCAACATATTTCATCATTTATTGACAGACATCAAACACTGAAAAAGCATTTAATGATTCCTTCTGCCAGAGCCCTTCTAATTTACAGAAGGAACCAAGTTCAGTGCTCTTATTTAGTTACATTCTAAAATGCTTCTTGGATTCTCTACAATCGTTTTATTCTCATAGACTGGATGATGTCTCCAGCATGACTAGTCCAGACTCTGGATGAACACTCTCCTGACTTTATAACAAATACTTGTCATCTGCCAAACTCAACTTGCTAGGGCTTTGTCTACACTGTAATTGGAATGGAAAAACCTAGGATACCCAAGCAGAGAGTTTGCTACAAAAAACAAAAGAAAACAAAGTTCAGGAAGTAAACAACAAAGGCACTTAAAAGACATCACAGACTTTTAGTGGCAAATCTCAACTGAGATGGATTTCAGAACACAAGAAATACTTAAAAAGGAATCAAGCATCTTGCCATCACTTGTCAAGTGGCTCTTTTAACATATCTGTATCTGACAGATTGCTCTCCCTCCTTCCAGGAACAAAAAGACAGTACAACCAATGTTAATATTTACATTACACAGGCAAAACAATCTCATGAACCACCATGATGGACAAGAGAGGAAAACCAGAGACTGTGATGAACACGTGGAGTAAATTTTTGGATATGATCACTGGCACAGTCCACTCTCTGTACTAGTGCTTTTTACTCCTAAACAGGTCAGTTTTATAAAGTCAAAAAGTCAATGTATTCAATTCACTTTACTTCAGAATGATCCCTCCAGAGTTTTTACCCCATAATTCACCTCTTCTTATCTACTTTTACTGGTTTCTTTGTTTTAAAAGCTTCTTCAACCATCGTGCCAAGGTGCAGTCCAACAAATGTTGTGGTGATTCCTGACATGTGTGAAAATTTACATAAAATGTCTCACGTTGATTAATTATTTTTCTAAATGAGAAAGCCAGGAACTAGCATTGGATGTTTTCTGCCAAGAGAGAATCTGACTCCCTGGAGTAAGTTTTCATGACAAAAACCACAGCCAGCTCAAAGTCAGGCATTAGATGAAAACAGATAAGCTCTCCTGAAGAAATATTATAAAACTCTCCTATCACATCCCCTATGTCAGAAGACAAGGGCTGGAAATCAGCAGGGCTAAGAACAGTGGCCAAGTGTGTAATTTTCAGTATAGACTCTTGAACTGCTACTCTTGCGCGTCTCTCTGCAGTATGACGTGGACAAAGCACGGCTGCCAAGTGTGCAGTGCTGGGACAAAGCAGGAATAATGAAGTGTTACAGCCCAATAGGGAATGTAGGTTAAGGATTTAAACAGGCAAAAAGTGTGAAGGGCTGATGCAGAGCAGTCCAGCTGCCAGAGAAAGAAATAGGCAAGAGGGAAAGGTACCTGCAGTAATCATGTCAGAAGAGGCTACCCAGGCCTACAGTCAGGACAGTGGCCAGTCATTTATTAGTATTTTGCAATCTGATTTCAGTTTAAACTCCAGAAAAGCCAAGCTAACAAATTCTGTTCACTGGATTGAACAGTGAATATGAAAAATACTGAAGTTATCTGAAAAAGAAAAGGACAATGTGGGGCTGTGGATATCCCACAGGAAACTTTTAATGATAGCAGTAAAATAATAATTTGAAAAAAAACAACAAATAAGAAAGCCCCAGCAACAATAAAATGCATCAATGTATGTTGTATAAAACTGCAAGAATTACAGCCTAAAAAAAGTGATGGCCTAAAATCATTCAAGTGCCTCTCAAGATAATAAGAATAATGCAGATCCAGTACAAGACAGTTAAAAGAATGAAAAAAAAAATTACAATAACATCTCTAAAGATAGCAAGACAAGGGGTATGAAAATATTTTTCTTTGGATCATTTAATCTGTGGAATTATTTCCTTTCTTCCTGTTAGAAATATAACACTGGACTGAATGAAGCTCTGATGAAGAACTGAAAGCAAAGCAAGTAGGAAGGAAAGTAAGATCCCAAAGGTAACAGAGTGTAATATGGAGGGGAAAATATAAGATTTAGACCTACAGTATTACTCTCCAGTCAACTAAAGGAAATGCAGCTTTTTTTCTACCTCTAGTACCCTCCCCACAGCCCCAAGATTTTAACTAGGTCCCTGATCAGCACAAAAAAGTTGGATCCATTTGAAGACTCTGATGTTATTGAAACTCAGCATTAAAAAGTTTCTTTTACCTAAGAGTGGCAGCTTGTAAGAGCACTAAAACACATCACAGAAAAATTGAGGAACAGAGAGGATTAAAATGAGCAAGACTGCAAAATAAAGCAATGTGCTACTGCAGAATTCTCTTGCCTCTTTTCATGAATGTAATGACCCAAAGGCAAAGACTAATGTCAGGTTTAGGGCACCAGAGTGGCATTTACTAAACAAGTCATAACATTTCGATGCCTGGGCTTCAGACAGCTCAGTTACCCTCGATCATCATGCTCTGCTGAGAATTCCAGGAGAAAAAACCCAGCATTTGCTGCAGAACTAACAAGAGGGCAGCCTACCAAATTAACATTTAGAAAAACTGGGGAAAAGAAAACCAGCCAAAACAAAAAAAAAGACAAATATAATTTGAAAGCTAGGATCTTGTAAAGATATAACTAAAGTACTTTGGATTTTTGAGCCTAGTAGTGGGCTAGAAAAAATACTCTCTTGTTACACTAAAGCTAAAGATGGAATTGGTTCAATTGGCTGCTGTAAAGGCATAACAAGAAACCATTTTTTAGTGAGCATTATTTTCATATGTTGGCATCTGCATTCATCTCTCAAAATGAACAGGGTGGGGCCATAGACACGTGTAAGAAATTGATTCATTAGAAGGGTAACTTATGATTAATACTGTGATATGAAAACAAACAAAAAAATGAAAACCATAAATATCAGCTGTTGAGAGCCATATAAGAGGTAGGTATTGTTACAGGAGTAATTAAAGCATTTTGCTGCCACATTGGAAGATCAGAGTTGTGAGTCTTCTCTGTTCATCTTTCAGATCTTCCAAATAGCTTAGTATACAGAAATTGTCTGCTTTTAACATTGTTTCCAGATGTACTTTTGGCAGCTTTCATCTTCTATTTGGACTGATATGAATGACCTGAACCTTGGGAATGCAATTATACTCTGGGACAAAAATGTTATTCTCTGCAAATAAAGAACAAAAAACTGCAAGGCAAAGATATGTGGTGACTTAACATCTAAGTTGCTCTTTACCCCAGTAGAGAGGGCAAAGGAAGTTTTGATTACTCCACCCATTTTTGAGTTTTTGATGCCTTGTCAAGGCTGACCTAGAACAGAAGCTAGACAGAGTTAAAGAATAGAGTGGGTATTTATTAAAAGGCCTCAATGGATCCACCTTGGGCAGTACAAGACCCCAGCCAGGGCTACTCTCAAGATGAACCCAAAATGGTCACAAAATGGATGACCGGTCATGGGGGTCTCTCACTTTTGTAAGTTCTGGTCCATTGGCATATTGGAGTAATTGTCCAATTATAGCTTTAGGTTATGAAGTCCCACCCATCTTGTTTTCCTCTCTTCAGTCCATGTTGTTTATGTTCTTGGGCCTGAAATTTGGATCAGTTGTTCTTGGTCCCAGTCTAGAAAAGGAATTGTTTTGTCTAGCAACTCTGTGAAAAGGACTTACCATCCCTTAATATGAAGCTCAGAGCTACACACAAAAGCAGTATAGAATCTGAAAAATACAAAAACTAGACCCTGAGACATCATTTGTATGAACACATTCCATCATATTCAAGGAGTTAATTAGGTGGCTTCAGATTCAGTCTTACAGCACCGAGTGCCCATTGAGTTACAGATTAGCAATTGTGTGATTATCATACTTTTTTTTTGCAGAAAAATAGACTAATTGGAAAAAATGTAATTAAGCTAAATAATTGAGTCAAAGCTACAGAATTTGCATTTCAGCAGTGGTGACTGGTCTGTAGGTAGGACATCCTCAAGTATTAGTATATGGAGTGTAACCCTAGAAAGATGCCTGTGCGCACGACACAGCTGGGCTGTGTGTAGTAGAATCAACATGCAACACATCTGCCCAGAGTCTGCTTTCAGCTCACACGAAAAACTCTTTGGCCCAACAGTGGCAGAGGCTGGAAACAGACTGCCAGAGTCAAGATGAGTAAATATGGCCAGTTCCCAAGAGCTGCCATCCCCAGAGCCCCATGGCTGCCTTCTGGCCAGCCTGCTGCTTCCTTAAAGCCAGACCTGCAGCCAATCCTTGACAGGAAGGGACTGCCAGCTTCCCAGGAATCAGCATCACTTAGTGTATCACAGATCCCAGGAATTATCCCGCTGATCCACAAAGACTCCACTAAGCTGTAGTTTAAGTAATGCTGCTTTTGACCATTCAAATTTCAAGTAGCGGGACTTCATCTTCCAGTGAACCACTAAGTTGAGAATTCTACTCTTGTTTTGGTGGGAGAAACTCTTTTTGGAGCAAATAGACAAATGACCAGCCAGTTAAAGTACAAGGAACTCTCTGGGGACCTCCCATCATATACCAGGTGTATGTCCTTTACCATGTTAATTAATTGGGGTAATGCATTCCAAACAAAACTCATTCAGGCTACATTACCTACAGATGGATTTTGTTTGAGACACTTGGTTCTTTAGAGGAATTAAATGCTGAGAAATGGCTCCATCTTGCTGGTGGATACTGGGCTGTTTTTCAGAGTGAGTGATCACTGGGAAGAAACCAGTTCCTGTTAGCACTGAAACCAGCAATGCTGCAGTGAACTCAGAGGCACTTTTTCTCTCTTCTCTGTAAGAATTATTTTCATAAGACAAAATTACTTCCTACTTTTGATGCTGGAGTCTGTGAGTATGTCCTTCATGGAAGAACCATACATGTGCAGCTTACAGAAAATCAACTCTTTAGATCACTTTCTGCAATTTCCAGCTTCCCTTACATATGACTAAATATGAATTCAGTGCTACATCTAAAATGAACCCTCTTCTTCATTCACAAGTAGGAGGATATTAAAACCACTAGACATTTGAAGTTAAGGCACAATACACTAGCTTTTTAAAACTTAACTTGAACAATTTATTTTACTGTAAATAGATAAATTTGCTACCATTATCCTACATGAAACTGATTTTCATTTATTTAAACAAAAATGTTGTTCCTTCCAGTGAAAGGCCACTATGAGTTCAAATATAATTCATGTCTCCTAATAATTGATGTTTTCTTTTACCTAAGGGCAAACGTTAACATTTGAACACCATAAATTTAGTCTCCAAGCAGCAATATTATTTAATTCACTAAAAAAATGCACAGAAACTGTTTTGCTAAGCAGTTGAAAAACAGTCCATTTAGATAATATAGCTGCTGAAAGTGAGCATCATTATTCAACTTGCTATTACAAATACAGGCAGTGTTGCATTGCTCAGGTAGAATATGGGAACAGCTTTCCCATTTAATATCTGATTTCTGCACCAAAATTATTTTTTTCCTTCTGGAGGAGGTAAAGCTGAAAAAACATGAGTTCTCCCACCAGTGGGAATCTCTGTCCCATCAAGCAAGAGGTCAGCAGTTTACTGCTGTGGAGTCAATACTGGCTCTTTCAGAAATGCTCCTTAATCATTCTTTTGTTTGTTGTTTGGCTTATTGGTTGTTTTGGTTTTGAAGCAGTGGGTGGAGGGTATAAATTCTTGTTAGGATAGGTAACAATATTTTCAAAAGTCAAACAGTTTTGTCACCACATGGAATTCTACATACTAGGAACTACATTTATCTCATTTTCTTGATAAGCTCTAAGACAACCTTTCATATCCACCACATCCCTGCCCCAAGAGAAGTTCAGCAGATGTTGGACAGAGTTGGAAGATTTGCTGTAGCACTGCAATTCTGACCAGAGACTGGTGATAACTGAGGTCACACACCAGCCAGGAACCACAGCATTTTACCTGGCTGTCTGAACCACTATTGCTGAAAATTAGAGCATAAAAGAAAAGCAGAGGCCAGTGCTTTAAATTTATAGTCTCCTGCCCATACAGGAGGGTGGGTACAGCTGGGGTGCTTATTTTGGTTTGTCTTTAGGAATGAAATTGGCTGATATGTTTTCAGTAGGTGGGGAATCAAACATACTAGACCAAAAAGTCAAAGTGAGTTGGATAAGTAAACAAAATATATCAAAGGGACTCAACTCTTTGGCAGTGGTAACAGTGGATTCCAGTGGAGCTTGTGTCTGGAAAATTGGACTCCAGGGCCCAAAGGGATTAATTTTTCAAATTCATTTTACTTTCCTGGTACAGATTTGGAACTCTGTACTCTTAGGTCTTCCACTCATTTTCTTTCTCCTTCTAAAAACTGGATAGCAGGTCAGGGAAAAAAAGTTGAAAATATGTACTAATTACACAGTAGATTGAAAGACTTCCTTTCAACTTGGTGGTATAAATAGGAAAACAAACAGAGCTATTGACATTAGTCACTATCAGAAAGTAGCTGATTATTCCACATATACTGTTTTTTTTCAACATCTGTATTTCAAATTCATAAAGTTTTTTCAATATATAATGAGGTAAGAATTTTGTCGTGTTACTGTTATGAAATATTATTCACAGCATTGTAAGACTACTTACAAACACCCCTAAAAAGAGAATGTGAGCACTTACACACTGTGAGGCCATTTACTAACAAGGACCTGATAATAATTTCCTTCTGGGACACAGTGCATTGTTTTGGGAAACCAGTAATCTTTAATTCAAACTATAAATTACAATGACTCTTGGCATTCCATCAAAGTGAAGTCTTTGCAAGCATAGCTATTTTAGTTTTCTCTCTTGCATCATTAAAAGAAACAAACTCTGGATCCTCTGCCCAAAAGCTAATCAGAAGAAACGTGACAACTTTCAGATTAACAAATTTTAGAGAAATGCTCAAGGGTTCAAGTATGCTTTTTAGTCTTTTGTTTGAATGTCTGGGCTTCTTTGAGCCTAAGCAAGTCTCACTTTTAGAGTAGGGTTTTACTGCTAATAATCCTTTCTAATAATTTTATAGAATCATAAAACAATTTGGATTGGAAGAAATCTTAAAGATCATCTCTTTCCAATCCCCCTGCCATGGGTAGGGACACCTTCCACCAGACCAGGATTTTAGTAGGCAAAACCAGATAAAGTAGCTAAATACCAAAAGAAATGTTTCTCTCCGATGACTTCATTCAGCTAATCTAAAGCAAAGGGAAAAAATCTTCATTTATTCCATTGTATACTGAATGCAGCTCTAAATGAGTGCAAGTTAGCAGATGAAAGTCTGGTTACCTTAGAGCAAAACCAGTCAAATCCTACAGCTCACATTTTTTTAACTAAAGTATGATTTTTTAACCCAAGTTCAGTGAAATTGTTCATATTTTCGCAGACAGATCCTTTCTCATCAAGAGGTATTTTAAGGTAACACACATCATTACATTATGCCAATTCTCTGTCGCAGACATAATTCGTTCTGATTTGACTGAAATTTTAATCAGCTGCCAGGAGAGCAAGTCCTTCACTGGTGGCATTCAAAATCAGCTCTAATACCCAAGCTGCCTTGGGAATTAGAGCTGACATTATTGTTATAGCTCTGAATGCTCATACAATGCATTTTTATCTTGCAGAGCTGAAAAAAAAAAAGTTTTCTATGCTTTGAAAATTAACAGAGAGTAATCTTATAAAACAGCTACCAACTATTTATATTCAGAACAATAATTACATTAAAAATTACATATTTAACCTAAGCCAAACAGTTTTAGAAAATTTTATTTGAAGGCAACATATCCTGTTTGGGGCACAGCGAGGGATGCCTGACACAACACAAAATTAATTTCTTCCATCCTACAGAGCATGGGTAAAGACTTGCCCAGAAGGTTGTATTACACTCTGGGCATCCCACTTCAAGTAAAATGTATGGGGAGAATCAGGAATGGAGAAAAAGTGCTAGCTTTTCAGGTGTGCAGAACATTTGAAAGAAATTGATTTATTCTCTAAAGAGCAGACTAAGGAAAGGTACACTGAAGCACTCTAAAGCATGCAGAACAAACAAGGGAGTAAGTTGCTCTTCATATAAAAAATAAGACCAGATAGCTCATTTTCAATCTGCAGCAGAGGAACTTTCCAGCTGAACAGCCAATGACATGGACAAAAAAGATTGTGCGGTACGTTCAGAACTCGCCTTTTTCCTTCCTTGGGACAGAGACAAACTTCAGTGCTCTAGGTTCCCCAAACCTTATTTGTCATAAACCTCATAAAATGAGATTGTGCTAGGTGGGTGCAAGTTCTAGATAATGTAAACACAGACACATAGGTACAGAATGAAAAGTAGAGGCCCTGTACTGTATTTCTAGCCCTACCACATTCCATAGGTATGGAAAGTATTCTCCCGAACAAGAATCAACAACCAAATCTACTAAATAGCTACTTCTTCAGAAAATGTAACTTGCAACTCACACCTAAGTAGGGTTTCATCAATTTAAGACAATCAAATGAACTCACAGTGCCTCGACATGCTACAATGGTACTGTTGTTGATTTACTCCCTGCTTCAAATACAACTCAGCAACAGCAGTGACTTACTCCACTTTTAAGTCTGTATTCCCTTAAGTCTAGGATAATAGCATAATTTAGTTTGGAAAGGATCTCCAGAGATCATTTTGTCAAACCCACTGCTCAAAAGAGGATTAATTACATCAAGTTGCTCAAGGCCTTGTACAGTTGAGCCTTGACTACAGCCTAAGAGAAAGTTCCTAACACCACTCTGGACAGAACATTCTAGTATTTAACTATTATGGAGCTTTTTATGAACTTCATTCGCTTTTCTTATTTTGAGAGATGTTACAAAAGAATATGTCTATATTCTTAAACTTGTCATCAGAGGATTTAACACTGAATATCAAGAGATGTATCAAAACCACTGCTAATAAAGTAGTTTTACCAGGCCCATCATCACATTTTTACACAAAACCTCTCCAAATTCTTGATGAATTATTCATAAATAGGTTTTTCAGTGGGTAAGTATGACCACGTTTGTTCTGCAGTAAGAATCACATTAAGCTTTCCTGGGTTTTACAAGTCTAATATTTCAAAAAAAACCCAAAATTGCTTTAAATACTTTTATTAGTCATTGTTACTAAAGCAATCTAGAAGCAATGAGATTCTCTCACATATTAAAAATATTTATTTTTATCAGTATTTGTCAAGCTTACTTGGGTACTGATTGTTGTATCATACAACTACCCCCAAACTGGATTTTGGAACCCTTAAACACTACCAGAAAGATGCACTTGAACTTCTAGTCAGTCAGATATGAAATTGGCAGTCCAGGAATTTTTAAACCTAAGCTTTTATACTGCACAACCAGAGAATTTGTGAAAAAAAAAGCCAGCTTTGTTTCCAAATCTCACATCTGAAACTTCTGCTTGATTGCTGAAGATGCTGATGGTAAGTTTCCTGTGCGTGCAACTGTGGCTTATCATCAGAAGTTACAGGGCTGAGTTAGCCTCACACCCAATTTCTTTGCCTGTTTAACATATTTCACACCTGCTGCACATGTACCTGCAGAGCCTGAATATTCTATAACCAGCATGCATCCAAATTCCTGACTATAGAGATATTTTCTGCTTTGTCTCTCAATTCTCATCTTTCTACAATCTCAAAAAGTAGAATCCCGTAAAGGTAAGACTAGGCATCATGGAATATACAACAACTTCATTGTCTGCCATCTTTAAGGACAAATATACTCATTAATAAAGGGGGAAAAAAGAAAAACAAGCAAAACTCTCCAAACTCAGAGTTAAGCCCTGATAACATTTTGTCCCTGACTTTATTTGGTACCAAGCACATTCTAAAGCCATTCTAAAAGGGAATGTAAAGATTTCCCAGTGTTCTCACAGGTACGAATCATAAGGACATGGGGACATATGTGACATAAGTCTTCATTCCCTCCTGAAATTCTTAAATCTCTAATCATGTTCAAAACAGAAAAATAAGAACAATTAGGTCATATGCTTAGTCTTTCTAAAACCTCTAGCTTAGTGTTTGTTGCATCAACAATGTTTCTTAGAAATACTCAATACAGCCATGCAGCAAGCTCTGGAAATTGGTTCTTAAGTACCAGATTTCGTTCATACATTTCACTTTCAGTGATTTATTTAAAGCAGTTGAAAGATACAGCAGTGGTTTTGCAATAATGAAAATTCCATTTCTTGTAGCACTTGTGTCTTGGCTTTATAGCTGCTGCTTTGCTCCAAAATATATTACATAATAAAACGGAATTTCCAGACAGAAGTCAGTACTTTACTGCTAGATATATATCAGGGAAAACCTCTTCTACACATTGGCTGCTAATTATATGCTATTAGTTCTTGACAGAAATACTTTCTGGATTACATGTTTTTTTTCCTCATAAAGAAATTTAGAGAAGACTGTATAGCATACTTCCATTTTGTTTTCCAGACAAATCTATCCATCTTTTCCTGGGACAAAGTGAAACCTTATAATGAGCAAGTAAATTTGGACACCAGTGGATTTTTTTTTAATATATTTTATCCTAAATTTGACAACTTGAGGTTTAAAAGGTGTTTTCTGAGGAAGATGTACATCAGAAATAACAGAAGCACCACAACAATCTGCCAGAATAATCTAATATTTGACAGTGAAGCAAGGAAGAATTACCATTTCTAAGGAAAAGTGGTGTGTAATATTCAAACTTAAATACTGGATCCATGTGAAATTCAAGATTATAAACAAGTGATCTACTAATTCTTTGTTTAACATAACCAAAATTTTATATGTACAGTTCAGGGGAGGAAATAGAAGTCAGTCTCAATTTTATTTAACTGGAAAAAAAACATTAGGTTTTCAAAAAAGAGTTACATTGATCCCAGAAAGTACACTTAAAAAGTGTAAAAAAGTACATTTTAAAAAATATGTCCCAGTGGCTATTCTAATAACATGAAAAAGCTTGGACAAATTAGAATAAGGTCAATATAAACCATTATGTAATTATCTGATAAACTGTATGAAATATGTAGGTAAAATATAGTAGCCTATATTCACTACAGAACATCTAATGAAATCACAGATTTTTCAAAGTAAGAGGAAGATCAAATCACAAACTTATGTAATCAGATTCTTTCTGTGTGAGATACAAGTTTAGCACCACATCCTATACTTTAGTAAGGGAATAAGATGCTGGAATGCTGAGAAGTGAATAAAGAACTTATAACCAGTCCACTTCCTTACATTTTTTCTCAGGAAAAGCGGATAAATCAGACTATTTTTATTTTGGCCTTGTCTAGCAGCTGAGTTAAAATATACTTTCAAAATTAATTTAGAAGACAAATATGTATTGATGAATGTGCATTCATCCATATTCTTGAGTAGTTTAAACTTCCAGCTGTTCTAAATATAGAGAGATTGGACCAATTGGTATCTCTTTGACTAAAGTATTTTATCAAGTGATAGTCTCCC
Organism: Vidua macroura; assembly: GCF_024509145.1. Classification (NCBI taxonomy): domain Eukaryota; kingdom Metazoa; phylum Chordata; class Aves; order Passeriformes; family Viduidae; genus Vidua; species Vidua macroura. The sequence continues at coordinate 13,221,400 of NC_071579.1, forward strand.
TCCTTTCATTTGTATTTGGTAAAGAAACTATATCCAGTTTGTCAAAATATCACCACTTGGAAAGGCATACAAATCCTAGGCAAAAAAAGCAACAGAAGCACACTTCAAGTAATAAATATATCTCATTTTTAGGAGAGACTCTTTAGCTAAGTAATTTTTCTGGAGATAAAATGCCAGTATTGCAATGCAAGGGATAAATGAAAGGGGTCAATCTGGAAAAACTTATAATTCAAGTGACCTTGTACACAAATGATACAATTCTCTAGTGCTTTGTCCTTCACCTGTGTTAAGCCAGACCCTTGGTGTTACTGTCACCACGGGCAGCATTTGCAGAGCCGCAGGCAGGGCCAGGCTGTGGGGACAACGAGGGCCCAGAACAGCCTGAGTGCAGCCCAGGCCCTGGCACAGCTGGCACAGCCCTGGGGCAGCCAGCCCAGGCTCAGAGAGGTGCTCAGAGCCACGGCTCCAGCACCACAGTTAATAACCCAGAGGACTTGTGCTGTGCCCAGGAAACTTCCACTCCATGAAAGGGTGAATCCTTTTTGAAGAAATTTTAACATTTTAGAAAAGTTGGTTGCTGGTGTGTTTGTTGGTGTGGGGTTTATTTTGGTTTGTTTTTGTTTTTTTTTTTTTTTTTTTGAGGCTCTAAAAATCAAATCTTTCCAAGAAATGCCAAAGTAAATAATTAGTCCTTATCAGACTCCTTCCTTATGTCTTGCAACTCTCACCCACCTTTTCAGTTATGTCTCCAGACACCATTCTCACCACAATCCACTTCTAGCTCCCCTATGCTGCAGTGTGATACTGACACCTACAATTTAAATAAGAGATCAAACTACAGGAGGATGTGCACAGCAGCTTTGAAATAAATGAGGACATATTTATATCACTTTTCACACACAGTTCACTTTTGCAGTACCTTAAGATTTTCCATAAACACAGGCTACCTTGAGGTTTTTTGTATGAAACTAGGGTCTGATATTATTGAAAATGGAGCTTTTCATAATAAGTATTAACAGGTCTATGAGTACTCTGATCAAGTTTGGAAAGATTATTTTTTTAAACCAACCAGCATCCTGGATCTCCTTTTCTGAAAAGTGGAAAAACTATTTTTAACCTATCCCAACTCCAATACCTCCTCACATGTGAAAAAGACATTGAGCAGTCCACATGGTGTTCCCTGAAAAAAGTCAATTTTAAACATATTTATGGGACCCAAATGTTTCATTCAAAACAGTATTTAAACCCACAAACCTAGAGATTTTTCCATATATGTTCCCAAACTTACACTCTTCTACAGTAAAGCCCCACTGGAAGTGTAGTACACAGATAATAAAAGTCCATATATTTCATCTTTGATCATTCATTTAAAAACTGAATAAGAAAGTGGTATCTTGTTTCGTGAAATCTGCAAACACCCCAGAAGGAAGAAGAGCCACTACTTCCTCCCTGGCCTTTTTAAATTTTCCTGTCACCCAGAGTTCACTCCAATCTACAGCCGGCATAACGTTCCTTTTTTGGAAGTAAGTAAATACATTTCACAGATGTAGTATAAAAATAAAATTTTACTTCCTTGTGAGTGAGACAGAGGTGACCTTGCCAGTGGGTGAGGTAGAGTAAGCTGAAAGAACCTCAGTGCAACAGCTACTGAATTACACACCTTCACAACCTTTACCTGCAGCTGCAGTGAGCATGGCTTTTCAGGAATCTGGAATGGACATGGGTGTTTTGCTGGAGGTAGGGGTCTGCTTAGACCTCACCTGAAGTTAGTCCTCACCTCTGTGTTATCTCTGGCACTTAAATTAGCTGCACATTACAAGGGGAGTCAGCAGCCAGTTGCCGGTCACCTGGCAAAAAATGGGTAAACAAAAGGAGTAAAATAATACTATTTTCAGAGTATTTTCAAGGCAGTTACAAAATTATCACAAGGCAAAAATTTGGCAAAATACAGACTTGGATCAAAACTTTTCAGACCTGCAAAAGCAAGCTGCAAGTATTAATGGAGGAACAAAAATAGATAGCTGTGAAAGAAGGAAAGAAATCCTTCAGTATCCCTAAATACCGAAGAAGGGGGAAAATGTAAGATCTTATTCCCTAATTTAAGAAACAAGACTGGACATGCAAGAAAAGGTAACTGAATGCAATCATACATGGGTGCATAGTTTTTCCCCAAAATTACACAGAGCTTCCCTCAGAGCAAGTTCTAGGACCTATCTTGATCCTCAGGAGTAATTAATTTTTGATAGGCCCAATTTCTTCTGGATTACCTCCAAAATCAGGGATTAAGAATTATGTGGCCATACACAATGCATTCAGCATTTTTTCCTTTCAGACAAGTAATAAAGAGGCTGAGATAATTTCTTACTATAGTGTTACCTGTTGCCTTTTTAAGTACCAGTTGTTTGGTTTGTTTAAGTAGTGCAACAGATTCCACAGATTTTGTTTAGTCTACAGGCTGTCTTCTGAGAAACCATTTCAAGAACACAGGCCAAAAATTAGCTGAATATCTACTGTATGCCAGAGGCTGTAAGATGAAAATGAATCAGTCAGCTGACTGTAACAAATAGATTAATAATATGAAACAATTATATTCTCAAAAAGATATTTTATGGTTATGAATCAATATTTTTTGCATTCTGAATTCATCAAGATCGCCACTAAATATTTCGCAAAATGCCCTAGAAGCAAAATATTCAAAGGGTCTAAGGAACCTAGGTGCCTTAATCAGGTTTAAAAAGATAACTTTAGTTTGTTAGCTGGATACTTTTGAAAATTTTTTTCTGTCTTCTATATTTAAGGTACATCCCATTGATAACTGCATTAACATCTTACACTTCAAGTAAAACCACTTTGGGTAAGTAGTCAAATTCCCTCATATTTTGTAGTCTTTGTCTAGAATACATCCCAATTCTTTGTGATTTCATGTAAAAACCATGTGTACTCACAGCCAAAAGATGTGAGTATGTGCAAGACAGTTCTCAAAGGTTCCACCAGTAGAACACAGATTCTATGAAATACAAAGTTATCACGGGTACTCCAAACTCTGGTTTCATATCATGACTACTCCAAACTTGGGTTTCATATTAGCCCCTTCTTAGTGACCTTATCCCAACTTCCCAGGTCAGGTCTTTGAGTCCTGCACATACTGTAACTTCCAGGAACACATCTACAAAGCTCTCATTTTGGCTTCACTTAATACTCATGAATTACATTACTCAGAATGAGTCAAGCAGATGTGCACACAAGCATATAATTTGTTGATTTACCTTCCCATTTCCTTTTTTCCCCTTTGAGCAAGCCTGTGAGTCCCCCTTTTCTCTTTCTAGAATTGCACACGTAAGCAACATTAAAATCAACAATACCCTCACCATCCTCTTCCGTGTGTCCCAATGGTTCAGTTCAGTTCTCAGGTAGAAGTCCCTTTTCCAACATATCTGCTTTATTTCACATGTAATTAGAAGCATGAGGCAGCTTTTCCCAGTTAATGTTGAAGCATCTGGCATTGACCACTACTTGCCTTCTGTATGTCAATGTATATGTTCACAAAATTAAAACCAGACTAAGATAATCCTTGACCAAGCAAAATGCCAAATTTGCATTCCAGAATTCATAAGAAGTCTACATCTACTTCACAGCATAGGCATCCTCATCCCTTCATGGACCTCTGTCTCTATCACTATGAAAAAAGAAATTAAACCAAAGGCAGCAAGTAATAAAACCAGTGGATGGATGACAGAGCAGCCTTCTAGTGACATTCCTTTGCCTCTGCTCCATTATTTCTTCTGTCACATTAATTTATGCAAGCAGTGACAAGTAGAAGAAAAAGCATATAACCAGCCTCCATCACATCTGACATAAATATTTTAGTTATAGTAGGCACTGAAAGAGGGAGTTTACAAACTGGGGGTATATTTTTAAATTTAATCTCTCTTGCTGTGGAGTATACTCCAAAGAAAACAGTTTGCTCCACTAAATAGCTTATCATGCACACCTGAAGTTAATTCATACCACCACATCGTCACTATTAATTCTCCAATCATTTAATGGGTTCCAATTAAGAATTGTCCAAAAATACAAAGAGGGGAGGTGACACTAGTGCAGAATGTAGGCCTAAGCACAGACATGGCTGTCCAGCACTGTCCCTCTCATGCCCAGCAGGGCTGAGGGAAGCTGGCACTGCTGCTCCACTGCTCCCGAGGGGCTCAGGCAGTGCCACTGTCCCTCTCATGCCCAGCAGGGCTGAGGGAAGCTGGCACTGCTGCTCCACTGCTCCTGAGGGGCTCAGGCAGTGCCACTGTCCCTCTCATGCCCAGCAGGGCTGAGGGAAGCTGGCACTGCTGCTCCACTGCTCCCGAGGGGCTCAGGCAGTCCGGACCAGGGGATTCCTGTGCCCAGCTCCACTGCTGCCCACCTTGCCAGCCAGCAGTGCCACCTCTCCGTCCTCCCCAGCACACTCCTGGGTCTGCCAGACAGCTTGAGGTTGGTCTCCAGTTTTGCTAATGAAGCAAATCATAAATATGTAAAAGGCAGGGAAAACCCCAGGCTGCTGATTTTGGTTTATATTCATTTAGGGGTGGGAATCTTGCTGAAGGATATTCACACTTATTCTCCCAGACTTGGTGCTGTTTATCGAAATCACACCACAAATAAACAAATTTTCATTGTCCACCACATCCATTCCCTTTTTCCATTGATTCCTGCAAGTTCTATTTAATTCTCAGGAGGTTTTTACAGGCAGGAATTAAAAGTGTTCTTAGGAAAGTTGCAAGGTCACATTTGCACCAGGTGTGTGAGGGGTGGCTGTCATGAGGGGAGGCCTGGCCCGCTCCACAACACCCCACAGCCAGAGAAGCTGAGCCCTCAGGGAAGCTGCTGGTGCCTCTCTGAAAGTGTATTTAAGGGAAAAATGCCACAAAGGCTGTGAGCAGTGAGGAAAAAAGTGTGGTAAACAGCCCTGCAACCCCCATGGTCAGAGAAGGAGGGGAGGAGGAGGCAATCCAGACACTCAGTGCGGCTGAATATTGATCCTTGGCACTGCTTTTACCTGGGGCATTGCCAGTACATTACAAAGAAATCATAAGAGGGTCATTGCATAAGAGGGTCATGGCCACCCATGTCACCATGAGAAACCTCACTAAGGCACTGTCCTTTGTCAGACTGCTCTAGAGCTCTGCTTCCACCTCTCTCCATACATAAAAATTTCCTGCACACCAGGCCCTGTCCCCTGCACACATTCCTCGTATAACCTGAGCCTCAGTCTCATGTACCCTCCACGCTTACTCATCTCCTCTGTGGGTGGTGGTGCCAGCTTTTTGAGATGCCTGGAGAAGTAAATTATAATTACAAGTTCAACTTTGCCATTTCAAAGACTGCTCGCCTTGCAGATGTTGCTGTGTTCGTGCATCTGTGTGTGTGCTCACACGAGTGTAAGGCCTGCAGTTAGGGGTGATGGACAGAAATACAAGAAAAGGCACCCAGAGTAAACTTCCAGAAAAGGATCACACAAACATTTTCTCAGTATAAAGTTCTCAATTAAAAAAAAAAAAAAAAAAAAAGCAAATGAATCAAAACAAAACCCCCAACAAAACCACACAAATTAACTCCTTTCTCAGCAGGCTTTTCTATCTCAAAGATAGAGATTAGGTTGAATTCAACTACTGAGTTAAAAAATAAATCTCTAATTTAAGTAATTGTTGAAGAGTAGATCAACTAATGATATTTCTATATTCTGTACTATGCAAGCAATGCAACTTCTAACTGGATATAAACAAAAATATTTTTCTTTTTAACTTAATGTTATCCTTTATATGAGATAAATTGCTAAGATTGTATTGATAAGCAAGTTTTGTGATAAAGTTATGAGGTAAATAACTATCCAATCCAATTATGGCATGTTTCTTAGCTATACCACAGGTAAGCTATAAAGCACGTTTATCTGTTTGGCATTCTATTCATCCTGGTGGGAGATCCAGTATCTGCCATCTCTGCTCATCTGTCAAATCCTCTCAGCTGCTCCTTCTATGTGCTTGCCAGAGACATCCTGTGTGCTGTGCCCTGCTGAGGCTCTCTCCTCCTCTGCTCCAGGCTGGCTTCCAACTTGTGCCTCACTATGCCAGCTGGAGATCTGCCTAAGCAGCTCTGTTTTGTTACTGGTCAATGTCCATTAATAATACCACTTCATATCATCTCACTAATCCAAAAGCCATCATTACTTAAATAAAGCACAATCAAGACCTAATAGCAGGCCACCCTTATGCTGCTGGACAAGTCAAAGCCAAGTCAAGGAAAAAAAAAAATCAACCTAAGGAAAAACATGCAGCAATAATATAAATAGAATTTACTAATGTTTGGATATCAGAAACATGAAACAAACTTAGCAGGATAAGATACACTCCTCCTCCTAATGAAGTTACTACTGGCCAAATTTTAGTTTTATTCATGATGATGTGAATCTGGCAATTCTAGTGTTTTCCCAGATAGCCATTCTGGATTTGCCCTGCTGGAGCCAAGATCAGCATCTGGCCTCTGAACTCCATTCTCTCACTTAAAAGCAACTGATATGAAGTATTTATTTATTTTATTTTAGGCTTTCCAACCTCCTGTTAAATCTTTTGGGTTTGGCGCAAATTTATTCCTTGGATAACACTTAAGTTACTACCACTCCTTTCCTTGGTAATTAAGATTTATCTCTAGCAACAGAAATAAAGCGTGCTAAAACAAATCTGAACAATACTGATGATATCTTTTGTATGTATAATTTTTATATGCTCAAGAGTACTAATGTTGCCCTTCCTCGTGTTCACCAGACATCCCTATTGGCTCTAGCACACAACCCAGCCTTTTACCTTACACAGAGAGATCTGTAGAAGCTGACAGAGTGAAGAAGCATCTCACAAAAAAAAAAAAAAAAAAAAAAAATCCACCCATCTGGGACCACTTCACTATTTTCAGTTTTCCAGCTTTTCACTGGAATCAGAAAGACTCAGTTGCAAGAAAGAACTTTCCTTCTCTTGTTGAAATTCAGAAACATATAAGTCAGCACCACTGTGGTTCTAATCTCAACTTTCATTTTGAGGAGCTGAACTGTGGTCACTTGTTCTCTGTAACTACCAGAGAATTCAGGAAAACTTTTAAGATCAAATTATGCCTTTTCAAGGGCAGGCAACTCACATGGTAATGTGCTGAGCCACCACCAAGGAATGCTCTGGATTCTATTAATACGGGGCAATTTTGTAGCATTTTTCTCTAAATATGTAGACTTACAAAAAAGCCTTATTTTCATACAGCTAGCACAGAGGAAAATGTGGTTAGAAACTTACTGGTTAAGTATAGTAACTTTGGCTTGAATAAGAGGAAATTATTCTGGAGTTTGCAATTTAGGAATTAGCAGTTAGATCATAAAATAGGCTACTGGCAAACACTAAGTATTAAGGATTAGAATAATACATATTTTTTTGTTATTGACACCAAGAGATCAGTTCACTAACTGTAGTATATATGCTTACAATGATTAGACTTGGATGCAGTTTTTGAGGTATGTGTTCTTGAACATTCATCTTCATTTTGTCTGAAATTTTTCTACATACATTTACATCAATGAATGATAAATTTGGAAAAAAAATAGCCTGGAATATAATTTTAACATAGCAACACCTAACAAGCCCTTGAAAACAGGCTTTTAAAGTGTGTATCAGTTTATTATAAATGCTTTGGCAGAAAGTTCCCAAACTGCTTTCTCAACAGCTTGCTATCATACAAAAATTCTGTTATATATGTTATATATGACGTGCTTTAGATAACCTGGAAGGAGTATTAAATTTCTTAAATGCATATTATACCAGCAGAGCTTTTCTGTGGCTAATTAAAACTAGAAAGCACTCATAGCAAATCTGCAGTCAGTATGAGGTGTTTCAAACTGTTCATCTAGAAAAACAGTTTCTTTTTGCAGTCCAAATTCTACGGTGCTCACAAGAACTGGGACTTGTCAGAGCTGCACTGTGTTAAATACCACCCCTCCCCTGCTACACACAGGGCTCCAGTGTGATTTCACTGTGTGAAGATGGCAGAATACTCTGACCTTGGTAAATAGGCCTGTGTTTCTCAGGCTGTGTGTATTACTTAAAATACACATGTAACATTTTAGAATTACTCTGGATAGTTTTCTGAAAACTATAGTTCGATACTCAGATGCTGACAAAAAGACAAATATCAAAAGACATAAACAATCACTCAACACTCACTAGAACTCTAGCACACACATCAAAACTGCAACTAGTGATCACCTTTCACAGAAGGGTGCTTCGTTATCACGCTAACCAGTTCAAGCAGAAGTATGGAATGTTTTCTGAACAAGTATAAATTTAAAAGATCTAGAAACCAGCACTGATATGAGTTCCACTAGATGTAAAAAATATTATAATAGAGAAAATGGTCAGAAATTATTTCTCAGTGTTTCTTATCATTCAAGAAAACTGGCAGTCACACAAAGAAGTATTAATTCAGTAGATTTCAAGTAAAGAATAGGAAATATTTTTTCATATATTGATTCTTGAAATGGTAGCATTTATAACTTCAATATTTTGAATGCAAATATACAGATTCAAAATTCATCAAGCAAATTCGTATAAAATGAATTTTGTCAGCAGCTTTCAAACATGACAGTGGAGATGTTCTGAAGAGGAAACCTCTTCAATAGCAAATTGCTTTAAACTGGGACAGTGCACTAAGAGATGTTCTTACACACCTGTGAACTTCCACTCTTGGCCACTCTCTGGGACAGAATAAAGGGTGAGATGGATCATGGATCTGACACTTCATCTGTGTTTCCATTCCAGCATATGAATACAAAGAAAATAATTCTACTGCTTTCCAAAGATACCAGAAAAAGAATTCGCATGATACAGTTTTCCCAGTGATCATACAGGATTTAAATTTTAAGTCTTTAACTTAAGTTGTTCTGCCTCTGGCTACTGTACACTTCCTCAATAGACAGGAAATCATCTCTAGTTCCTGAAAGGAATACAAGAAAGGTCCTCAGAGCAGATAGAGTTTCAGAAGGGAAAAAAAAAAGAGAATTACCAAATCAAACAATCAGTTTCCTGTCTTTCAGGAGCCTCGTGCCTTAAAGTATAATACAATATAAACATAAGTTCTGTTTTTTCTCAGTATTTTCATTTCAGTTCATAATAAAATAAATCTCCTTATTCATATAAAAGAAATCAAATTAAAATGAAGTTGACACATTACTTTGGAAAATAGTTTTATGCCAATGATAAAAACAGATCTGAACATGTGCTATTTTATTTTCATTCAATTCCATTATTTGTAAGAACTGGTTCAAACAAGTGATGAGCCATTCATTCTACAAGAGCCCAACATATAAAACTGACATTACAGAAACTGTCAAAAATTTTTTATTTCTGCAGTGTCAGTCTATGGCCTGTTATCTCCCACACTGTGCACTCTGCTCCAAGAGCTAACTAAGGCCATCAGAAGAGCCGCAGGGAACCCCTAAAAAAAAACCAAACTGGGACTTGGAACTTGCTAAGAGGAATCCTACCAATTCAGGCTACTGGAGAAAAGCAGAAGAGTTGGCAATAGAAGATCCCTGGCACTGCCTGGGCCAGAAATAAGGAACAAAGTATTTTTAATCTGATTGGAGGACCATGTGGTCATGCTACATCTCTGTGTGTCCATCTGAGATGTTGACTGAATTGTTCCTGTCCCTGGAAACAATGACTGAAGGTTTTATAGGCAGCTCCAGAATGCAAAACCATAATAGGACAGACTGAAATTGCTTCAGGCAGAGGGAAGAGGTGGTTCTTAGCAGCTGGCTAACAGGAAGATAGTTTGTTTGTTTGTTTGTTTGTTTTTTTCCACGATTTTATTTTCAAGTTTCAGACTATAGAAAATAAGTACTTGAACTTTCAAGTCACATCACTCCACCCTGAGAAGTTTCTGTCACAGGGGAGTTAAAACTCCTCTCTCCTATCCAAGAGCAGGAATCTCTCCTCCCTCATTCTTCATTCTCTCCTAACCTTGCTGGAGAGATTATCCCTTCCCCACAGGGACAGTTTCAGTTTAGCAACTTGCTCTTTGATTATGAAGCGCTTGTGGCTGTACTAGTGACTTGTGCTCATCACTACCAGAGCAATGTGAAGTATCTGCTTTCTCCAAAACACAAAGAGAGGACTGAAGATGGGATAAGCCAACTCATGCTTTAAAATTTAAAGACTTTTAGGGGATTTGTGGACCTAATACATTTGCCTTCCTTTGCAGATATAGTTCAGTATCATAAATAGATTATAATTAGGAGCAATCTATGCATCAGATCCTTTCATTAGGACTTACCCCTGCTAGTAAACATTCCTCTTAGTTTTTATAGCTAACTTAATGTTCACAATTTATATGCATAAGAAATTTTATTCTTCTTTCAGTCTTTCACTAAGTCTTCCACAGTTGTATTGCATGAAATTTACACTGCAAAAAATGCTGAAGCTGTGCTGAGGCAGTCTTTTATTTAAAATAAATGCCTTATTTTTCTTTTTTTTTTTTAAATCAAACAACTTCAACATATTCAGGCTGTCACTAAAATAGCTAAGCACCCCTAGGACTATAATGCTTGCCCAGACAAATGCACATTCCTGTCTGTAGAGACCTAGCCGGAATGTCTAGCATCAGAATTTCACATTTTGTGCAGTCAATTCTATTTCACGTACTAAGCCACAAACCCATTCTAGTTGAAAACAGCAGAAAGTCTGTTTTAAATTAGGTGACGCAAATACAGTAGTAACAGAAACCACAGAGACAGCCCAGATGTATATATATACATCCACACATGTACAGGCAAGGCAAAGAAGTAGGAAAGGCAGGTATCACTTAAAATGCTTTCCAAATTCACAGGTTTAACAAACACTACTAAGGAATAAACCAATATATTTACTGAGCAAAAAGGCAATGTAGTGTTTTACATTTCCCTCTTACTGAAGCTCTATGGAATATGAAAGCAAGAGAAACAGGTAATCCCAGAGCATCTTAAATGAAGGTTCTTTATTACAGCAAGGGCTCTCTTCCTTTGAATGCACAGCTGCAAGAGACAGGACAATATGAACTAAGGAAGGAAAGCCTTGCAAAGAAGACATTTAGACTCACAAGAGCCATGATCATTTACCAGAAAAAATGCAGGAGAAAAATTATGCAGGCAAGAAATTAGACAATATTGCATTTTATACTGTAGCTCCTTAAGAGAGCAAGATGACTGCCTGCATCAATCTCATTTTTAGACTACCTGAGATTGTTCTAGCTTTAATGTGGAGACAAACAAATGTCTGACAATTTTTTGTAATAGAATTGTTCTATTTTTAAAGGTCATGATTGATCATGTGATTTTACATTAAAAAATTTGCATTATAAGACTAAACCCATTCCTGTAAATCAAATTAATCCTGTGAATTAAAATAACTCAGGTCACTTTCTAATAGAGAATTACATTAAATTATTTGATTATTAAATGAAATAACTAATTTATCTTAACATTGGGAGTATTTGAAGTCACTTGTCACTCATCCAGCTCAGTTCTTCCCAGCATAGTTCTAGCCATAGGACATTGGTCCACTTGTCCAAGGACAAAGGAAGCTATTCATAACAGGTTAGTGCCAGTAGAACCTACAACTTTTGCTATGTTTTGAGATTTTTAGGGCCAAGAAAAATTGCCTTGTTGAGGTGATAAAGCCTTGATTTACATTAAGATCAGTAATTCAAGAAGAGTTGGCACAAACACTAAAGTTGTAGCTATTCACATACACACAGAAAAAAAGGCAAACTGAAGAAATATTGAAAAATAGTATTGTCACTTCTATCAACTTCTAAAACAACAGAAATCATCTACATCTACGAACAAAGCAAGAAAATCATGCACATTATGAAGCATAAGTTAAATATGAATCACACAGTAGTTATATCAAATTGCTATTATACAATCAGCACCTGGCTCAGAAACAGTTGAGAAATTGGAATCTTTTCTGTTCAAAAAGGTTGGCTACAAAAGCAAACACCTCTTTCTTTCATTGAAAGGTGTACGGGATATTTGTTTTGCATCAGTACTGACACAGAGATGCAAAAAAAAGACATTAAAGCAAAGTCTAGTATCTCGTTAAGGAAAAAAATATTGTGCAAAAAGTTTCATTTCTTGTTCTGTATCACTCCTCTAGATTTTTCTGGTTTTCCCTATGTCCACCTCTAGAAATTTCTTACACTTGCATAGGTTTTCCCTCCTCTATTTTTATATAGTATTTGCTTCTTTATATAATAAGCAAGCTATATTTAAAAATCAATGCTTCTCATAGAAATTATTCTTGTAGATTCTTCAGATCCATAAGCCACTGTTTTTAATTCATGTGACACATTAAAGAAAGCCTGCCTCATCTTTGATTAAGATGAGTCAACATAGCAAAACAGGAAATTACATACTATTCTTAAGACATATATACTTTGTGATAAATCAAAAATATTTCATCTTCAAATATCACTGTGGCATAATCACTCTATAGTTCATGCTGTCTTATTATTTATGTTAGAAGGTAAATATTGAAGAATAGTGTGGGAAAAGCTAAAAACTAAAAATAATTAGTCTTTGATGTTGAAAACAACCTTTTAGTAATAAATTTATCCAATTTAGCCTGACAGAGGCAGCCCATGAATCAAAAAAAAAAAAAAAATATAGTCTGCAGCATACAACAGGAAGAGCAGAATCATTAAGTAGATTTTTACTCTCAGCCATTTTTTTACTGTCTTTGCACAAGGTTTCTGTCCTGTCTCAAACTGTCAGGTGGGGTAGCTTGGGAATGACATGGATGAAGGGGTTTCCCTTCTCTAAAATACCAGCCAGTGTTCTCATATTCAGACTTAAAATATGTCTAATAATTGTCTTCATACTGAACCTGTAAATAATCACTGCAAATAGAACTGATCTTTATAATTTTTTTAAACAAAATAAAACAAGCATCCTTACAATATCAAGAACCTTGCTAAAAATTCTAAAACTTTTTTAAAAAGATACTTCCTAGTGAAAGTAATTAATGGGATTTAAGCCTAAAGCAAGGTCTTTAGCTCTAGTTCATTATTGCATCCAGACATGTGGGTCTTCTGCACGATTGGGGTTTTTTCATCACATTTTAATTAATTTCTGCATTTTAATATAACTGGTGTATAAGCCCAATGGCATTAGAGTTTGATCATCCATACATTTGTGATTAATAGTTCAAATTGAGAGTAAATCTTAATAAATACAGAATATTTCTGGGACTTGTTGCATAGCTTCCTTCATGCCTGAAAGGTCCAAAAGAATAAAACATGTGGGCCCAAGCTGCAAGCTTTTGTATACTTTGTCAATCAACAAAAATCTTTGCTTAGGGCAGGAAAAGTGTCCCAGGTTTGCATTACAGCATGAAATTTGCCAAGAGAAAAAAAAAATAGAATAAAAAAAGCCAAACAGTATGTATTATCAAACAATAAGACAAATATTTCACATAAAGTCTTTTACCCAAAGACACTAAGCATTTATTTCAAAAGATGTATTCAAAATGAAATGGGTGCAAAAGTAGAGAAAATAAGTTTCTTTACAAGAAATCGCTACAAGTACTGCCCCATTCAGCTACCAAAGCTGATGCTAATAGAGAATACGATAATTTACCATCAATATGCTAAGAAAAGTAGCAAGTACTTTTTATGTAAATATATGATAAACTAGCCATAAATAAATGTAGCCAGCAAATTACAAGGCTGTTTTTAATATCAAAGGATGGACTTCTGGAACAATCTTTCCATTACAGAAACAACTGAACTCATTTGAGATGAGGTCTGATAAAATTTACAATAGATTTAATTTTCTTGCTGTTTTACACATTTCTTAACCTCCCAAGTGTAGGAATACTTTCCTAATGCTTTAATGTTTTTCTTGCTTAATCTATGCTTTTTAGCATCCATTTTGTATTTCATGACAGCTTAAAAATGCAGGAAACTGTATATAATGATATGACTGTCACTGTAATTTTGGTCTTGTGCATCTCAATGATCACATGGCTTTGATATGCCACAGTAAGTTTTAAAATGCTGCATTTAATGGTAAATGTGGTAAGCCACAATTGTAGAGCTTGGTAATGCTTACTTTGGCTTTGCAAAATGGGATATCAAAGAAGTATAAGATCAACTTGCCATATTTGGCACCATCAAGTTTAACCTAAACTTGTATCCTAGGTGAATGGACAGTCAAATAAAACCATCCCTCTGGAAATAGCAGGGTACTGTACGTAAACTAAAAAAATTACTGGTTGTAAAGCAGTCTGGACTGAATATAACAAACTCAGCTGGCTTGAGCTCAGGGAGCTGTTTCTTTTGCTTCATAACGGAGCTTTTGTTTCAGAAGTTGGAGACCCTGTGTTTAGCCCAACAACAAACTCTGAAATGAATCAACCATGTGTAGGTTTGATAGTGTGTTTACCAAGGCTTCCATGTGTGTATTATTTTGTCCTTGTACCTTAGTACGATGTGGCTGCCTCTGTACTATCCTACCCATAAGAAAAAGACTAAAAATAAACCAAAGCCTTCCCCTTAAAATATTTTGAAAAAGAAATTGTACCAGAAAAATACATTTCTAATCATCCAGAAGACACATTTATTATCACACTAACTCCCACAAAATGGTCAGTTCCCCCCATTCACAAACAACTCATCATGCATTTTCCTTCTTTCTTGATCATAAATGGGTCATACTCCATGACCCATTCTTAATTCCTTTTGTCAGTTACCAACATTTTCCTACTCACACTGCCATTTTAATCTTCTTGAATGGACTAAACAACATTATACAATCCAAGTTTTCCATTTCAGGTCATTATTATTTTAAGGTTATTTCCAACTTAAATATACATCCATCCCAGGCATAAATATAGCTAGTTGAATGTGGAAGTATAAGTCAGCATGAGGAAAGTTTATACAAAGTCTTTTGTACATTCAAGTTTCAGCCAGTGTGTTCCACAAAAAAAAACTTCTGTGAAACCATTACCTTGGAGATAAAATAGCACTGTGCTTGAAACATACTGTCTTACAGCCTGAAATTTGTGGTTTATAATAATTACTTAAGAACATCTCTCAGGAACAGAAAAACAATGGAAAGCAGGAAGCTGCATCTACTCTATTCAAAATGCTTTTACAGTACCATGACTTCTTGTTCTTGACACCATCAGGAAAGGCTGGGAAGTTTTACCCAGAGATGCTGACAGCTTAACTGGGGTTAGAGGGATGCCTACCTGGCAGCAAGGGAAAGAAAGTTTACTTGTACTGAGAGACATGGCTGTGCCTTGCATTTTATGCAGTCCCAAGGGAGATTTGTGCTTCATTGTTTAGAGAATCACACTGTGAATCAGTCTCCAAACCTTCCACAGGTGAGAAGATTAGGCAAGAAGGAATGCAGATTCTGATTCAATTTATATACAGCACAAGTAGCTGAAATATTTCTAAGACCTGAAAAGGAAATCCAGTTTATACTTAGAAAAGGGAGTAAGTAACTTGCCCAGTTTGTTAGGGAGGTTTTCCAACAACCCACAGTCTTGATTTTATCCATTTCTAAATTCAGTTATTTGGCATTTTACTAAAATACAAGTTTAGAACCCTCACTATTGCTCTGAATGAAAATCTGGTGAGCTCAACTACCCGATCTGATTTGCTTTCACCACTACTGAACAAGGCAAGAATCTACTAATTTTTTATCCTATTATCGCCAGCACCCATAGGAATATACTCATACTCTTCCAGCTTAGCGAATATCCACAATATCAGCCTATGGCTATATTGTTTGTTACAGTTTCTTCATTGGTATATTTCAAATCTTAGTGTTCCCCACCTCTTCCTTTCCTACAAAGATGACAGTAAAATGTCAAAGTTCCAAAATACTGGGAAAGCCCTCAGGATGAGTTGTTTTGTGTATTCTGATATGCATTCATTGATACTAACTGAAAAGCACTGAACAAAAGGGAAAGTGATACTAGGAAATCTAAATGATGCTCTACACCAAAAACCCTTTTAATTGGAAACAGCATCTTTACCTAGATATTGCTTAGGGAGGTGTTCTTTGCTTTTCCATTCCTCTTTCACAAACTATTTTTCAAGTGAGAAACAGAAAAAACAACACAACCAAAAATAAACAAAAAGACCCCAGGAACAATTTTCATTACCTCGCCAAATCTTTTCTTTGTTCATAATTCTGGGGAAAATTATGATAACCTTAATATGTCATTGATATGTTTGTTTTGTTTTCTCCTTGTGAAAAAGTAGATTTAAATTCTTAAAAATTATGAAGAGTTCGCATAACTTTTGCCATTACCCTGGCCAATGTGATCTAAGGGAATTAAAAATCCAGCAAATTTTCAGAAAACACAACAGAAAATATGGAGTATAAACAGGCAGAATTAACATACCTCTTAAATCTGCTGTTGAGTAACGAAATACTGAAACAATAAATAAGGATCCATTTTTGCACCTGTCAAAAAACAATAGGCAAAGGACTCCTAGTAACATATTGATTAGCAAGGGACAGAAAGTTTCATGATATGCTTATAGTAATCTATTGTGGTAAGAATAGAAGCAAAAAAACCCTCTATACTTCTAATGCATTGATTTTCTTAGATTTCTAGTGAGAAAATGAACAGCATAATCTTAGCTAATGAAGACCAAATCATGTGCTTCTGATATCACTTATTGATGACTTACATGGACATAAGCTTATTTAAGCAAGTATGTAAATGAAAGTGGCATGAGGATGAGATTATACTGTGCATGGCCTGAATTAAGTTCTCTTACAGAGATATTTGTGTTTGAGAACTCAAGCTTGTCATTAGGCATCGTCCTTGCTGCTGATTTCTGAATACTTATTTCACAGTAGATACACAGAAATACACAGAGAGGAAGGGAAGTCTTCAGGATTTACCACAGCAGGAATTAGAATCAAGTTACAGCATAATAAGGAGTGATGAAAACTTCATGATAAACCATACAGCCGGATTTGCTTTTAAAACAAATATATAGTATTTTAAGGCATTTTCCTCAACACACTTAAATTGAATTATACTTGAAAATTCTTGTGATTGAAAAAGAGACTGCCTTAGTCTGATGAATCTCATTTTACAGACTTGGAAGAAGATAAAAAATATAACCAAGAAATGCTATTTACAGGTTGTTTTTAAAATCAACCCAATCTGTTTTATTTTATATAGGAATGTTGGGCTTTAAATTCTGTCATCTCAGGACTTAGTAACTCAGAGAATTTCCCCTTTTTAATTACATTATTCTTTTAATCCTAGCTCTCACACCGTGTTTCTTTTGGTCTAATAGACTATCTCAAACAAACTCAACATGGGGGAAAACTTGTCCTTTTGGTCTTCAGGTTATCATAACCGCGAGATGAAGCTCCATAACTGGCACAGAGAATACATAAAGGTACATTTTTATGGCAGTTCATTTAAAGAAAGACAAAAAACAGCTGTCTGAGACTGCTCAAGTGTTTGGAGTGTTACAGCCACATTGTGAGAAGCTGGCTGAAAAATCAAACGCAAATGAAATCATGAAAGATGGGCGATAACTGGAGTTTATAGCAACTCAGACTTACCATAAGAACACTAACAGCCATATATTAAAAGCCAGACAAAGAGATAGACACAGCTTAGCTTCCTTAGAATCAGTGTACCTGCTTCAGAAGAGACTTCTATAACCCTGGGTGACAGGGCACGGAGCAAGCCAGGACTTTAAGGCAGAACTATTTGCACCTTCCTTGGAATCAGCAGTTCAAAAGTGGTTAAAGGGTTTCCATTCCTAAGCTAGGTTTTAGTAGAACTCAAACTAGAGCAAGGTTGCTTTTCAAGTACACATAATGCAGATCTGTTTAAGCAGTTAGGTTTAGACAGCAATTCACAAACAATTTATTCCCTTATCCTTTGTGCCTGTATATTCAAATCCTGCTCCCATGTCCAGCAGTTTTCAAGCTGATTACTACACATCCAGCAATCCCTTTTAAAGCCTAAGGTGGCTTTCCTTGTCCCTTTATATGTAGCTACATGTCTGCTCGCTGCCCTACAAGCATTTCCCAGGTCCTCTGCAAACTCCCCAGCTGCTTGTACTGAGCTGTGAGAGCTCTGCCAAGTAAGCATGGCCAGTAACACTCAGAAACTAATTCCAGGGAAGTCCCAACTCCCTTCCCTTTGAAAAAGTTCACTTGAACTGAATAAATCCCTCATCAGGCCTAATGTCATCTTTTTTATAAAGTGTAGTGCACAATAAGCTGTGATCAAACAAGTGCCACAATACACCTTTCATCACACCATGGATGTAATACAATGCTCAATTGTTAATTTAAAAAGTATTTCACTGCTAAATTTAACTTGCTTACTCCCAGTACAGCAGGATGCTCTGTACCACCCAGCCCTCCTGCTTGTGCTTCCTGGCAGTACCACAACAGTGGAGAATCCTTAGGAGCTCTTATACAAGGAGCTCCAGAAGGGTTTAATTTAATGTGTGCTTGATCAAGCACTCATTGATCTCTACTCTTTTCACTTAAAATGAGACTTTTTAATTTCATACTCAGATATTTGCTGGATGGATAAAGGAGCATATTCTGAACTTCCTGGTCAGAGAACAGCAGGGGAGAGTTTGTTTTCCGAGACAGGTCAGCTTTTCCCATGAAATGGCCTTTACTGGCATTAAGACAGTTTGCTGTTTTATTATGGTGGTTTTGTAAGCTCCCCAAACATAGGTTTGACGTTGACCTATGAAAGGCTGGCGTGGGCTTCAATCTTTAGTAACTCTTGATGTATAACAACTTTTCTTTAAACAAATTATTAAAAACCTTGGATCTGAGTTATCTACCAAATCATGATCCTCAGAATACAGTTTTAATTTGATTAAATAAAAGCAGCAATTTTTTTAAAGAAATGAAGATGAACACATTTTTAAAGTGAGAGGCCTAAAACGTAGGAGAGGAAGCAAAGCACTGAACATCTATTTTTGAGGGAAATTTTTCAAAAACAAAATTCCTGCATTTTGTGCTGCTGTCGTCTGCATAGAAAGAAGCCACTGTTTTACAAGCCAGACCATTTTGCCTTTGGGGAGGGGAAGTCAGGAACAGGGAAACTCCCTGTTGAAGGGACAGCAGCAACATTCCCATGCCTGCAGCCCATTCCTGTGGCTCCCACAGCTGGAAATTAAACAGAAAAAGTGGGTAATGCAAACTTGTGGTCAGGTTTCAAAGTTAGTAGATTGTACCAGTTTGACATGTTTGAAACCAAACTGTGCATTCTTCCATTCCATTTTTTATTGTTTGATCAATGTAGGTGTTTAAAATTTTATGAATATCCACTGTGACAGTGTGCTACTGCTCTGTCCACCACCACAACACTTAAAACATTGTTTATGTTCCTCTTTCTCAATGCAGTTTGAGATGAAATGTCACAATAAGGCTAACAGTGTAAGGGTAAGTAATATAAAACAAATTAGCAGCTTCATTTTGTAGCATCATTTAATGAGTGCTTTTTTTTTCCCCCTCAAAAACAGCAAGTCCAGTGACTTTCAGAAACAGATCAAAGTTATACTAACAAAAGTTACATTTCTAAACAACAGAATGACAAGCTACCATCTCTTTGCCATTCCTTTTTATCATAAAGAAATAGATCCAGAGTTTTCTTGGGAACTTGAGACATATTCAAAGCAGGTAACACAAATTCCTTACAGACTAAGGTAAGCCATTGGGAATACAGGCCTTAGAGACAAAGCAGTTCTGATAAATGAACCCTGACAGAGACGAACACAGTGACAGACCCAGAGGCAACTCTGAAGGCAGCAGCTCTCTTGCCTGTGAAGTTTGCCACGAAGCATAACATGCCCAGGTATTTTCACCTGCCTGTTCATTATTCTCACTCCTGTCAAAATGCATCTCTCTTGCTACACTGTCATTCACAAAACACCCACTTTGGGCTCCAAAGGCAAACAGGCCAAATTCAGAGCTCTAGCAATCTGATATGAGCCCACAGAAGTCAATAGCTACGCTTGCTTATATATACATGAAGAATTTTGTCTCAGTATCTTAAAATGTGAGACATTCTGACTTATTCAATTAGGTGCAATTTAGCACAAGTTTGTAGGAATTTAAGGGATTATTTCAAACATCAAAACTTCAAGACTGTAGCTTATCTCAGATACTATCTAGAATTGGTCTTCTGAGTTTTATCATCTACACTTCATCAATCTCTTCCCCTTGTTGTTAGCAGCACAGGCATCACTGAATGCCCATTTTCATTCAGTCATTTTCCTTTCCCAAAGAGCAGAGCACTGCAAATGAGCCTTTCTCATTCACTGCTTCCTATGGGTCTTTCCGGGTATTTTCAGTACCACAATCATCTTGGGTGCAACAGAAGAGAATATACAGAGAACTAATCATCCTTTTTGATTTCTTTCATCCACTCCAACATTTCTTCAACTCAAAATGATGGTAATGTCATTCTGGTTTATATTTGTCTTAGCACTATACAAATGCCCAGGAAATATATATTGATTCTACTTTTCCTATATAAACCCCCCAGTTACATACACTGAATTTAGAAATGTCTGTAGTAGTTGGAACTACTACTAGTACCTTATAGTAGTTGGAACTAGTCCTGGGGAGAAAAAAAGACAGATAAATATAAACCCCAATGAGGCACACACATATTTAGATGCTTAAAAATTAGGCACCTGCCAAAATACTAGAATGATCATAATCGTAGATGGCTTGCAGATGTGAGAATAAATAAAGAACAGAAATAGTATTTATGGTTAAGATAGGTTGGACCTTTTTATCTAGGAGAAACTAAAAGACAAGATTGCTATATGTCATCTGGAATGAATTTTGAGCCTTTTCCATACCTAAAAATAAAACCAGATGTATAAAATCCTATTGGCATAACAGAACCCAGCTTTGAAAAGGCTATTGTCTGCAAATGTGATGATCCTTAAGGTCTGTCTTTAGGAGGACTAAGGGATTCTGAGCAATCTAGGGATGATAGCAGGGTATCATATATATATAACAGCCAATACTTGGAGTAATTTTTTTTCCTCTCAATTTCTCAGTCTTGTTCTCATATCTGATTATAATTTGGTAGAAAATCAGAAGACTAAACCATATAGTAAATTTTGGAAAATTACTGCAGTCATCACCTGAAATCATACTGGATACAATAAGTTAATCCTTAGTATAATATAAACATTGCCTCCTATACTTCACAACCTGAAAATACGTGCTGTAGAGGCTATAAATATATCAAAGCCTTACTTTCTCCAAACACTGAGAATCTGCATCAGCACTGCACCTGTCACAGACAGGCGATCTCTGGTTTTAATGTCTTACAGCACAACAAACAAATAGGCCCATTTCAACCTTCAATATTTTGCCCACTGTATTTCAGAAATTCTGCAACTGGTTTTATAGTCTTTTCACAGTACTACCTTCTGGAATGTTCAGACTTTTTTCTGAATGATGCTTTGTTTTAGCAATCTTATTTCAAGGCATTATGTATAAATTCATTAGAATGCTTTTCATTATACCTCTATAACTTTCATTATGTAAATAAGCAAAATATTTACATTCACATAATCCATGTAAAAATTCCCAGAACAAATTTAATACTGAAATAAATTAATTTGGGACTCATCAGCATCACTGAAGATGGTTATGTAGTACAGCATTTACTTATTGCTGAGATAGCTTGATAATCAATAACCTTTAATCTTGAGGGTCCAATCACACGAGTTTTAAAATAATGGAGTGGTGGAAAATATAATGGAACTTTGATTTCTTTATGAATCCAGATGTGAACTTGCATATTCCTATCTTTTTTACTGCCTATTTGATAGAATTCCATTAAGATACAAGTAAATAAGATATATTTTAATCCAGAGTTGTATATTTTGTACCTTTTCATCTTCCTCAACCATCACTTTAATAGTAAACCTCGTTACTTTTTGTTTCAGTCCAGACTGGCTACAAATGAATCTAATTATTTTTATAGTTTGGGCAATGCACCTGGCAGACAGCAGGGCTTGGACACCCACTGCTGCTTTGAAGATACATGTTGAAAGCAAAACTTGACATTTTTCTGATAAAGTTATTAATTTTCATTGTATTGACTAGAAAATAATCACTTCCTGGGTAAAGATCAGAATTTGGGCAGCTGAGATTATTATTGACTGCAATAGAATTACTGAAACATTGTGAGCACCTGTTAAATATGTTTTTTAAGTATTAAGGGGAAATGAACACTACTAAAAGTGAATGAAGTAGAAATCAACATATTGGCCATTTAGTCTAACACATTATAGAGAAAAAAGGTGTATCACAGTTTCAAAATAACATCAGATAGGAAAAGGTGTATGCAAAGATTTCTGCTCATCCTGCATTTGGTGATTCTTTTTTGATTCTCATAGAGCTGCTATATTCTCCTCTATTTGTCTTAATATCAGATGAAAATACTCACATTTTTTACATTAAACAATGATCAAAAATAGTATTTTCTTGACTTGCCTTTTCAAATCCATACAAATTCCTAAACAACATGTAGGCACACCACCTCTGAGAGAGGCATTTTGCGCTCTGCAGAAATCTATGCCCATGGACAGGAAGCTTAAGGCAATTTGGGAGTTTCAGTGCAATCCCTTTTTTTCACTATCCCTTGCCACATGAACTACCCAATGCCTTCTGGAAACTGCTGTTGACACACCCAGCCCACTGGGCTCCTGGGGCTGGTTCCTAAGACTTTATAAAGACTGCGTACTGAAGGCTGCTTCACATTTCAAAAGGGAATGGTCAGCCCTAAACAGGGTTTTCAAACCTTAGACAATTAAAAGGCACCGACTCAAATTAAAAGCTTTTCTGTGCCTAAATTTTAAAGCTGCTACACGTAACTCAACCACTTTCCTTTCTTTATTTTCTGGGATAAAACCTGAATTTGGTCTAGAGAAGATAATTACATGGCACACTAATTAATGCATGTGATCCAGTTTTCATCAGCTTGGACTACAAAAATGACCATTATTTTATAAACTGAGGTGGATAATGAGAAATATTTGAAGTTTGAGAACACTCATATTCCAAGGTAGTCATTAATTGGCAACCTCTGACTTCTTTGAGAGGATGTGTCACTTTGGAGCAGTGTGTTAAATAAAATGGGACTTTTATATTTATTAAATTATAAACTACTAATGTATTTTTTCTTTTATTTTTAGTTAGATGCATTTTATATTTTGGCTCTATCCTGTCAAAACTAGGCAGGTATGAACTGGAGCCTCCTGAAGCACAAGGCCTCCCTGAAATGTTACCTTTTCTCTCTATGTTTTTTCTTATAGAATAGGATAAACTTTTCTTCTACCTCAAAGTTCTTTAACAAGTGATCAGTTATGAGGTTTCTATGCATATGAAGAAGTAGTACAGGATTATTATGGCTGGATACAAATTCATTTGCTGTTAGAAATTCACCTTTTTAACTCTCTTCACATCTTAACTTCTATTTAAAAGGAACTGTGAGGGTGGTAGCATTAATGTTGCCAAAAACTAATAAACTTGTTACAAGTGTGTGACTCATGCAGACCATTAGTCTGTGCCTGCACTGCCTCCTTGTGTATTAGATAGGCCACCAGTGCTCCCCCAACACAAAACAATGCAGAAGAGGGACTCTAAGAGGCCCTCTATACTTCAACATCCATGTTCATAATTTGTCCCAAGTCATAATTAAAAATGGACTGTGGTATGTAGATATTGGCCCACTGCTTCAAGAACAACACTGGTTAAAGCAGAACTAAACAGGGACACTCTTTGATAATATGATAAACAGTTGCCAATGTGAGTAACTGAGCCTGTCTACACTGTCCCTTTTCAGCTCTCCCAGCCCATGTGTTTGTTTCAGTTGGTCTCCTGCAAAAGGAAGTTTCAGATAAAATGAAAAAAAAAAAAAAAAAAGCAAAGACAATACTTCAGAACCAGAAAGATACCAACAGTTGAAGACAAATATTTGAAAGAATTGTGTTGCATAACCGTAACAGACTCAAGTTCTAGTCAGTCATTGGAAAAATTCAGAAATGGCAATCAAAATACAGATTTCTGGCAGATCTGGTGCGTAATAGCAATACGTAAAAACTAAACAGAAGCTGAGAAATGGCATCAAATATATGTGTCTCATTTTCAGTTGTCTTAAATGAGGAAAATTATGGTATCCCTTATGCATTATATTTTAGAAGATGTAATGCACATGACACTAATTGCTCCTTTTTTTTTTTTCTCTAAAATGAAGTATAATTAGGATTACAACAGGCTATGATTTCAAAAAGAAATTCATGCAAATTAAAAGAATGGTGGGTTGCTGTATCAGATACACAGCGCAGTCCTATAAAATACCAGTAGGTGAGCCTTGAAAGCTTGGGGAGTTTGGCTGAAATAAGTCTTCAGAAACTTGAATTGAATGACAAAACTGAGCTGGTAATGCTACAGGATACTTGATACTTCCTGCAGCTTGCTGAACAGGATGGGGATGTGCTGTTTATATGCTGTAAAACACTATTTCAGCAATATTTTTCTGGGGAGGGAGGTCTATACCTCCAGATTATTCATCAATACAGTCATGATTAAGATCCAGCTAAGTCAATGACACCAGGAAGCACAGTCATTGCTGCTTTTCTCCAATGAACTTCATAGGTGGACATTATTTACTTTGTTTTAACCTGAAGCTAAACACATAGCCCATTCCTAGAAAAATTCTGGTCAGAATATAATCCATTCTCAATTGTGAATATGCAATAGCTCCTCAAAGAGATCACCTGTATCAACACTAAAACATTGCTTACTTTTGTGTATATTAAGGCTATATAAAGTAAGAAAGGGAGAATAGAGAATTACAAATTTTTCAGACTACAGCAATCAATGAAAAGAACAAAGTTAATGAAAAAAATGGTGCTCCTTAATTGTGGCAAGATTTTATGCAAATGCAGTTACTTTTCCTCACATATAAAAATATAGAAGCATACTGATCAAAAGGAGGGTTAGGGAGTAGGACACAAGAAGGGAGGTGATTTTGTGACATGGAGGTGTGCATCAAAGTAGGGGTAGGAGGCTCAGGTTCAAAACACATGCCCTCATCTTGTCTGCACAGACAGGTCAGAAGCAAGCAATAAACTATTTTTTTTTCCCAAGCATCTTGATTATGACTATGTAAACAAAACCACCAACAACAACCACAAAACCAAACCTTGAAAATAGTGCATTAAGTTCTACTAATACCAGTTTCTCTCCTCACCCTTTGATGCACAGAGAATCCACATCATGAGGTTCTCCATCCATTTCTCCTAAATTACAGCCATAACCAGACCAATAAACACAGCAACACAAAAATCAACTGACAATTTAAGCTCTCACAGAGAATTCTCAAGCCCAACCTTTAACACCTACCTACGTAACCAGCACTTGTAACAAAAGATTCTCATAATACTGGCAAGACCTGCAGTGTCTGGGAAAACCAGACTTTTCAATTTTATTACCTGAAGCACTGACCATAACGCCAATCCTAAACATTATTTTCAATGCAGCAAGTGGATGAATCACTACAAACTTTGGTAAATTGTGACCTCAGGTGTGGCCTGTTTGGCAACACTTACAGCGTCCCTGAAATAGGAGATCAGCCCACAAAAACATGAGAGCTGTTCAGGGAGCTGTGCAGAATCAAACCATTATCCCGTATACTTAAGTTTTCATTTTCCAAATGATACTTCCTAATGCCATCCCAACTCCTAATTTTATATGCATGCACATGGTATCAAAAAGAATTTAAACTCATGACAATTCCATGGAACAGCCTATTCCTTCAAGCTTTGAAGAACCTTGCTTTAAACATGGGTCTTGAAAATATTCTTTTTCCATCCTAACCTTCAAGCCAATCTTATCCCTAACCTTCACTATGCCCATTGCTGAACACAAAGAATTTGCCACTGATAGCAGTAAGCTGCTTTGTATTCCCCAGCAATAACTCAGTCTCCTGAAGTCATCTCTTGCAGTATGACCTTAATAAACACCAGCAGAAAGGTAGCAAACTGAAAAGATGCTAGACCTCAACCATACCAGACCATTTTCTATCTCTAGAGCCAATAAACTAGGTTGTATATGAATTATAGTCCTCACCTCAACCTCTCCTACTACTGACAGCAGCCTTCCTAACACTTAAGATTTGCAAAAAATGATGGTAAACTGGAGTCTTGACAGATTCCTAATCTTAATCTGAAAGATGGTAAATCATTACTGAAGAACAAATGGCATCAGTTTCTAGCATCACTGGAATTTTTTCCTGCCTCTAAAAACCTTCCAGAGACTAACAGTAAACTGGATTCTAGATAGAAAATCTTATGTCAACTCTGTTCAGAAGGCCAGACAGCTCAGGGCCACAAAGCATTCCCTGGACCATTTTACTTACTGGATTCAATCTAAAGATTCTCAAGCATAATCCTAAATTCCTAATCCTCCCAATTCCAGTTCTTGCATTATTAATAACTACAGGATCAATTACTCCCAGCAGCTTCTCTTCACGTGAGCTCAGTCTTATCAATTCATATTTTTGGGAACAATGTAAATGCTGCATAAACTATGTTCTTTACACTTAGTCATCCTCTTCCAAAGCCCTACTCTTAACCTGCTTCAAATCCCAATAACACCCTCCTATAACAATTATTCCTACATAGGTAAAGAGGAAAACACAACATAAGCCTTATAACAGTATCTGCCCAACTCTCACCTCTGTAGCATGAGCAGAGTCCAGTGCTAATTTGTAATTTATACATAACCTACTGTTGCAAGGCAGTATCAGTCCCTGCTTTCCATATGTACTGTTTCTGTGCTTCCCTGCAGGAGACCCTGTACAACTGAACATTACTCAGGGATGCAGACACATCATAGTAAAAAATCCTAACCTCTTGTGTGGCAAAAGTCTTGTTCAGATCTAGAGAATGAATTCTAACTGTAAAACAAAATAGTTTATTAGTAATAGTTTCTTAGTTTATTTCTCCACCTGATGTAAATACTTTCTCTTGAGGAAGAAAACCATGAAAGCTTTGGCTGCCAACTACATTAATACAAAGATTGCTGACAAGATTTTGCATTTGAGTGAAATGAATTTACCTGTATTTTTCTAAATAAAATCCCTTTTTCTTTATACTAGACTTCTACCCAGCCTTCAGGAGACTAAGGAATTGGCTTCTGTTGGTTGGTATAAAGCACTGGCTTCTATTAGTGCCTGCCTCCTTCCTAGCGCCTTGCTTCTCATAGATTCAAAATGGAAGAGGAAATTGTGACAATTTAGAATGCAACTATCAGCATTAAAGCAATTTCTAATAGTAGTTTAATAAATACTGCATTACTCAGTATTTATGACAGATACAATTCTCAAATCCCAACACTATTACTAGAATACTAACCAAAACTTGAATTAACTAGCACATAAGGGAGCAAACCCCGTAGTTAGTGGCAGCATTAGTCAAAAACTTCTACCACTTTAAGGGAACCTGTAGAAAGGTTCAATTGTCATACCTAATTGCTAAGCAGTTATCTACTAATTCCTATAGGACTAATAGAGCTCAAGGCACAGGTTTCTATCAAAACAATTACTATTTCCAGGGGTCAGCAGGAACAATCTGCCTTCTTAAGACTTGAAATTCCTCAGACCCTACTAACTCATTTCTGAGGCACCAGCCCTGAAGTGAATAGCAGCACAGATTATTGTATTGCTTTGATCTTATCTTTGAAGTACATTGGAGATAAAATTCTCCAAATTTGTTCTCATCTTCATGATGCTGAGGAACAGGATGCAAGTTTGATGGTTGACATTTTTAATTCTGTTAACCATATAATTTAAAAATGAGATAAACCCCTGCAGCAAGAGATGTGCAAGCACCTACCAACTACAGCCCCCTTCCAAATCAGCAGACTTTTTCAAACAGCAGTTATGCCATTTAACCCCTTCAACCCCTAGCTCTAACCTTAATAGGGCCTTCATTCCTTACACAGGCCTAGAAATTTTAACCTCTCATGTTGGTGTGTCTGGTAGCAAATTCTACCAGTGCACATTTATTTTAAAACTATAAGGATTTTTTCACTAGGCACTGTACAAATTCAACCTTCAATATATACACAGCAACAAATACACATCCAATTTCTGGCCACATCACAGAGCTGCTGTTGGATCTGTGTAGGTTGCACAGTGCAGCTTCACTCCAGTTTTGCTTATATCATTCTCAATGCATTCTCCAGAGGAAACAAAACAGTAATGCTAATATTTCTGTAGTCTTGTGGTATCTGAGCTAATAAGTATTGAACTATGCTGTTTTGTATTAAATTTATTTTACTATCTGTTTTCCTCTCTAATTCTTGGGACTCTAAAAGGAAAAATAAAATCAAAGGGCACATATCACAGCACATGCTGTGGTCCAGATGGCCACAATACACAAAGTATCACCATGCAATAACAGAACGTTTTAAGCATTCACCCACACAGAGTAACACCTTACCACATCAGAAGGCTTCAGGCATCTGCTCATACAAAGCAACATCACATCAGAAGGCTGCAAGTGTCAGACCTTCATATTCTTTGGCCCAGCCTTTTATCCCCCTCATGTTCACACATTGCCCCTGTGTGTCCTCTGTTCCCTTTGGTGGTTGCTCAGTGCCCCTGGGCACTCCCTGGCTCATTGCTGTCAGTGCTGCTCACCTGCTTCTCACAGCTGGGCCCACTGGGGATGAGGCTCTGCTGCAGCCCCACTCCCAACTACCACAAACTGCATACCTACAGGCACAGTAGTTCCCTAGACCAAAGAGGTTTGCCGAAGGTCAGAGAAAGCCTTGATTTCATCCTTCAAAACCGTAGATAATGGAACTGGGGGAGTTCAGTGAAGCTGTAAGCTATTATTCATATTAGCAAAAGGTATATTACCCTTCTTGAAGATATAATCATGATACGTAACGCTGTGATTATTTTGTGTATATGCATGTGTTTATATATTTCCCTCCCTTTAAAACTACAAAAATGAGCTGATTAGTATTTCATCTAGCAGAGATCATTCCACTGATCTCCATCAGTGAAACAACTTATTTTACAAGGGTTCACTTCTCTGAAGCAGTATAACTCACTCTGCTTCCTAATAATAATCATATAACAGAAAACTCTCAGCAAACATAGATTTGAGAGAAAGAGAAAAAGATAAAACACCCACCTACCTAAACCAAAATAATTAAATCGACAGAGAAGGTAGTGGATGATGACTTTTAAGGCAGATATTTATTTTGCAATATTCACTTATGTGCTGTGAATAGAATTGGAGAGGGCACCAACATCTGCGTGAAACTAGGAAAAAAAAAAGGTCAAGTCAATATCCCTGAGATACAGAAAAGCCAACAGTAAACACATACTCTTCTTTAACAGTGCATTGTTTATTCCCAGTGAAGTGACCCCTTTATATAGAGAGAGAAGTCCATCCCTTTTGGTGATGTCAAGGAATATGTTAGAAAAACACAGTGTGATTGCAAGAGAGCCAAAGAACACCATATTTTCAGTTACATTTCATTATGGTGCCTTATAGCCTGAAGAATGTGAAAGAGCTGCTGCTGTGAGTTTCTTGTGACCTAAGTGGTCCAAGGAAACATATTCTCTTCTCCATAGTTCCTAACCCCTCCCCCTCTCTGCCCCAAAATACAACAATGACCCATCTGTGCACATACAAGAGAGCAATTCCTAATATTTAAACATGGATTAATCTGCCAACGTAGATGTATCAGGGACAGAACATAATGAATGTCACAGTGCTTAGTCTTTCTTTTCACTAAAACTGTCTTCAACAGTAATG
Source organism: Vidua macroura (assembly GCF_024509145.1). Taxonomy (NCBI): domain Eukaryota; kingdom Metazoa; phylum Chordata; class Aves; order Passeriformes; family Viduidae; genus Vidua; species Vidua macroura. The sequence goes on from NC_071579.1 coordinate 13,251,343, forward strand.
AGGAACAAAAAAGCCGACAGAAAGAACAAACCACTGTGGATCACAGAGGATTTAATAAATAACATCATTCACTTCTCTTCTGTTTCTATCTGAAAATATTTTCATATTTTAGCCTTCTTTCAAATTCAAGAAAGAAACTATTTCTCCTGCAATTACATCTAAGAGCTGAAAATTTCTAACAAAAATCTTTAATTTTATGGCATTCATAAAGCTTATGCATGCTCTGAATCGTTATCTATTCTTCAACATATTTTCATGGCTGCAATTACTTCACTGTGCACTTCACTAGAACACCATCATTACAATTTAGAAGATTAAGAACAATAACTAGGAAAATAAGCTAAATGTAAATCAATTAAATGTAAATCAATCATTAATTAAATAATTTGACAGGCTGAAAAATGTGGATCTTCACCTAAATGACATGTAACTTTTCTCTTGTAACTGCTGAATCTGATGGCAATTTATTACATGCCTGTGTGGCTTGACATGCTGGCATGCAAAAATAACTGCACTACCTCTAAATTAAAGTGATCCTGGTATCAGAATTCCTATAGAATTATACAGATTTTTATGTTAATATAAGTATGCTACCTCACCAGAATTAATACTTTGTTCTGCTTTGGACTGATGTAGGACCATGAAAATCAGTGGGTATATTTCCACTGACAGGTGGGAGATTAACCACATCCCCTAAACGTAAATAACCATAAAGACACTGTGTGAAATTACTATTCTCTACACTGTGAGAATACTTGTTCTTTTTCACCACTACCTGAAATGCTTCCATTTCTTCTCCTGGGCAGTGACAGACTTTTTCCTGGTTACTAGGGAAGAGTTTAGCTGTATTTATTCAGGTAAACAGGAAAGGCTCAAAACAAAGAGAAGCAATGTTTGATAAGAGACTGGAAGCAGCAAGAATGCTGGTGACAAAGTTGTATAATTTGTAAGTATGAAGAGGAAGCTTGAAACTTTATAGCATGTGAGATTTTCCCACGACAAAGTATTGAGTAAAAATAATAAATTGCCATTGGGACTACCTACTGATACTGTAAGGAAAGAGGCTGAAACAGCAAGTTAATCTGGTCTGTTCTACAAAGCATCTAGTAAGTGACTGAGAACTACACAGACCAGCAGAGAAACAATAATAGTACTGACTTTTCGGAACCTGTGTGCAGTTAAGATGTAAGAGAGATAATTGTAAGACAGGATGAAATATTCCATAAGCAGCTGGGGGTAGTCTCATGATCACTGGGGAGATGGTTCAGTGGTGCACACGATGCTGTTGGCTTAAATGGTTGATGATCTTAGACGTCTTTTCCAACTTTAATGAGTCTATGTGTAAGTTGTGGTACAGAAAGGTCAGTACATATGGCATTTTAGTACTCCACAGTTGTACTGTGGGTGATTACTTGAAGTACCAGAATAACCTTGAGTATATCTTTACTGAATGGCACCCAAAGCACAGCACTTAAGAGAGCTCAGACATAACCGTGCTATGCACCTCAGTCCCCTCAGATGCAAATCTAATGACAATGATATCAACTGTTTCAGGAAACCAAGGATGGAAAGAGCTAGGTATATTAATGGAGTGTAGCAAAATGTAACATATTTTATGAAAGGATAATACATTTCTGAAGTATAATTTGACACAGAAACATATATTTTATTGAAAACCATGTATTTAGTAATTGCTGTAAGGTATTAAAGATCACAGTGAATGTAGATTTTTTCAAAAAAATTATATACATTTCTACCAAAACGTGACCATGGTTTTCTCTCATTTTCCAGAGAAGCCGGGGCAGAACCTGATCCCAGCCGAGGGCTTCGCCTGGACCTGCTGCACAAGTAAGCTCTGCCAGAGGTTTCAACCTACGGGCCGGTCCCTGTCACCGATTACTGCACAGGTGGGACAGCACGGGAGTGCGAGCGGGACGTCTCCCGGCGAGGAGCGGACACCTGGCTCCCCGGGCTGCAGGATGTGCTGAGGCGGGGAATAGCAATGTCCGGTGGCGGGCTTTTCCTTCACCACCCCGCTCCCTCCTTTCTCACAGCCGCCTTAGAGCGAAGCCCCCGGAGGTCCCCCCAAGGTGTGTGAGAACAAGCTGCGCCTGGGAGGGCTGTGAGGGGAAACGGGCCGCGGGTCCGGACCTGCCGCCGCACCAACGCCAGCCGGCGCTTTCGGGGAGTCCGAAGGGCCACCCCGCAGACGCTTCACCTCATCGCCCCGGCTGCTCTCCCGCACATTCCTCCCCTCAATCTTGCCCTTGCTCCCTCCCCTGCCGGCGTCCCCCTCCCCCGCTTGTCCCCAGTGTCGCCCCCCTGCCCGTCCCCCACGGCCCCCACGCGTCCCCGCTCCGCGCCCCCGCCCTCGCTCCGCGGGGCGCCGCGGCCGCCTCTGCGCATGCTCGGGTCGAGGGGGCCCGCGCGGAGCGGCGCGGAGCGGGCGGGGGGCGGCGGTGACCCGGTGACGGGACACCCCAGCGCTGTCCCGGCTCGCTCCCGCCGCGCCTTCTGCGTGCCCCGAGCGCCTTCGGCAGGGCCTCTCTCCGCCGCCGCGGGGGCCGGCGGTGTTCGCGGAGCGGCCGGTGTGCCGCTGCCGAGGCGGAGGGCGGTGCTGTGGGCGCCGGGGGAGCCCCGCGATTGGCCTCCGCCCGGCGGCTGGCGTGTCAGTCGGGCTCCAGGGGTGGCCCTGGGAGCCGCTCGCCCAGCCCTCTGACGGGATGAAGCCTTTAGGGGGATGCGGAGCTGTTTGCATTTTGATTAAAGCCCCTCATCTCCCCTCAGTCTGAAGGCAGGGCACCGGGGAGGACGGGTCGGAGGGGCCTGTGCAAGGCCAGGCAGAGCGGGAGAGGGGCGAGAGAGAAAACCTTCTCTCCGTTTATCACGTATGGCTCTATAGGAGAAGTCATCTCTGGGAATATAGTGGAAAGGACGGAGCAGGTATAAACTGAAGGCGCCCGCGTTTAATTCACGCTTGTGGGTGCCCAGCATGGAGATGCAGAGATGGTCCACAAGGTGGAAAACGAGAAGGTGGCCCTGGGACTCGGCTGTAACCGTGCTCATCACCTTCGCTTTCCTTCTCCGGGCTGCAGAGGTCAGAGGAGGTAAGAAAGCAAAGGGGAGCCGGGGGTCCAGTCGCCTCTCTCCCCTCCTTGGGGAAAGGACCCAGGGCACGGCTGAGGCCGCGTTTCAGAGGAAACCTGTCAGAGCGACTCCCGCTGCTGGGGAGGCGAGAGCGTTCTTGCAGCCGGCTCCGGGCGCGGAGACCCGCGGAGCCCCCGGCAGCACGGGCTGGGACGTCTCTCCCAGGTGCCGCGGAGGGACGTCTCTCGGTCAGCCTTAAACTTTAGATGAGTTTTTAATGAGGTAAAGGAGATGTACTGGCAGGGTGGGAAAATGGAAAAAATACTTGTTGCACAGAGAGACTTATTATCATCTTCCAGCACTGGACTCTTGTTTTGTGGAGTGTGCGTCCAACTTTGTTTGGTTGAGCTGCTGATATTCACCAGACTGTGACTGAAATTGACCAACAAGTATCTGCCTTCTCCACGGTGGGACAATGAAAAGGAAAGTTGGGGGTGGAGGCTCTCAGCTCTGATTTTCTTAGTTTTCCTCGCTTTTAATTTTTCTTTTGCAACGGGTTTTAGTGGTCAGAAAGTTTTCTAGGGCGCAAGCGGAGGAGAAAATACACTTGCAGGGGCCCTTTGCCAGCCATTGCGGAGGGCAGCTCCCGGGGCAGCGGCGCCCCGCAGGTGGTGCGAGCGGTGCCGGGCCCGGAGATGCCTGGGGGGCTCGGGGGGGGCTCAGCCCGAGGATCGCTGGGCTCCCCGCGGGCGGTGTCAGCGCTGAGGCACCGTCCCCAGCCCCCTCCCAACTCTGCAGCCTGCCCGGGGTATCGAGTGGTCCCTTAGGTGTCCGTGGACCTGGTGGGCAGGGTGCGGCCCGCGGGGGACTTGCAGGGGGAACACCAGCCAGGCAGCAGCACAGCAACCTCAGCAGAAAGGAATCGCTGCCCCCTCCCCCGCACCGCCCCTCGCGTCCGCACTGCTCTCCCTGGGCTCCCCGCACCGCCGCCAGCCCAGCTGGGTTTTCTGGGCTGTACTCGCAGTTCGCCGAGATGCAGTGCGGAGTCTCCGGTGGCGGGAGAGTTCTCCTCTCCTACCGGGTCTGAATACGCTGCCTCTTCCTCCCTTCCTTCCTCCCTTCCACCGGAGTTCGCAGGCGCATCTGGAGGCCAGTCTGGATGGGACTGAAGTTTTTATTTTTCTGTGGGTCTGACATCAATGAAGGGGCTTAACTCTACGATATGAAAGGTTTAAATTTTTATATATTTATTATTTTAACGAGGTATTTCTCGACCTGAATCCAGAATCAACAGGAGTCCTAGAGGGAGCAGGGAAAGGTGATCAGTTCCATTCAAGCCTTTATACCTGGGCACAACTTTGACGGTGTCACATCAATCAGGGCTCCTGCCCCCTGCTGGCCCCGTTTCTGACAGGGACTGGAGGGGTCAGATTTCATCCCTCTTGCAATTCCACGGACTCGCTGGAGTTACACCAGGGTGAATTAACCTCGCAGGGCTTCAAGGATTCGGCTACTCGGTTACCATGTGAAAACTAAATTTCTTCAAGAAGAATACCGTCTTCAAAGACATAATCGATTTCTTATGCCACTTTTCACAGTAGAACTGACTAAATTAAGTAGCGTTTATGTAGACTATGTTTACATAATAAGTTGGATGGAAATGACAAGTTAAAAGAAAATCTAAACCCAAACAGCACAGGAAAAATCAAGAGAACTTACACTGAAATCAACAGAACTGATACTTACTGGACTGTATTCAGCAACATTAGGCAGGCATTTGGTTGTGGTAACTTTATTCAAAACTAAAAGGCTATATTGATAGTCTTCTAGTCTTCTGGATAAAGGACATTTCAGAAATACAGAACTACAGGCTTCTTATTCTTTGTAGAAGCATTCAGAAAAGAACTTAGTTCTTGACCTTTTCTGAGATACAGTGTGCTATTTGCTTAGGAACTACAGGGAGCTTGTGTGTTCAGGGCTTGATCTGTTATTGAAGTCAGTCAGAGTTTTTCCATTGACCACAGAGGGACTAGAATTTGACCTAATTTCTCTAACAGAGTACAAGGGACTTATTTCTGAATCGTCTGTTATGCATTCTAATCTTATTTAAAGTAGTTAAAAGATAACATAAGACATAATGACTCCTATTTGAAAATTGGAGAGGGAAAATACCAAGGAATGAAATAAAATAGTATAAATGGCAGGTAAACAATATGACTAAATTAAAATGCTGGATGAAATATGAATGCTGGGCAAAATATGAGTTGCTCTTTTAAACTCTTTTAAATCTTCTGTTCTTCAATGTTCTTTTCATAAACCATCTCTATGAAAAGAAAATTACATGGTGTATCCATATAAAGTGTTAATCATATAGCAGTGACTTTTTAAAGGCAACAGAAACCATTCCATGTAGACAAACCTCAACGGATTCCTAAAATTCTTGACTTTTTTTGAAGTTTCTTTATTTAACAAAAAAAAAAAAATAGAGAAGTATGAGGTATCTTTCATACTTGTAAGAAATGGTGTGCAAAGAAGTTTTTGGGCTCTTGAGTTATTTCTTCTTTACACAGAAAAAGTTACAGAAGTGAGAATCAACTGCATGGGAAAAGCAGTGACTCATACTTGGTCAGCTCAGTGCCCACCAGCTCTTAAGTAGCTCTTTTCAGAAAATGTTTTTGCTTTATGACTTGGCTAAAGTAAACAAAATTCAGTATTTTTAAAGACATCCTTTGATTTCCTTTCCCCTTCCTCACCTTTAATACTAAAGCTGTTGGTAATGTGTTTGGAATGAATAAACTCATTTAGTCAAAATGGCATTGCTTCAACACTATAAATTTTTGTAAGGGCTTGACATCAATGCACTATTGTGATGCTGATTTAAATTTCATGGGCAAGAAATGAAAAATCAGCCTTTTTATTATTTATAAGCTTTTCCAAGCAAATGGAAATCTTGCTCTTAATCTGTGTTAAAAAAAAAAAAAATATTTAAGAAGTCTTACTGAAAATGAAGCTATGAACCTATATATAGAAAAATTTGGACCTTCTGTGTAAGCGATGAGCAATTTGTTTCTAAAGTAAATAGATACTTCTTGCTGTCATCTGAGGAAATATAAAGGTTCCTTGTGCTTCCCACACACAGGCTTGGAAAGTAGTGGGACTTCTAGGTGCAGAAGGAATGCAGAACTGGGCCAATTAATGATGGCAAAAGGAGAGTTTTCTTTGTGGATGCACACTTAACACTGCTATTTATTTGTATTTTCTTAGTAAGGAAGATATGGATGAAAACTCTTGAATGTATCCAGCTAGTCTAAGCCTGTAGAAAGTGGTGCTTTAAAATAGAAAAATATGAATTTCTTCTCAGAACTATTTGTGATATAAAGTACTTTTGATTTTATCTGATCAATTCACATTTAAGATTGAAAAAGATTGTCTTGTGTGATAATTTGTGTGTGTTTCTCAGATTGCTATTCCCAAATTTAGCAAAAATTAATAAATCAAAGGGTGATTTCACTAAGTGCAGCTAGTGGTCCCAGCTTTTCTGAGTCCCAAGGATCAGCAGGTGAAATGGTCCAATCTTCCCAGAATAGTGCAAGAGACGCCTGCATGTATATGTCTGTTTTGCTATGTAATTTTGATTTCTTAATTGTTTCTAAGATAAAATAATTATTTCAACTTCAGCTGCATTCATCAGGCACAGAAAAAAAAATGACTGGTATGTGTTGTTAATTCTCTAGAATGTGTATCTTTGCACCGAATTTAGAAGGAGACCTCACATGGATCCAAGAAAGGACTATTCAGGCTGCAGGAAACTGCACCTCTTTCCTAGCTCTGCAGGAAAGAAGTTTTTCAACTTGGTGTTTGGTGTATATCTTAACTACTTTAACTATATATAGGTGCACAAATACTCTGTGAGTTTGGCTTGAAATAATCTCTTCCCTAGTATCTATAATTGGAATGACAATAGGAAAAAAAAAATCTTTGATATTAAAACTTTCCTGGTGCTATCTTTTGTTCTGATTACTAAAAAAAAAAACCATTAAAAACAACTCACCCCCAAAGCTCCCAATTGTTTGTAAAATTGGTGTCTGCAGCAGGTACAAAATGTAGGAAAAAAGTTGTCATACTTATTTTATAACTGTCATGCCCAAAGTTACTTGATCTCCCCCAAAAAGAACCCTTTATTCTGACACGGTTGCAGCATACTAAAGGAGCTATGACATAACTGCTGAGGTTATACCTAAAACACACTGGAGCAATTATGTCTTTCCCGGATTTGTTTTGTACAGTGGTGAACAGTAGGGATTCCATCTGCCAGCAAGATTAAGAAGTTGCTTTTCTTTTCTCTGTAGAGCGTCCTGCTTCTTTTCAGAAGAAATCCTCCTAGCATTGGTTAATTTATCATTATTCTCAGTATTTGTTGATAATAGGGGGGAATAAATTAAGCAGAGCTTGGAAGAAATCTTTAATGTTCTAAGAATGTGAAGTCTCATGCAGTGATAGAGATTTGCCCTCTGGATGGACACAATAGAGAACAGTGGCTTAAAAGGAATTAGGTTAACACACTTGCCTGTTGCAAGGATTTATAACTGTTCTACTCAGTATAAAATACCAAGTTTACAGACTGTAAATGTAAGGATTAATTGTTGACCTGGTTATTACAATAGTAGTAGAATCTGGCAGACCTTAAATTCTTTTTAGCACATTAGCACACATAAGGGACTGGAAAAACCTTTGTGAATTTCAGGTCTGGGACTTCACTGCAAGTCCAAGTGTTAATGTACACAGTGTGTGAAATAGAAGGTATTTGGCAGAGCTCATATTATAGAACCAGAGTGTTTGCTGCAAACCAAATTGAAAGATGTATTATAAAAGATGAATAAAAAACAACTTAGATCATGATCCTGCTATAAATAATGTCACTGGCAGCTAAGCTTTGTTGATGATAGAAATTAACTTAGTAGTAAATCAAATTATGGTCACATTTTTAAAGTAGACTAAGTGCTACCTACTCTGTCCCTTACCTGTGTACCTTACCTCACTCAAATTATCACAGTAATCTGATAGATTATCAAACATTCACAGTTTATAGATAGTTCAAGACTTTACAACCTTGGTGTCTGCTTAAGAGGAATTCCTGCTAATATTGGTAGGATACAGAATTGAATCTGATTTTCTTGCATTGCTCTCACAAGAGAGATGATACCTTTGACATCAGGGAAAATATGGTGAAAGATTTTAGTTGTACAAGTTGTTTCTCTATCAAATTAAATAGGATTATATTAAATGGTATCATTTCTAAATCTTGTCTTGGCTGTATTCTATGCTTAAAGCTGAAAAATGTTCAAATGTTCCATATTTGAAAACTCCCATTTATTGGAAGATATTTTTGAACTCTTATTTGAATTATTTCTCAATAAATACCTTGATGACAAAACTTTTAAGTGGACTCAGTTTCTTTCATGTTTAATTGCTGAGGGAACGCCTTGTCTCTTCTTGTAGTGTGGACCATTTTTAGACTGTGTCTCTTTTTATATGGTAATAGAAACATGACACTCAAGAATGTAATACTTGTTTTGCTGATTTTCACAGCTGAAACTACTGTGTCTGCAATCTGTATAAAAATAACTTTTTGAATATTTAGCAGAGGCCTCAATATAGTTGGACACTTGAAATGCAGTCCTAAAAGATTTGTGGTGCAAAATAAGAAAAATTCCATAGAAATATGGGACAGATGTTAAATTATTGTAAAATAATGGATCAATACAGGTCTGCACAGATGATGAACAAGTCCAATCTTCTGGGGATAGCGAGTGAGACCTTTTATGAAATCACCATCAGGTCATTAGTGCTTGATGGCAGTCAGTGCTGCTAAAAAAAGTCATAAAAGCACAATCTATCCAGTCTCACGAGGGTTCTGAACAACAGAAAAGTCATATTTTGTAGTGACATACATTATGATAAAAAGCCTTCAAAATCTAGGTTCCGAATTATGCAATGTAATGAAAACTTAAAATAATTATTCTTTTTTCCCTGAATATGTCCAGTAAATAAATCAGCCTACAAGCTAATTTTGCTAAAGATCTGAATGTGAAGTTGTACCTAGACAAGTTTTCCACTGGTTTCACTATAGGATATAAGTGGTGGGGGATTGTGTTTTTTGAGGTTTTGGTTTGTACTGTATGAGTGTTATAGGTTGGTCTTTAAAGTGAAATATAGTTCATAGTTGGTGAGTATCAAAATTGCCTCCTGTACATGCCTAGACTGTCTGCATAGCCTTTGAAATACGGTAATGTATTTAATAGACTTTGCAGCATAGGAAGTCAATGAAAAAAATTCCAAATAACTAGTGTGGAAACAGAAGTAGCCATTTCTGAGCAGTTTCACAGAAGCCTTTGTTGGTGAAATAGTCAGTCCTAGGCTATTTAAAGCATTCCTGTATGCATCTGGATAATCTCTAGTTCTTGTAAGCATTAAATATGAAAGCACTGCAATAACACCTATTTCTAAAAATGTCACCAGTCAAGATTCCAATTACATAATTCATCTAGGAAATTCATGTAGGAAAATTCTTAACAACAATTCTTCAACAACCCTGAAGTACATCCCTAGAAGTATATATATTCAACATATATTCAGTGCATCTCATAGATTTCCATTCAGATTCCTAGGAAAAAACCAGCTTAATTTTCAGGAGCATTATGTAATTAGGCAACTCAATTGGTTTCATTTTTGTACCTTGAAGATGCTCTGTAACTCACTTTTGCAGCCCATAAAACAGAGAGTTTGTTTCATCCAGCTCTATAAAGTCCATCTATGAAAAGTATTGGAACCTTCCCAAAGGACACTGCAGAACCAGCGCTTTGATGCTGGCTCCCAGAGCAGTTCTATTACAGGGCTGGGCTCTCAGCAGAGTTGGGAGGCAGGCGGTTCTCAGACTGCCAAGCCCAAAAGCCTGTGAGAAGGGCAGCTCTGCCCAGAGCTGGCCTGTAGGAAATGGTGAGGACAGAAGAGTGCCTGATCCTTTTCTGGTGCTTAGACACCTATGGCTGAACTGCAGGGAATCCTTGCTTGGGATACAGAGACTGGACCCTGCAGTGGGAAGGCAATAGAGACCTTTGTAAGAACTGCAAAGCTCAGTGAAGCTGTTGGACTTAACATGCTTTTCAATTCCTGCTTTTGGATGTTCTGTATAAATACCTAACAGATGAAAAACACATTAAATTAATAGTGTAGATAATCATATTATATGTATTTCTGTTTTTACAGGATATCCAACATAACTGCCCATGATAAGTAAAAGTGTCCAAGAGTAAAAATAAGAACAGAAATATTCTTACCACATTAAAAATGGCATCGTTTTCTAGTAATTGATGGGACTTGTTTTGTACCCTAAAAGTCAACAAACTATCAGTTTATCAAATCCAGATTCCAATGCTGCTGTTAAAAAAGAGGTGAAGACCTCTGACATTCATAAGGTCTTGGACCATTTAATGAGTGTCAGTTAGAAATTTTCATCATAGAAGTGTTTCTCTTTACTCACCTATAAAATACATGGAATGTCCTTAGAATAAGCTCTTAGACTTACAAAGATTCAAAGTTTTAAGAAAACTAGATAAACTAAACAACAATAGGTTATTATGTCTTTAATGGGTAGCATAGTTTCAAAAATCTGTGGTGCAGTCAGTACCTTCTACTTAGGTCCTTAAATATATACCTAGAAATCCAAGTAGAGATGGCCTCTTGAAAATCTTGCCCACAAATATAAGGAGTCCCTCCATTAGTACTCACCAAATACACACATTTTAGCCTACCAGGCCATCACAGCTTGTAGATTTTAAATGATCTGTTACAGTGACATAAAACTGGACTAAACTTTGAGAAAACACTCAATTTAGAATTGAAGATTAACGTTTCAAGGCTCTTTAAGTTTTAGTTTTTGCTGTGGTTCCATTGGAACAGATTACTGGCAGAATGAAGCCTATTTCCATGGAAAAATATGAAGTGAAATATAGAAACATCAGTCTTCCTAAATTTTTCATATAATTCTTTGTACTGGGGAAATTTAAGCTCTTTTCTACTCCAGGGCTGTATCTCCCTAATTAGTAGTTATTGATTGTAACTCTTAAAGGCTCTTCGTGGAGTGAACCCCAGTAAATTTTCACTTTCACATCAATAAAAAAAAATCATTACTGAAGAATTATGGGAACTCAACAAGTTATCTGTTTATTATGTCAGAAAAAACATATAATACTGTTTAAAAGTACTTTTTACTGTATCAAAAAGAAGGAAAGGCAAAGTTACTATAGGTATTAATAGTACAGCAAACAGAGTTGCACCCTCAGTTTGCTAAGGTATGTCTGTATAGTAAAGAATACTGCTTCCTTTTTTCCCCTTTGGGTTTTGCTGTTGTTTGCATTCAAAGTATGTCCTGCAGCAGGCAATCTGGAAGCATCTTGTAAATTATGTAAATAAACACAGTCTTTAAGTAGGGAAGGATCATTATGCCTGTGCTTTCTCATAAAATTAAGAGACTAACAACCAAGAGTTAACAGACCAAAATCTAAATATAATAGGATTTCAACTTCTTTTCTTTATTAGGTAATTGGACTGAAATAAACATATTTTAGTCTAAATGAGTCATCCCCTGGACAATTTCTTATGGGAATAAATATTGTAGCCAGACATTGCCACCACAGTCATTTTCCTGTCAGTCCTGGTGGGTTCCACTTCGAGGCATGATGATGAAGTCCTTCCCTCTGAAAATGCAGATGATTGTTTCCTATCTTCAATATGATTTTACCCTATCTTCATTAACTGTCTTGAACTGTCTGGTCCTTAGGCACCAGCACCTTCATCTGCAGTTCAAAAGTGCTTTGCTGAGTAGTTTATAACAAGAAAACACATGTCAAGCTTGGTACACCCTATCTGCCAAGGTTCAGGGCTCCATTCCCACTGTAGCTTGTAAGTGGTTTGCAGCATGTTCCATGTTAAATAGAAGAAAACTTAAAGTATTGGACCTTTAGTTAGACCCATTCTGACTTCCATGGTCATATTTTAAGGAATAATAAAACTCATTCAAAAGTTCTCTATTCAGTGAGTAATAGATTTTCAATCTGTATGTGTTCAAAATCTACTGAGGACCACTGCATACAACTGGGATAGGATCGCTCTAAATGTTTGACTCTTCAGATCTGAGTAAATCATGAAATACTGCATGAGACGCACACTAGTGTGGAATTGCAGCCACTCATGGAATTGGCACATAAACTGTTTCTTTCTTAATACAGCTGTACCTTAGGTTAGAAACCTGGCTGATAGCCAGATAGCCCAGGTGGGTCAAAAAAATTCTGAAAAAGCACAAGTATGCAGTAATTTTTTTCTTCTGAAAAAAAATCCCAGTAATAAAGTGTTCATGGCATTTTATTTGAATGAAAATAATATGATACAGAATTTGTCAATTTACTTGTGACTTCAGCAGGCCTAAATCACTAGTAAGATACTGTGATTGGAAGATGATATGTATGCTAAGAAACAGAAATCAAGTTTTTCATATGCTTAAGTGTCAATTTATTGACACATACACATTAGCTACTTAGGGTGATACAGGACAGAACATTCTACTTAGGTGAAACAGTACAGCTCTATTTTCAGTGTGTGTAAATGGCCTAACATTAACATTAAGACAGTGTCAGTAATGTCACCTACTAAATTGATCTAAGTAAAACTTTGTAAAAAGCATGTTGTAGATCACAACATTTTCAATATTGAAAAGTCACTAAAATAAAGATAATTAACCTTTAAAAGTTATTGTAGCTAGAATGATAATATGTATAATATTTTATTCTTTTATTCAAAATTATTGCAGTTTGTATAATTCCAAAGATTATATTGCTGCCATTAGATGCAATGTTGATTCATCTTTTTTGGGTTCTGTGCAGTTTGCCTTTGCAAGGTCAGACAGGCTTTGTCACAATCAGAAATTCATGGTGGATGCTGAAAAAGAAATAAGGAATTTTATTGCCTTTTACTAAGGTACTAAGTTTGCCATGATCTCAGTTATAGACAGGATACATATTTTATAAACTAAGATATGATTAAGTACAATTCATTTAATTACTGTCTACATTTCAATAAATCCAGAAGTAATGAACCAGACATGACCATTCCAATGCATATTTTCTTGCATATGTTACAACTTGTCCCTTTCTTGTAATGTCTATTCCTTTACCTGAGGTTGTGTGATCATCTACAAGTGTTCCCACAGGGAGATGTAGAATTGCTAAACATTTTTTTACTTAAAACTGGGGTTATCCTTAAGAGGAGAAGGCTTGATGTCACACAGTGAATAAGTCATGAGTACAGGCTGTGTGTCCGAAGGACTTCAGTTTCTGACCTCCTTTACAGTTTTTCAGCCCCTCCTTTCTCTGCTGTCATAACTTGTATTGTTGTGGTACTTGGGAACCTCCTCCTCCTCCTCCAGTCTCCACCAAGAGAAAGGCAGAGCCATGTTGTGTAATAGATTCCAGCTCAAATGTCAGGAAGTCTAAGTGAAGGAAGCAAGTCCTCTGAAATTGAATAATGAATGCTGTTTATATTTGTGGCATTAGGGCATGTCAGAAATGAATCTGCTGTTTTCACCAGATGCTACTTAACTCCAGATGATACCACACTCAGCAATGGTAGTAATTGTTAGGTGTACTGCAATATAAAGGCAGCAGAATTTGATCCATATGTGTTGTATCAGTATTATTAATAATGATATATCACAGATTCTGTTTCAGTTTAGGTATTGTGGAGTGAATGAAAGCTATGATATTTTCAACTGTGATTATATGATAATAAGGGAGTCTAGATTTCTACAGACTTTCCAAATCTTTAATGGCATTCTATTTTTACAATATAGGGTTATGAATTAATAGAATAGAAAGCATTGTCACAGCCTTTAAAACAAATATATCATTGTCTGTAGATGAGATCTAGGCTTGGAAATGCTAGCCAAAACTGGAAGTAAATTTTTACGTGCATTTTCTTCCTCTCCTAGTAAACAGAAAACACATTAAGCTCCCCTCATGTATTTGATATTTCATACTCTCTCCTAACCTGGCAATGTAGAAGTGTGATCTAACATCCAGTTTACAACTACTTAGTTTCCGTGAATCCTTTTAATTTCCAGCAGAGATATTCTGATTTTTTTTTCATAAGTTTCCTAATGGAAGAAAGCTAAAGGGGAAGGAAAGGAAGAGTAATATGGCTTTGGAGTTACATTTAATATGAAATGCTCTGGATCAAATGTTTTGATCTATACCACTGTAAATATGGAAAACTCACTGAGTGAATGGATCTACTTCAGTCATATCACAGTAATGAAGACCAGAATTTTACTCTACAATTTTAAAGTTACAAGTCATTTTGGGTCTTGAGATGTGACACCACAAATTTTTCTTTGTGTGTTTTACCTTCTTTATATTTGAAAACACAGGAACTTATGATGGAGTTAATTTAATTAATTAATCGTTTGGTATCATGAAAGATACTGGAACACTCAGGTTCCCATCTCACACAATTCTGATTTTTAAAAAAGGGATTTTTTGAAGAATTCACCTTTGCCATTCCAGAAATCCTGGTATTTTTAAGCATTTCTGCTTTGGCCTGTACAGTCTTTCAGTGGCAGTGAGAGCTGCACATGTCTCTCTGAATTCTCCTGAACCAAGGACATAAAGTCGTTGAGCTTTGCACTATAGTCATTAGTGACAAGAGTAGTCCCCTGCAAAAGTAGCAGAGTAGAAATTTGCATTTTGATTGCAGACTGCAGACTTGCCCTGATGAACACAGGCTTCTTTTCACACAGTTGTCTTGTGGCATCATCCAGCTTATTCACACCTCTTGCAAGAGGTGGCCTTCAAGCAGCAGTGCAACATGGCTATAAACATCTGCGTAAGGGACCTGCTTTCTGGGTCAGGATCTTGTATTTTGTCAAATTTACCCTGGCAAACAGAGTTGAGTTTTCAAAGCTGATGTCCAAGTTTCTTAAGGAGAATGAACTCCATCCCAAGAACTGGTGAACAGAGCTGTTTGCATGAATCTTATTTACTTCCTTGCCATCTGAAATATTGACATCAAATTGGAAGGATACAGAAGCATTGCATCATATATCATTAACCTACATTTCCTTACTTTTTGAGAAAACTATTGGGGAAAAGTAAAATCATATAGGTAAGCTGTTTTATGCACCATAAGGAAGGTCTCATGAAAGATTCTTGACCTGTCAATATATGGGTTATATTAATGTTGCCCCATATAAATACAAGCTGAGATCTTAGTTTGTGGACCACACAATATTTCTAGTAATTATTTTAAACTGACTAGTCCTGTTATTTTATGTTTTGTGAATCACAGTTTGTGGAAATAAATAAATAGACAACTGTGGACTATTAGCAGTGTTTGTTCTTATTATTTGGAATTTGTGGTTTGAAGATTGTCTTATTATTCTGTTTCTTGTCTGGAAGTTTTTTAGCAGCAGAACTAGTAGGGAGTAATGAATAATCTTATTTATGGGTGAATAGTCTCCCAGGCAGCCAGGCAAAGAAAAAACATTATTCTAAAAAATAATGAAAAATCTGGTAAAAATTATAGAAAAGAGCAAAGGATAAAGGAATGTAGCAGTGGTTGACTTACACAGTGAATTGAAATTTGTACTAATATTTATGGTGACTGGCTCCACATCACTGGTTGAAATTAATATAGGTACATCAAAGATAGCCATTGGTTACAAGAAAAAATGTGTGGCAGTTCCTTCAGAATGTTCCTTCAGTATGTGTAGCAATTCCTTCAGAACTGTGTGGAACACCTATAGAAAATACATTATATCCATTAAAATTATTTTTTCCATATTCAACAGTGAAGTTAGACTAATACCACAGTGTTTTCATGCTATTGAAACTTTTCTTTTGAGACTGTTAAAACACAATTTCTTGAATTTTCTGTGTATGTGGACTTTAGGTAAATTCAGGTGTATACTATAATATTCATTCCCAATGTGTTAGCTTGCAACAAACATTGGATATTTGGTTTATGTTTAATAACACAATGATGATCCAGTGAAGAAAGGAAATGAAAAATTGCAAGATGTGAAGAAAAATTTTTAAAGTTCACAAGAATTTTCTTATGAATATATTTTAAGAAAGAAGTTATGTGCATTCTAGGCTGACTGAGAAAACAAAGATTGGTTTAACCACAGAGTTGAGATTTTCATATTTGGCACTGTCAGGAGATGAATAGGATGAGCTAGTTAACTTTGTTCACATCTGTGGAAATACTTGTTTAAATAGTTGAATATTCACAGGCAGTGAATTTTGAATTTTAAGTTGATATTTGTTGACATATAAATGAATAATGGACAATAAATCAGCTGTAGTTAATGCCACTGTGTAGTTCAAAGATGTGAGGTCAGATTTACCAAGCTCATTTCTCAGCTTTAACATTGAAAGTCATTTAAAACTTTGTCTTCCCAATTAAAGTGGTTATAAGTTTGCCAAGATAAAAACTGTGGAATAGTCCAAGTGAAAAAAAAAGTCTATTGAAATTCTGTTTCCACTCAAAAAAATGCATTAAAAAACCATGATTTGTAGGGAGTATTAGAATGAGCATCTTATTTTTTCCTAGGAGAAAATATATGCAGTATGCTGTTTTCTCTCACTGCCTCTCTTGAAGTGCTTGTCCATTCAGTACTTTGTCCTTTTCCATGGAGAACTTTTATATACTAAGGCTTTTTGTTGGCTTTACATATGTATGCATGCTTTTTTGTTTGTTTTAATTTGCATCAATATCAGTGCAATAACAGCTCTGGATTTCAATTTTAGATTGTTAGACACTGAGCACAGATGCAATCTTATTGTACTTGGTCTAAAGTATAAATTTGCATTTTAACTTGGAAATAATGAAAGACAGCAATTCTGTCCATTTAGTCCTTGCAGGCATAGCAGGTACATTTTTCTTTCTCTAACTTGCATGTGAAATTAGTTTAGCTGCTTCCTTATTCCTTTGTGTCTGAGAAAGCAGTTATGTGTAATCAGAATATATTTTAATGTTAGCATCAGACAATTTTGGGGTAGCAGATTATTAGCAGCTGAATGCTTCTGAAAGTTTTGTGCAAACTTTGAAGATCAATTCCACTTCTCAGAAGTCACTCATTAAAACCATGTACTGGAAGTTTCAACCAGTAAGATCCTCAGCAT
The DNA here is from genome assembly GCF_024509145.1 of Vidua macroura. Taxonomy (NCBI): domain Eukaryota; kingdom Metazoa; phylum Chordata; class Aves; order Passeriformes; family Viduidae; genus Vidua; species Vidua macroura. The sequence continues at coordinate 13,268,664 of NC_071579.1, forward strand.
TTGCAGTTGGTGATTTTCAGTGTGTAGTCAAGTAGTTTGAAATTCTTATAATAAAAAGCACATTGGATGGGATGAACTCTTACATATTTAAAAATGAATAATCCTGTTAAAATAATTATGATGTAGGAGTAATGTGCAGTAAGTCAAAATAGGATACAGCTACTGCTCTGATTAGACATATACTTTTGCAAAGAAATGAAAAGCTTTTTTGGAGGCTGCATACCATAGATAAATAATTCTTCTTGTTGTTTTTCTTTTTTTTTTTTTTTAACTTTGTCAGCTGAACCCGTTGATGTGCTAAAAGCATTAGAATTTCACAATTCTCCAGAAGGAGTAACAAGAACAGCAGGATTTTGCACAAACAGAAGGAATTCAAAAGGATCTGATGTTGCTTACAGGGTTTCAAAAACTGCACAGCTGAGTGCCCCAACAAAGCAGCTGTACCCAGGTAAGATTGGCAGAAAGCTGTTACTTTTGTACATTACCTTGCTGCATATGTTTTTATGCTCTCTAAAGCATAGCGTGTAGTACAACATCAGTAGCACAAAACACTTCTCTTATCCCCAGAGTTGGGCCTGCATATGAATGGCAGGATGGACTCTATCTACCAAATAATTCAGTTTTTATTGGCTTCAGTTATAAAGCTCTTCATCAAATTCTGTCACTGCTGGAATTGACTTGTAAGTTGTATTACCTATTCTTTCATGATGCTATCTGATGTAAACCTTATTTGGTGGCTTTGGCAAGGCTCTGCCTTTTTCAGTAGTGCATTTAAGAGCAGTTGTGCTTCCTGGAGTAATGCTGCAGAGGGAGAATGAGTTGTGGTTGGGCATTGCAAAATCATTTCCAGAAGTAACATCTGGTAAGAATTACCTCAGAATATCTGGGTATTTGGGGGACTGAACAAGGCTAGTTGTGGATAGCTGTGATTCCATCTTCTCTCAAATTTCTCTAAAATGAAATAGTCAAAATTTGGGAAAGATTCTTTGGATGTTACAGGGAGAATTTTATTCTGTTATTTCACTATCACTTGTCACTTGACTCAAACTGTTGAGGAAAATGATAGTAAGAATATTAAAACTCAAAATCTTTGGAGATTTAAATTTTCTGTTTAGACACATCATGTAGTGTTAAAGCAAGTCATACAGAATACATATATATTAGAAGTGGCAAAGAAAAAGACTTTATTTTTTTGGTCCTTTAGAGTAGCAACTGTATAGATATCATTCAGATCCAGAAAAGGGTCACACATGCTTTATTTTGTGGTAATAATATGTTCCCAAAGCAACATGAAAAACAGCTATACACAGTTCAAGAGTAACTTGCACGTTCCCTTAACTCATCAATTATTGTTGAGGGAAGAAGATCAAAGCAAAATTCACTTAAGATATAATATTTATATTATTTTCATACACTTCCTCAGGTTTTAATATATCGTCGCAACTAAGCTGAATGGTCAATTTCCTGCTAACCTTTACAGTAGTGAAAAAACAAAACCATTTTTGGAGGTGATGATGTTAATTTATTCCTATTCAATCTTGTGGTGCAAGCATCTTCTCTCCTCACCAAAAGAAATCTTAATTTTTCAGATTATTCTTAAAGAAATTTGAGTTGATCATGTCTCTTTTTCTTAGTTCTCTGTAGCAGTGAAAAGACTATAGAAGATATCCAAGATAAGATCAAGCTGTGAGATATCAATTCAGCTAAACAGTACACATTTTAATGTGTCCTATCCTTGCTTTCATCAAACTACTGTAACTCATCAGGAGCTACTATATCCAGTAATTTCTCCATCTTCTAAATCTTCTAAAAAATTTATTTCATTTTATTTACTAACTTCCCAGAATATAATGGACCTTGATTTCACAGACTAGAAGGCATTATATGATTGTACTTTGTAAACTGCTTAGATTTTTGTGGTGCTGTTGTTGTGCATGCTCTTAGTTATCTTTTACAAAAGCATAAAGGAATGATAACCCAGATATATAAAAAGATTTTTTTAGATATTTTCCCTCCAATTCTTACTGTTATCCATAGTTATTGTTCAAATAGAACCATTCCAATTGACAAGGAGTGTAAAAGTATTTGAGAAGGCTTTGAAGACTATTCCAGATATATGTCCAAGAACTATATATGCATGTAGTTTTATATGTTAGATGCAATATATATAGTTTTCATGTTAAAATGTCATTTCTTTTTTGATTTGTTCATTAAAAGTTGTGTTTGGAAGAAATTTTCTTCAGATTACCCAAAGTAGATTCAAGATAAAACATTGGGAATTTTATGTCAGAGCAGCGATTACAAAAACTACTGAGCTGAGACACATGACTCGCTTTCAGTCACCTTTCCTAAACAGTTCACTTTCCCCTACATGTTACATGTTTGAAGAGCACATAACCAGGCAAGCTGAATTATTACCGCCTTCCTTAAGCACTTTCAACATGTCTTTCAGATTAACAGTGCAGATAAGGCATGTACTCAGTGCTTTTCTAATCGTTTCTTTGGTCTGTGTTGACAGTCATCTTCTTTCTTTTCCATTTTTTGTCATCTATTTGCTATGACATTAGAAGGTATAACATACAGTTTAATTTAATGTACTTTACCCTGTCATGAAAAAATTTAACCAGTAACTCACCAGAGTAAATGTTTCCTATCTGTTGAGCTTTGATCCCTTCAAAATAAGATGTCAAAACTATGTATAAACATAGTCTATGTTACTACAATGTTTCAACAAGCTTCCATTAAGAAATTAGAAAGAAGTAGAAAGCACATAAAGTATCATTGCAGCAGACAAAATAAAAATGTAAGACCAGGGGGTTCTCGTTTTCAAGGGTATTATGTCATTTAAAGAGCAAGGGCAATTCTACACATTTTGTTTACACATTGTAATTCAAGAAGTAAAAATTTGTCTTCAAGGAAGAATCTAGAATCTTTGGCGCTTTCCCACAATACCTGTGTTGGAAACAATCTTCTATTTTCTCTATCAGAAGAAGAAATTCCAAAATCAGAGGTTGATGAATTCTTACATGCTTTAATTAATTAAAAAACCACAAGATATTATTATTAAAACTTGTTCTACTATTATATTAAAATGTTTAAGAACATTTTATCCACTCTCCTGCACAGAAAGCTGCAGTTATATTCATTGCCAATGTTATAATTACATTCTCATCTATTTCTTGTATGTCAAATTACAGCTGAAGCCACATGAATCCAGAGCATATTCTGAGTTTTAGAATCTCAGTCTTATACTTTGTTTGTTATTAAGCCTAAGAGAGTTTTGCATCAAGTGAAATGCAGATTTACCACAAGATTCAACAGGAGAAGCACTTCAGTACTTCCTTTATAAAATATATCTACTTTTAATTGTGTTTCTTTTTAGTTGTGAAGGTGGAAACACTGTTTGATACATCATCTCTACTTCAAAAAGAAAGCCTCAGGAAATAAGTGAAAATAACAGTCTTTGATTTTGCTTAAATCTCCCATTGAAGAAAACCAGTTATGTATTTTTTTAATGTTATGCACAATATAATTCCAGAAAGACTCAAATATATATTGTGAGAGACAAACTAAAATAAATTGTTATCAAGGGCTACTGAAGTACTGGAGAGTCTTCTTTCCTATGGTACAGATGCTTGTTATGTTGAGTGAAACTGTAGTGCACATTTTTAAATTAGAAGGTTGCTAAAGAGAAGATGGATTAAAAACACAGTGAATGTGAAACTACCATGGTTCTTTCACACTTTGTGTTATTACCGGAATTCACAATAGATTTGGAGCACCTCTTCTACAAAGACAGGCTGAGAGAGCTGGGCTTGTTCAGTCTGGAGGAGAGAAGGCTCTGAGTATACCCCATTGGGGGAGGGGGGTTTCAGTAACCTCTAAGCCTTCAGTAACCTCTTAAGTCTTTCAGTACTTAAAGGGGCTTATAGAAAACAGGGATAGGGACTATTTATATGGGCAGATAGCGATAGGACAAGGGGGGATGGCTTTAAAGTATAAGAGGAGAGAGTAGTACTGGATGTTATGAAGAAATTCTTTACTCAGAGAGTGATCAGGCACTGGAACAGGTTGCCCACAGAAGTTGTGGATGCCCCAACCCTGAAAGTGTTCAAGGCCAGCTTTGGATAGGGCCCTGAGCAACCTGGTCTAGTGTGTGGCATCCCCCCCGTGGCAGGAGGTGGCACAAGATGAGGTTAAGGTCCCTTTCAACCCAAACCATTCTGTGATTGTATGATTTACCAGTTATGTTTTTAAGAACAATTAAGGTTTACTTTTTAAGCATTAAAGACCAGAAGGGAAAAAAAAAAGACACAGAAAATGTTCCTAATTTAATTTTTTATGTACTCATTTTTGAGTATTAGAAAACCCTGCAGTTTGTATGCTGGATCCTATGTGCTTATAGAAAAAACGGAAAAATGGTTTCATCTTTTCTGAATTTATAGCTGTATATATAACTTTGTTTACAGGTGGAGGTTTTCCAGAAGATTTTTCAATATTAATGACAGTAAAACCTAAAAAGGGTATTCAGTCTTTCCTTTTGTCTATCTACAATGAACAAGGAATTCAGCAAGTAGGTGTTGAAGTTGGTAGATCCCCTGTCTTCCTATTCGAAGACCAAAATGGAAAACCTGCCCCAGAAGACTATCCTCTTTTCAGAACAGTCAACATTGCTGATGGGAAGTAAGTGTAAAATTTTAAAATTAAGAACATATTGCAGACCACTGTATATGTGATTATCTATTTATAAACAGTTTTCTTAAATATTTCAATATGTCAGTAACATAGTTTCTAGCTAGTTGGACTGGTGTAGTACAAAATTAGAGAACCTTTGCAGCAGAATACAGTTCCAGCTCCAAATGGTCCATATAGCTATAAATGAAACAAACCACTTTATCTGCCATTTTTATAAATCAAGGGTGAGGAAATAGTAATAGAAGTTAATCCAATGCAACTAAACCTATGAATATTCTTCCATGCAATATACAAAGCAGCTGTTTTCAAAAAGTCTCAAGGAACAGTCTCACTAAAAGAAATGTCTGGTCTACTTAAAGGTGGTAGGCATCACGAAGACAAGTTGACAAGACAGCATAGAATTTCTTCTATCCAGACCCAAACCAGCAGAGAAATAAAATAGCTTGAGATATCTATGTATAAGGAAATCCTATGTATAAGGAAATCAAGAAAGAATAAGTATTTATACTGCACCCACAGTAAAGAAATTAATCTCAAATACCTGTTGCATTAGTAATGCAGTTTTTAGTTTTTTGTAGCTTTGTAGACAAGCAATCATTCTTTGGGAATGTTGTTCTAGTGCTTGTAAAAGGACATTCATTCTTTCAAAGGCGTTTTATTTGCTGTGCTGCAGTCCAAGAGGAGCGACCACAGTCTTCAGAGATATGCAGAAATAAATTTTACTAAAGCAAAAGAAAACTCAGCACAGAAGGGCAAAAATTGAACTATAATGAAATATGTTTATAAAGCAATAAAGAAGAAAAAAAAAGAAAAAAATTAATTGTCTGCTTGGCCTAGTATTACCAGACAATGAAATTATATGATGATACCTGGACTTGATTCAATTCCCTAGCAAAAGGAGTGATTAAAAAAAAGCAGCAATTTTTAATGGATTTTTGCTAAATAACAAAGCTTTGACAAAGAATTTAATCTAAAATGTTGATAAACTAGCTAAAATGAAGAAATAAAAACTCACTTAGTTTGGTACAATTGCCTACACTGAGACTATACAACTTCTAAATCAACTGGAGTCAATCCTAGGCACAGTGAGCTATGATTTTATGCTTTCAGCTTCTACACACTTTCAAAAGATAAGCCAACAATTTTCTTCTGACTCAGCTATTTTATGAAGGATCTAGGACAACAACCTTCATCTCAAACTGAGATATATTTAAAAAGTGTGAACAGTGTAATGTGCCTGAGGATGCATGGTCAGTTTGCTTTTATAATGATAGTGTTTAACAGCATTCCAGAGAAAACATGGAATTACAGTTCTGGCTCAGTGATACTGTTTAGCAGTCAGATTCCATTAGCTTCAAGGTGTTCCTTTTGATATACAGACACTCTTTGTAACAATGATCTAAGCTTTCGTTCTGATTTAGGCAACCCTAATGCCACAAATGCCAACTAAAATAATTTGATTCCAGCCTTCCTCTTACCCATCATTAGTATGACATATTTTACATTTTTAGCCCTGGTCTATCAAACATTCTGTAGCCTTTTGCTCCATGGTGTATTACAGAGTGCTCTGCTTTTGTTCTTAAACATTTGTCATAGCAGAGATGCTCACAAAATTATTGTAGTCTGTCATGATTATTCATAAAGTGTCATAAAGAGCATAGTAGAGTTGGGCAAAACATACAAAAACTTTATTCTCAAATGTCTCTAAAGTAAAGGCACTTGTCAGTACTCTGAATCACTTCATTCAATTTTTGGCATATATTATGTAGGCAAGGCTATTGTTGCAGGAATAGTACCAAGTATTTGTAAATATATTTATCTGGAAAACTATCTATGTTGGAACTGTTTGTATGTATTTGAAAAATCCCTATAGCTATGGAATACCTTCAAATATGTAAAAGAACATGGTAAAATTTTGACAGTTGATCACACAGAAAAAATAATGAATTGTAAATTGTAAATAATAACCTGCTGGGTTAATATACTAGCACAAGTAATTTGAAAAATCAAACACATTCATAAAAAAGAATCTGCTGTCAGACTGTTCAATCTATTAAAATGTGAACTGTGCACTGACATCTAATTTGAGTTTGGTAATGTTCTCTGGTTAAAGCTGCAGACAACATCAGCTTGAGCTTCACCTTACAGAGGGTGTTCTCAACTGTGGATGAGACCCCTTTGTGCTGAGGGACAGAATATATACAGCAACTAGTCAAAACACTTCATACACTTTTGTATGTAAAGAAGAAAGAAAAGGAGGCATTTTAAATTTTATCTGTGAATTAATTGGTGCATCATCTCCTATAAACTGATTTGATAAGAACACGATGACCTAGTTTTAAAAACATAAATTACAGTCAAATTATATTGGGTTTTTTTAATAGGTGGCATCGAGTAGCTATCAGTGTGGAGAAAAAGAGTGTTACAATGATTGTTGACTGTAACAAAAAAACTACAAAACCACTTGACCGAAGTGACAAAACAGTTGTGGACACCAATGGCATCACTGTCTTTGGAACCAGGATTCTGGATGAAGAAGTTTTTGAGGTACAAATCAATAATGAACAAATGGAATTGAGTTTTTTTGTATTGAGTGAGGTGCTTAATGTGAACCAGAATAATCTTTTAGGTCAAATGCTGGTATAATGTAGAAACTTTGATTTATAGAACCTGTTAGGATAGACTGAAATAAAAGAGAAGTAAAACAGGGAGGAGTATTGTTGGAAGATTTGGTGCATTTTTCTGTCCTTTTTGTTGCATCTGGAAGGGAGTTGCTTTTTTTGTCTTTCTGCCTAATATTGAGATACCTGAGATATTTGGGAGAATTAATCAGGAAAAGTTGTGTAGTATGATACTGAATCATTTTCTTTCTGTATCTCTTAAACATTTGCAGATATATGTGTGTGCTAACAGTATTTGAGAGCAGGGGAGAAGGACCTGGAAAGTTTCCTGTGTAATATGAATCTGTTATACTGTTTATCCCACCTATTACTCTTTCCAGTAAATGGAACATACTTTGGCAATAAGGACATATATGTTTCCATCATTTACTGGCCAAGAAGTACATATATGAAGAGTAAAATGTCTTTAAGGAAGCAAGTAAATGCCAATCATGAGGCCTTTCTGGGTAGAATCCTTAGGTCAATAATTATTTTTACAGACTAATTATGAAACTTCATAAATCTACACTACTGTGTTTCTTTTATAACATTGTTATACAATGGTTAAAATTGAAAAAATTAAATTATAAATGAAAAATAAGAAATTGCAGATTGGTAGTTATTTCATCTACAGAACATCTGTGCTCTATAAATGGTCACAGTTTTAATCCTAGCTTTAAGCAGAACATATGCTTGAGAAGCTGCATAGGTATCAAGTGGGGAAATAGGAATTTTGAGTGTAACATTGTGGCATTGTTATCTTTGTTGTCCACGGGCATGATGAATTGTGAGCCTTTTGAATACGGAAATTTCTGGGGTGATTTAGAGGATCAAGCCGTATGATATGTTTGCTATTTGCAGCCTAATTCACCTGTAGTCCCCAGTAAAATTTGCACATCTGAGGAACATTATTTTTTCTTTGAAGATGAATTCCACAGTTGCCTCTGTCTGGGATGTGACAAGGATTTTTTGGTCTGCTCATGGGATAATTACTTTAAATTTTCATTTATATTTATTTTTTAGGCGAGAAACCAGTTTCCTCAATATTTGTGCTTGACAATAAACTGTCAAAAATGTGTGCTATGTGAATATGCATAAGTAAAAAAGAATTCAGAGAAAAATAAAATTAGATGAACTATTTTTTTTCCATGTGATTTTAGATTATAATAGAAGCTAAAGCAGCAGGGTCTGGCTAGTTCTTGCAAATTTGTAGCCATTTAAAAAGTTTTCAAGCAGGGAAATGCACAATAGTTAAATGCTGATGATTGGTTTGTTTAACTCAGCACACTGGCTAAATAAAAATACCCGTCCGAAGTTTCAGAGGTGCTGAAATATCTGTTTGGAAATAATTTTTTATGGTATGTATGTAAAGGGAGATATTTATTTTATCATTTACCTTAAAAGATGGGAAGGGATGTGGTAGAATTCAATTATTTTTTTGTGCAACTGTGGAAAGAGTAAGTAAAGTTGGATGAAGACATAACTTAGCAAATTGAAATTAGCATTTAAATCAGAATTACCAGATTAACTGCTGAAAATCAAAAATAACTCTGCATTTTTCTTGAAGTCAAACCTGCATGAAGTCAAAATGGACACGCGGATATAACTCTACAGAATTTGCTGGAATGACTTAAAATTACTTTTCTGCAAGGGTGTTGTCACTTGTGGAAGGAGGGAAAAGGAAAGTAGCGGTAGCTGGTTCTCTGCCAGATTTTTTCTGACATATGGTACACTGACATGGCAAGGCAGTGTTTCAATTCCAGCTGAGACCCACTAAGAAGGAGGTTTTGGACTCACAAAAGAAATTGTGCAGCTGTCTGTAAGGCTAGTTCAGAGGCTGAATCTTAAGATTCAGTACTGAGAACAGCACCATTTCTACCTTTTTTAGCCTCACTGTACATTTCTGAATTTCTTCAGTGATTAGGTTTTCTTACTCAAGTGAGTGCACCTCTCTTCTCCTTTTTTATTCAGAGAAATCGCCTACAGTCTTACAAAGCTGTTCTTGAAAATGGTGGGGGTTTAGATTAAGTCTTAACTCTTACTCAAATTAGAAGCTTGCAATCCTCGCTTTTAGGATAGGTTTCTGCTTTCTTTGTTATTGTACAGCCACCATGGAATAATTTATACCTATGTTCAAGTATGTAGGTAAAAATGTGCATGTTGAAATGAGAATGTACCACAAAGTTTAAAAAAATACTGGGCCATATACATTTTTAATGGATAATAGAATCATAGAATACCCTGACTTGGAAGGCACCCACAAGGATCATCGAGTCCAGCTCCTGTCCCTGCACAGGACACCCCAGGAATCACACCATGTGCCTGAGGGTATTGTCCAAATGCTCCTTGAGCTCTGTCAGACTGGCGCTGTCACCACTTCCCTAGGGAGCCTGTCCCAGTGCCCAACCACCTTGGGGTGAAGAACCTTTTCCTAATATCCAACCAAAACCTCCCCTGGCACAGCTCCAGGCCATTCCCTTGGGTTCTGTCACTGTCACCACAGAGCAGAGATCAGTTCCTGCCCCTCCTCTTCCCCTCTCAAGGAAGTTGCAGACTGCAATGAGGTATCACCTCTGCCTCCTCTTCTCTAGGGTGAACAAGCCAAATGACCTCTGTCCTAAGTCTGGCCAAACAAAACATAATCTAGTTCATGCTGAGTTTGTCTACTGTTTTTCTACTCTCTAAACAGCATTCTTTTTGTTTTATTAACAAGAATTTATCAATCCCTTAGCTACTGGTGCTAAAATTTCTAAAGTTTGGTGCTGTTTCCTGAAATCTATCCCTGCTTGAAAGTGTCATGATTGTGTGTTAAATGATCTGTTTTTGTAATTCATGGCAGTTCAAAGTGACTTGTGGTGATTTCACGGTTCTCCTTGTTAGTATTTCTGTGTTATGAACCCTGCTGTACGTTGAGACCACAATAGTCACTGAAGATACACATAGCACAATGTATCTTATTTTGTGGGCAGGAAATTCCAGACGTTGTCAGTCACGACATTGGATTTAACTGTTTAAGACATAAAACTGTTTACTACAGACTTCTCATATGACACTTGCAGCCTTTGTTAGCTTAAATGTAGGAAGCCCCTAAAAGCAATTACCTTTTGCTCAGAGTGTCAGAAGGATTAATATTGTATCCATGCATCACAGAGGTCATCTTATCTTGGGTAATAGTTATATTTTTCTCATAATAAACCAATGTTTTGGTCATAGGAACAGTGAAGCACTCTTCAGTCTCCTCAAACGGAATGGAAATTTATAATGTGGAAATAATAACCTGTAGATACATATAATGAACTCTTATTCTTCAGTGACCTACTAATAGAAGATGATATGGTTTCTTTTTGGTCTTGTACCAATGTGTGCAGCAGAACACAACTGCACCAAGCCCCATTGCATCTCTAAGGTAACTCACTCCCATTGAAAGCAGCTATATACAAATGAGTCCAAAACAGGTATTATTACTTTATTCTGACCTCCCCACGACTTGATTGTATCTTTTGAAAAAGGAATACTCTTTCAGTCATATTGCTCTAACATATTTGCATGGATCATTCATTTAGAAGCTTCAGAACAAATATTGTTCCTGTGAGGAATGTTCCACACTTACTTTAAAACAATGTTACATCCCAGTGGCTCAAATATTCTTCTTTTTTTCTAATTATGTTATTTTAAGTTTGTAATACAAGATTTAACTAAATTAAATTCTTGACTATTTCCATTTCCTTTTCTTTTATTTTTGTTCTTAATAACGACCTCTGTTTTCTAGGCAGTTGTCCTCTGTTCTGATTCTGGCAGTAACACAAGAATATGTTATAAAACACTGGCAAATTTTAAGTGCATACATTTTCATGGGTGTGACATGACCTCATGATGATCAATAATTTCTGAATAAGTAAGCATACTGGGTGTCCAGAGATCAGGTAGATCACTGAAAGAAGGAAAGGGCTGATTAGTGTCCTGAGAACATGATCAATCACTCCCAAATCCACTGGTTTTGTATATCCAAAACACAAAATATTCTTTGGTAAGTTTACCTACTGGTGCTAAAGCTAAGAGCCTTTTTTTTTTTTACTGATGCTGTCAGAAAGATTCTGGTTTAGCTGTAAAAGCAAGAAAAAATATCTAAAGTGTTTTCTAAATCTAGTGGGCAGTTGTGTGTTTTATGTGAGAAAATTCCAATTTGGAGTTGCCTGCTGCTCATTCCTGAATATAATTGCTAATCTGAGATTTTGTGACATTGTGCTTTGTTAATATGGAAATCAATATGATGTTAAAAACAAGATAGTGAATTCAGCAAGCTCTACACATCAGGTGCATACAAATGATGAGAAGCAAATTATGAACCATAAATGCATCTTAAAATAATAAAATTATGCTGTCTAGAAACTGTATTATTATTAACTGCCAAATTATGAGACCTTCATTTACACTGCTAAGCCCTTGTTCACTGAAGTGAATCTTTTGATATCAGCGGAACTAATTTGTAAATGCTTGTTTTTGAAAGACTGTCACAACATTCCTCAAACTTTTATATGTGTCTTTTGAAATTCATGTCTTCTGTGTTTTCAAATACATATTGCAAGAACAGCTGCTTTGTAAGTGCTTGCTGCAAAGAAGAGAATTCCCAAAATGCAAATGAAAAAAAAAATTAAAAAAAAATAATAAAAAAGGAAGAAAAAATGAGTTAGATGCTGGAACATGGCACCTAGTAAAGGAATTTTGAATTGTATCCATTGAAATATATTTGTAGCTTACATGTTTTATAAATAATAGAGATCTTTTTATTCTTTGCCAGCTTTAAGGATTTGTCACTCCTCATTTAGTACTGTTGGTGTGAACAATCCAAATTTTTTATAAGTATTTTATAATAACTTAATAACTAACAGAGTCTTTATGCAGATATTTCCCTATAGACACCTTCTTTTCCTTCAAAACTCCACACATCAGACCAATACCATAATTTTTTAGGCACTTTTCTGGAAACAAATATAACAAGACAAAACCTGATGTATAAGACTCTCATTTAAAGTCCATGGAAGCTTTAACAGCACAGAGTTTATAGATTAAATCCTTGCAGTAATACTTGTTAATAAAGGGTTTCGATTTTGATTTTTTAGATTTTAGGCATTAATCTGTTCTCATGAAAAAAAGCAATAAAACACTTGTGTACAGCATGTGATTCCTGTTTAAAGCAATAGGAGTAGCCAAGTGAGCAACTGGAGCATCTGGAGATAGACTGAGAGTGTCCTGGCAGCAATGTGTGTTAGCCTGCAGTTGAAGATCTGTCCCTCACATATCTGTGAGCATGGGAAGCCCCAGAGTGCAAGTGCAGACAGGAGCAGAATGAGTAGAACTTCACTGACTGCTCAGATTTGCTGTACAGCTAAAGTAGAACAGAGCAGCCAGCCCAAAGTGCCCCCAGCATGGAGTGTGAAAGAGGGGTCCTCAGTATCCTCTGCTTCACACTGCTCTGTGGAGCTGCACCACCAGCTCATGGACACACTGCCAAAATTATTCCCCCTATAGTAATGCAGTAATTGCTGCTGACCCACTGACTGTCTGTCAGACTAAAAAGAAATGTTTAACATTCCAGGCAAAAATACTTAGAATCAGCCTTTTAGATACCAACACCAGAGTAAGTGGACAACTTGAGCACTGAGAAGTAAAAAGAAAACCAACACCAAAAAAAAGTAAAACAAAGACAATTTTTTCATTTCAGAGGCACCTAATAAAAAATCAGGGTTTCTTACAAAAGCTTTCTATTTGGCTTGTTTTGGTTTACTTTATTCTTTTTTTATCTCAAAGAATGGTAATCTGGTGTTTATTAATTTTTTATAGTATTTCCAAACTTATGTTCAATGAATAAAGGTAAATCCAGTTTCCCTTTCTTATTTTTGGAAGCAGGAGGGGGAGAGAAGAAGAAGGCAAAGTTCTCATAATTCATTGGAATTCAAGTTCATTGTCAAGGAATGTTCCCAAGAAACAAAGGAATGGTCATTTAACAAAACTCTCTGTAACTACCTTTAAAATTAACAACCTGGGATCAAAGAATGCTGCATGCTGCATCAGCTTTAAAAGATTTGACAGATAGGATTTATTATCATCTCATTTATTAAAATGTATACATTAAAATGTAAGAGATTTGTAGATCTTTTATCTAGAAAATAGGATGTCCTTGGGCACATGTGTATGCCTGTGTCTGTGTACACTTGCTGTTGCATAGGCATTGTAGTAAAATTTAATCTCTCAGCCAAGAATTGCAGTTGCCTTTGTGAACAGCTATGTTTGGAAGGTCAAAAATTATAATTGGCATATCAACCTATTTCTTAACCAAGCTGAATTTATCCTTCTATAAGCATGGTGTTCAAAGAATCCAGAAGACATTGATTTCTGTGGAAACTTTGACCTGTGCAGTATTGTGCTTTCACAATTTATTGCTTTTACAGTGCTTCAGTCTGGCAGGCTCTAAATATCTTTCTCCAGCTATATTATACAGTGGGCCTGGGTTATGGAATATTATATTAAAAGCTCCTGGAATTCCTCAATCCCTCAAATCTTTGCAGGAAGATTAAATGAATTCTGCAGCAGGTTTTTCTAAATTCTATAGTAATAATATCTATGCTGTCTAGACTTTTGTTCTTTGGAGTCTATAGCTGTACTGTCACATAACTAATTAGAGAAAGTTGGCACAAATACCCAGGTTGGGATATTTGTGCTGATTTCTGCTGATCTACTGAAAAACTCACTTTGTAATTTCAGGCTTTAGCCATAGTATTAAAATGAAAGATATTGAATTTGTTGTTCTGAGTTGATTTAGTGCCGAGCACTGCTTTTTTTTTGCTTTTATCACCATTTATGTAAACATCTTTACAATCTAATTATCCTTATAAGCACATAACACATACTAGTTATCCAGTGTGAATCAGTAAGATGTATTTTGCTAATTCTAACCCTCACACTCTAGTTGTAGAAAGTATTTTTGAACCTCTAGTATATAAATTAGTCATTTAAGTAATTGCTGGGGATTTTTTTTTTCTGCAGAGCTTCTGAAGTAATGCTTACCTGCTATTCCCTGGACAAAATAACTTTCACCTGGCAGGGTTATTGTTTTATTAAAATTCTTGTAAAAGAGATATCCCTAAATGTGCCCCTGAACTGTTTGAGTTTCTTGTGGTACTAGGGAACAACTAGACCATTAAAATTTTACAGACTGGAAGAAAACAGTAATTTCTGCACTGATTTCTTTGTACAGTGCCCTTACAGCTTTCTGTGAATCCGTACTTTTGCCATTTTAATGCTGTGGCTGTTGATAGTAGAGGTGTCTTTTTTCAATGATAGGAACTTTTAGGTAATATATAGACTATAAATGGACTACTTTATGGTTGTAATTCTCTAATGCACCATATTTAGAAAGCATTAGTAAGATTACCTTGTTAGAAGGAAAAGAGAATGTTTCAAGACAGATATCTAAAACTTTTTATGAAGTCAATTAAGGTAATAAGCTGCTATTAGCATTTATTGATATAACAATAATTAGTCAGGCCCTTGATGATTTACATCATTGAGAAAATCTGACACCATATCTAACTGGAAATTTTCTTTGTTCCTATTTCTGCTGTGGAATCTAAGGAAGACTCCAAAATTTGGAAACACATGTAGCAATTTCTACCACGAGACTCAGGCAATAATTACATGAAGATGTAGCCAAAATTGGAAAGAAAACTTGTTAGTTTACTGCTTTCCTGCAAATTTAGTCTCCATTTCTTTTTTTGGCATTCAACACTGCATTTTTCTAGTGTTGCACTGTTTTCATATCAAAGCTGTTTTTCCAGTGCAGACACCTCACCTTGTGCATTACTGCTTTGAGTTTTTCAGCATGTCCTGGAAGTGTACAAACACATAAATTTTCTTATTCCAGGATGTCACTGTGGAATGTCTGTGAGATTCACAGAGGAATTTTCAATGAATGAATTCAGCACACACTTCTCATTCTTAGCTGGGCTGTTCCTTGTAGTAGAACAGTTGATGTGAGTGAATGTGTGTGCAGTTGTTCCAGCAGGTGGGAGTTCTACTGATTTGAACTTATTCTCCTTCTAGCTCTCTAACCTGGTTCTCCACATTTGCTCTGGCATGCAACAAAGTGAATAATTCCTCAAGCTAAAAAACTCCTTTTAGTACTCTTGGAGGATTCTGTAAAGAATAACTTATTTGGTGGAGTACCTCTTAGAAGAATCCTTCTCTACCATGTTTTCATACTAGGCATAATTGGTGGACAAGATATTGTATCTTGGTTCAGGCAGATTTTTTCATATAACCATAAGGCTGATTCAAAAGTCTCTGATTTTAATTATGACCACATCCCTGAAATAAAGAGGAAAGAAAATGTTCATAGATTTTAACTATCTTTATTCCAGATTACAATGAATTATTGAACTGTGCATTGCCTTTGTGAGTTGTATGTTGGCTTTAACAACTTAGTGCCTATTTCTATAAAGAATTTAGGATCCAAACGAAATATTAAGATTTAAAATTTGCTTCCAAAGTACTTGTATAGTTAATGTTATATAGAATACCTTGCTGGATGTTCTCCACTACTTCTGGACAACTGGGATGTAGCTTTCATCTTTCTTATCCCTAACTAGCAAGTTACATTAAATATCTGCCAAACCACTGTTTAAAATACATTGTTTTAACTGTTATCCAGGAAAAAAATAAATTGTTACAAGGCAGAAGTTTATGATTCTCAAAGGTCAACTAGGCTTTTAGAACTTTTTGGGGCAAGTTAAGCAGGCAGTTTGTTACGGGTATTAATATGAAAAAGTGGCTGTGTATACCCCAGCACACGTTCTCTGTGTCTGCCTTCTGCTGCCATCCCTCTTACCTCTGACACCAAAACATGGTGGATGACTGGCTCAGCAGAGACATGGAAGGCTTTACTTCCATAACATGCTAGATAGCAACTTCCAACTTTGAAATTGCCTGAGCAGTCTTTGCCAACAGATGTGGTCATGATAATTTTGTAGAGAAGGAAGAACTAGTCTATAGACCGTAGGCTTTTGTACTTCCTTTTTTTCTCTATGCACTCTTCAGAGTACTTTAAGGATGCTCAAGTGTATTTGTACATTTTAATCTATTTTTCTTTCTCCATTTTTGCTCTCTCTCTTGCTTTCATCACCCTACCCCATGAGACATCCTTTGTTCCTGAAATTTTCATATAAGAAAAATGATATGACATATGCATATATGTTTAGATACCTCAGTATTTTTTTACAGGTCAGATATTGGAATTCTTAATAACCCATAATTCAAAGTTCTCAGGACTTGTGCAGGTAGATCTTTACGTGCCTCATTTATGACTCCAGGTCATGAAATATGACCAGATTATTTGTAGTTTATTTGCAAGGAACTTTATAAATTCTATTTTGGTCTCACAAATCAAGCAGTTAAAATCAAACAATGTGTTTATAAAGTCTGATGCAATTCTGTGAAAAATTTTCAAAGAGAAAGAGTATAGATTTGTCCAACAAATACCTTAGAATGGTAACTAAATCACAGTAATGAAATCTGCAGTAATGCCCGTGGAACTTCATGAACTGGTATGACTGACTTGATCTGAAAGGAAAATTCTTGAATTATTCTTACAGTACAGCCAATGCTTCATGGAACAAAATACTCAGAGAAACAATTTAATTAGCAAAGACAGAAAATAAAAACAAGAAATAGAAAAGGAAAATGAATAATTTACTGGAAATATTTTCATAGTACATCTTTGAGGAAAAAGAGGGAAATTAACATTTGGGATTCCAAATGTAAAATCAATCAGTTCTTCAGTAAACTTCTCAGACATTTATAGCCAGTAGCAATGTATGTATTCTGTAAAAATGTATGTATTCTGTGTAGGATTTCTGAGGGCCTCCATCTATGTGGAGCCATGACAGGCAGACAGGCGGGGCTGGGAAATACAGTCAATGGATCAGGAACAGCTTTAACCAATTTAGTCACATTTAAGCCAAGTGGTAACAGCATACCGAGTGCTTCTTGCAAACACACAGTCCAACAGAACTCAGTGCCAAAATTCCATGGCATTCAAGACCAGCACAAAGCTCCAGAGTACTGGCTGTATTCCTGGACCTGTGTTCTCTTAGGCTCTCTGACTAAACAGTAGTTTCAGGAGCCTTTTGGGCACGGCTCCCGCTGGCTGGCACTCTGCAGACACAGAGATCTGTCCAGGCACCTCAGACAGCCAGGAATGCTCAGGGCCAAAGAGCAAGACCATGACTTGAACTCAGCAGGGTGAGGACAGAGGTTCTACACATCCACCTCTAGGTTGCTCAAAAGGGTCACTTACCTCTTTTGTCTTATTCTCTCTCATTTTTTCCTCTGCCTCACTTGGTTTTAATGTGGTTGGTGAAAGAGAAAGGGCAGAGCGCTTTGGAAACACTTTGCTGGAGATTGGGGATGCATAGCTCAGATTGACAGTGACTGTACAAAACCTCTCAAAGCACTCCAGCTCTTGAGGGAGTCATGAAAGAAATCAAAGGGGGGAACTTTTCTCTGTGTGTAGTAGGTTTTGTAAGATGTCCAAATCACGAAGCATTAGTGAATTAAGGAAAATAAAGGAGACAGTCCAGAACCGCTGACAGAGAAACAAACTGCTGCATTTGTAGTATTTCTGGTAGCTTAGAAATAAATATTCTAAATCTAAATTAATCTGAGACACACGTGAGTCTATAAAAGTGAAGTGGGCTTAGAGTACTGTAAGAAGCAGACACATAATATAGCCATTATGTGCTATGAAACTATTTCCTACTTCATGACTGAAAAATTGGTAAAAAAAATGTAGAACTAGTAAAACTGCAGATTATTGCTTGATTTTTTTTTTTTTTTCAGTTTGAGGAAATTTTGCTTATGTCTCTGTTTTTTCATTTTGAAAGGAAGGAATGTTGCTATTATTATTTATTATTTTAAAATATTCTCCAGTTTTCTTAATTTGTTAAAGGTTACTGTTATGATAGATGTAAAGTGATTCTGGAAATACTGAGAGAATTATGAGTTTTCCCACCCACAGATTTTAATCAGTTATGATATCTTGTCTTTAAACACGAAACAGGCACAGGTATAATAACAAAGGTATTAATTTGTCCCTATTTTGGGTAAAAGAAAAAAAATCCTGCTAGAAGTATATAAATCTTAAAAATCACTCCCTTGTGGGGAAATAGTGAGAGATTGGATTTAATGGGTTTTGACCAAGAACATGTGCCAATTTCCAACAAACTTATTTTTGTGTAAGCATAAGAAGCTCCTGGATGAGAAAATTTATAGTGGAAATGTTGGCAGAAATTAACCTAATAGTTCTTAAATAGTACCACCATGTTAAGAAATACAGTGGATACCAGACAGCTTTCTGTGGAAAATGATAAACATACGAGATCTCTGTAGGGGATCTCAGCAGAACCATTTTTATTATTCCGAATAGTGTGCCTCTTTCTGTGATGTTGTTTTTATGCATAATATATGGAAATAGAGGCAAAACTAACATTTTTAGCAGTTGCATTTTTTTCAACACAATTTATAGTATGTATTTACACAGTGCTCAATTATATTTTATTCAAATAAATGTCTCTGGTAAAGACTTATTTTATTTTATTTTATTTTATTTTATTTTATTTTATTTTATTTTATTTTATTTTATTTTATTTTATTTTATTTTATTTTATTTGTCTCCTTTGAGACTGCATATGTGATGCAAACTCATAATTATACTGTAGATCACTTGCATGCTGAGCTGCATGCTGGTAATAGGAAGTGCCCTGAATTAAGTCTTAGGAATTTAGACTGATTCCCAGTGTAGAAGTAAACAAACAGCATGAAAATCACAGATCAGAACTTACACCTTCTCACTTTCTCCTTTCAAAACCAGACATGATTTTAAGCCAGAATTTTGCACCTAGTCCATTTGGTATTAATTTGCATTGTTTTGCCATGTGAACAATAGTTGCTTTCCGTAATAGCAGCAGAAATTAAGTGGATATGTTATTTATAACCACAGATGGAAATATCTAAGTATTATGTGCCTGGTTTTGTTTCTGAATGAGAACTCTGTACTCCTGATGAACTGTAGACTACCTTTGGTTTTGTTATTTAATCTGCATATGTTTTTCTGCAGGGTGAGATCCAGCAGCTGTTGATTATAGCTGATCCCAGAGCTGCATTTGACTATTGTGAGCATTATAGCCCAGACTGTGACTCCCCAGTGCCCAATGCTGCTCAGGCTCAAGATCCTCGAGTTGATGAGGTGAGTAATCAGTCGTGTATTACTGGATTTATTGCACATTAGTGGTTGTGCTGGAGAAAAGTTACCCAAGGAACACTTCCACCTAAATGGCATGCATTGTTCTAGAGGTGAAGAAATCAGGTTGCAGGAGTGCATTCATTTTTGCTGTTCACTCATTTATGTCAAGCATTTGAAGGAACCTATCACCCTGGTTGTATTTGAACAATCAGCATGCTCAGTGAAGTTAAACTGTAATTCTTTTTTAAAAAAATTATGGCAGTATGAGTTTGTCTACTCATGCATATTTATTCTTCCTGTGTAGCTTTATAATTTTACTTATGCTGGATTTCAACAAATGCCACATTTGAAAGATGTGGTATCTTTGAGTATCCCTCAATTGTAAACTTCTCCTGTTAAAAGTGCCCTGAGCTTTAATGAGCTGCGTGCACAAATGCACGTGCACACAGAAGTATTTCAGCCAGTTCCACTCATAGGAGGTAAACAAGCAAGGACAAAACAGAGTAGGAATTTTTCCCAGAAACATGAAAGATATTTAGAGAAACCATTAGTCACTGTAGACAGTTCTCACAGACACAAAATGAGTAATTCACCCACGTCAAGATAGGTCTTCAGATTAGACCTCTGAGCGCTTGTATGTATGGCTGTACATATTCTAAGTACTTGCACTGAACAGTGTAAAGGGAAAAGCTTTTCTAAAATGTAACAAGTCATAACTGAACTTGGCTCTGGACAGCTTGTATGCACACCATGTGTGATCTGACTGGTTATTACTACTGATTGCTCAAGAGATCAGCATTAAAAACTTGCTGAATTATTATTAGATGTCTGCTTTGAGCCTGTTTTGGGACTGAACTTTTCCTAAACACATGGTAATTTTATTTGTTGTTACTATTTATTCTGACTGAAAATTATGTCAGCAGGGGACAAAAACCCACAGGGTGCAGAACTTTTTCAGAGGGACTCCCTCCCACATCCATTCCATCTGAGGTGTAGTTCAAGATGTGTCAAGTGACCTACACACAGGCAGAGGATCTACACTGCATTACAGTGTGTGGGGTCTGGGCTTTTCAGGAGGATCCCAGAGGACCTGCTGTCCATGTGCCTGCATACCTGGATCTCCATATTCCAAACCAGAACAGAGTGAAAACATAGTGCTGGTAATTTATTCAAAGACAAAAACAGATAGCAAATCTAATTTTTTTTTCATAATTAAGTTTCAAAGAAAATTTAAATTTTGCTTGGGAATTTTCCTGGGATTTACTTCTATTTGGTTCCTCTTGGGTTTAGTGGTTTTTAATGTGTTTTTCAAAGGCCTATTTTTCCCTCTTGGTAACACACAGAGTTTGTGGGAGTACCTACAGAGAAAAATGTAAAATCAAGGATCTTAATTTGTAGTGTAACATAAAATTAATTTGAAAACAAATTGAAGAGCACTCAATGATTAATAAAATGGAGAACTTCTGTTTCTATTTATTTTATTTTTTGCTGAGAGTGGTGATTGGATTATTTTTCTTAGCTTTCTGACCTAAGACACAATTTCCTTGCTGTGCTCCATGAGTTTATGTCACTTTGCATAATTATTCCCAGTGAAGTCAATAGATCTCTTCAATGTGTAATAGTGATCTAAAATAATTGCATCAGCAATGCTACCAATGTGATAAATATGAAATAGAATAAATGGCAGACTGAATTTATAGAATTATAGAATAATCTGCTAAATAGTAAAAAACCAGCTTGTTGAGGCAGGCTACTTTGTTATCTTTTGAGAAGCAGCCTGTCAAATCACACAGATAATTTATTTTAAGGAAATAAATGAAACAAGCTTTATTTTGATACTGAAAGAATTTATAGAAGATAGCAGTGCAGATTTTTGTAAACTGTAATTGCAAAACTAAATAAGATGTTAAAAGATGAAAATACATTTGCATCTAGTCTATAAGAAAAATAATTGTTTTGGAATGCTTGATTGCATGTTTTGAGGAGATTACAACTTTGATTAGTGATATTGATAGAATTTATAGACTTAAGACCAAAGCTTTTGACTTGTGAACATATGATATTTTAACTTTTTAGAGAAAGGTATTGTATAGTAATGTAGGTGACAAAGAGATTTGAATCTGGGTGCCTTATTTCAGAAATAACTATAAACAACGAGCTGTCACCAAATTAAATTTTTAGTAGAGTTTCTTAGTAATTGTGCTAGAAATACAGAAATGTGTGCAAAATGGATGGCATTAAAATTTGTCAGTCATGATACTGCAGAGCAGTAAGCAGTGATGGGAACACAAATGAAGGCAATGTTACACACATACAAGACAAAGAAATAACTGCAGGGCAAACATGATGAACTCAGTAGTACACTGCAATAACAGTCTGCATGCATGTGGTAACAGAAGAACCTTTCATCTGCAGCAGATTGTCCCCATCTGGGATACTAATCATGCTGAAAGGCAACATGGAAAGATTATTGTTCAGCTTGATTGGTTTCATGGTTTGATCTTCAATGTTTTCACACAAACTCTTGTGGTAGGAAGAGGGAAGAGGGAAAACTGGGCAAAAGGCTAGGCAAGATTGTGTCTTCAGAGTCTGGATTAAACCAGCAGAAGCTGAAAATATTTGTTGGGCACTAGCTTCAAAATATTCTAATTGTTAAAGAAGGGGAATTTTTTCCCCAAAATAGTACAATGTGTGTGTTAGTTTGCAAATAAAGAAGTAAGAATTCAGATGCCATATTACTTCTGCATGCTCTCACTTGAAACATAGACTGCATCATCACATATGTGGCTCACTTACCATATGCAAAGATCCAGGGCAAAAAGAAAACGTAGACAAATGGTGTGGAGGGAGAAGAAAGATAGATAATTTCAGTAAGGAAAATATCTACTAAAACTTGTAGGAAAGAAAGAACAAATTACCACAATGATGAATCTCTAGATATCTTCAAACTAAGGATAGAGACCTTTCTGAAAGTTTGGGGAAATGTTAGTCATACTTTAGTTGACTCAGTTACAGAGTGACTGTAGGAAGTTTTGAAGTCTGCAAGTATGCAAGAGTTAGCCAAGGTGGTCTAATAGTCCCTTTTGGCATTACGTCTCTGAGCCTTTGAATTATTGCAGTCCAGAATAAGAAACTGATACTTGGCTTAAAGATAAATTATGTGATTTCAGAGCCTATTAATGTGTGTTTCCAGCACTGATTACAAAACCCAAAGGAAGTGGTTGACTTTTCATCAGTAAAATAGAAAATTATGTTTGTGAAGTTGCATTTAGGAAGATGAATAGGATTGCTCTTGAACTTGCAAACTTTTGTAGTCACCTGGCAAGCTCACAGCCTAGGAAGGCATTCTGTCTGAAAGGCTGGATATTTTTAGACCACTAAAGAAGCATCTAGAGAGAAGGATTTAGGTAAAAAGATATTGGTTTAAGGGCATTAGTACTTTATTTAGCTGAATGCAATCCTTGTTGCTCTAGGCAATGCTTCTTTCTCCAAAGGAGCAAATAATAAAATATCCAGCATTTTAGGTTTGGGGGCATTTCTTTCAATAGCAGTGCTGATTTAAATCATTCATTTTCTGAATTTGTTTCCACCATATGCCCTCTTTCCAGTTCAGCTGGTGGAATTGCCTATGTGTTTGTTTTGGGAAGGGTCTAAGACCTCATCTACACTAAAAATAATTACCAATCACAAAATCAGAAAAATTATGAAATATATTGTGGTGAATTTCCATTAAATGAGCTTGAGAGTGCATGTCACATCACTGCAACATCAGAAATGAAATATTTGTTTTTTAAAATGTTTGAGTTTTTCTCAAGGCCTTACAGCTTTCACTGTGCTCTCTGTGTAAATTTACTGGACACTGATTTGTAATCAAATTGCCTTTATTAATTATGCTTTAAGTGCTGCATTGAGATTTCCTTTTTCTGGTTGTATTTTCTTTTTCTTTTGCATCACATTTAAACTGCAGTTTGGGTGGTCCAACAGAGAGAATTTCAGTGCCTACTTTTTACTTACAGGATCTCTTCATGCCTGAATCAAATGCCAAGTTTACCCTAAGCAAAGTTCAGGAAGAATCAAACATCTCACAGTGGGATTCACAAAAATAGCAGGCTGTGAATAAAGACACAGAACTCGTCAGCCTAGAAAAGGAGGATATATCTTAAATTCTACCCTTGTCTGCAGGCTTACCCACCTGTGCTGTCCTGTTCCCCCCATGACATTCTTTTCTCTCAGCAAGGTCAACTCCTGCATCCTCACTTCTCCTTTCATATAATGGGTGACCTGAGGATTTCAAGATATAAGCTTTGGACCTGATTGGGTCTTTATATTTCCATTTTAATTCAGTCAGTCTCTTTCTGGACCCAAGTGACTGTGTTATGTGTCTAAACAAGACTTATTTAACTGGGCAACCTCTAACTACCTTTTGTGTTCAGGCTCTGCAGAATGTGTTGCACTTGGCTGCTGGCCAGGACTGTGGGCTCTTTGTGAGCAGTTCAGGCTGAGCTGTTGGGATAGATGTGTGTCAGAACCCTCCCTATACTGAATGCTTCTATTCCCCTGGGATTTGTTCATCAGACCTAAGTGTCATTCAGACTGAAAACAGGAGAGCGGTAGATTAATAGTAATACCCATACACTCTGTTATTTATTGTCATTTATTTCCATCTTCAAGACATGTTTTAACTGAAGTGTGCATCAGTCTTCCTTGTTCTTGCTTGTGGATAGCCAGGTATAAAACTCTGTATCTTGTCAAGGTCAGCGTGATGACCTCAGCAGTTGGCACTACACAAAAAGGTGTTGCCTAGAAGTTCAGGAATCTTTGGGTTTTTTCACATTGAATGTATGACTTGGTTTTAAGGATCCCATATGGGTTTGAAATTATATTTTAAAACTATCAACACTGCTTTTCTTAAAGATACATACCTATGCATTTCTTATAAATACCTTGTGAACAATCTGGCCTCTATCCTGTTTTCAAACCCCTTTTTACTATAAATGGAAATGTATTAAATTCCTTTCCAGGTCAATCACATATGCTTTGCCAGCTCACAGAAATTAGAGCAGTGACAGACCTAGCCAGTCTTCATCATCCTTGATGTTGGGCAGTATATTTTCTGGAGTATCTTCAGGTCTTTTCAAAGGAATCAGCTATCAGGCTTTCAAATCTCCTCTTGGAAGATTATTCTGTAACCTAGTGAATCACATGGTCTGACTTCTGCTGAAGAAATGCCTCCCCAACGGAACTCGGCTTCATTTATTTTGGATCTATCCCAAACTAATGGATTATTTGGAGACATGAAATGTTTTCATTTAATGAAATGAATTTGGTAAATTAAAAGTGCAAATGGCACCCAAATATCTTGACTTGGAAGCTTCAAGCATCCTTTCAGAATGTTAATTTGGTGTCCTTTGGGGTGTTTGACTGGTCAGAAAGACTAGTTTTCTGAAAAATGCAGAAAGGTGTTTATTTTTATGTTTAATCTTATGTTTATTGTTACCCTTAGAACTGCAGTTAGCTAATTTAGCTGATATTAAAAACTGTGATCTTCCTAGCTCTCTTTTTTTTTACATAGATATATAAACTTTTTATATAAGGGAGTAATATAACAAAGAACATTAAGAGCATTTTTCTCCTTTTGAAAGAGGATATCTTTGGAAACTGAAGATAATGTTCTTATCTCCTTTTATCTCCTTGCTTTTATCACTTTTCTGAACAATATAAGGACTCTATGGTAGAAGAGGCCATCCTTTAAATCTTTTAACTTTCCTTCTGCTGTAAGATTGACATCTACCATTTATGTACATTATTGCAGCTGATTTTTGAAACTCTCATTTTACTTGGCATCATTTATTGCATTTTGTAAAGTGTTAGTGAGCCTAGAATATTTCAAAGTCATCTTTGCCTCTTCAGCTTATACATGATGTACCATAATTTTAAGGAAATGGAAAAATTGAGATTATGACTGTTCTTTGGTAGAGGATTTAGATTATTAATTATTTTTATTTGGAAATGTAAAGCAAAAATTGCTAAAATCTACATTTGGAATGGGAGGTTACGTTTTTAGAGTATGGATAGCAGAAAAAGTGGTTTCAACAGTAAGGTTTCCTTCAGAATATTTATGTTATTTCCCAGTTCAAATAGACTTTGCAGGCTGCTGATCCTCTGCTTCTAAAATTCATCTGATGAAGAAAACAGTTCATCTCTAATTGGAATTGCATGATGATCTGGTAGTGTAATATAATCACTCTGGTAAAGAAGGCATGAGGTCATAATGGAAACATTTTGTCCCATCAAAAAGCAGCAGGTTTCATTCTTCCTTTCATTTGTAAGAAAATAGTCATATGCAATATTCATTACAAGAATAGCTGTTTAGTAACTATTGGTGGTCTTACTAGAGAAGAAAGAAAATCAAGAGGAAGAAAATTGCATCACATCTGAAGTATGTGTTACCTGATGTCTCTTAGCTGAAATCCCTTGCCGAGTTTAACCTATTATTTCTTTTGAAATTCAAGATTCTATCGTCTATATATTCAAGAGTCTATTTATTATCTTTTCTTGATTAGTGGTTCAACTATGATAGATTTCTGTGAACTGGACAGCTTCTGTGAACTAACAGCAGGGCCTGGGTTTTGTGTATCCAAAATGTAAAGGAACTTTCCTCAAGGTGTGTTGAGGTCAAAATGAGCGGATCATACCCCTGTCTCTGGTCATCTGATAAAGGTGACCTTTCTGTTGTGTAGCTCCAGAAAAAGAAGGGGTATGTGCCCATATCTAGTCTTAACTGGATAATGTTAATGGCAGGGCAAGTTTGAGTTGCCAGCTTCACAGCAGGTGACTAAAGCCATTAAATCTGTCCCTCATGTTTGTATATTTAGTCTTCATTTACCTGACTGGTCCTTCACTAGTCCTGTTGTGTCCTATTAAAAACAGGGAACAGTCTTCATCAGGTCGAGTTGGTAAAATTTTTCTGTGAGTAAATCATATTTCTAAAGTGCATCTTTACATCAGCTAGGGGTGTAGAGATGCATTCCTCCATCTGGACAGATTGTGCCTCAGGAAATACACCTGGCAGATTTTGCATCTCTATTTAACTCTTTGCAGCAGGACCCCTGGAGCTCAGTACAAAACATATTCTCTGTTTATCAGCTGGTGTGAAATATGAGAGTTGTTGCAGAAAATGTCTTGGGAAAGGAAGGGTTGCTAAGAATAGAGTTTATCTTGTACATTTAGGCTACTACATATTTTCACTTGTGCTCCTTATGTCAGTGGGGACTACAAAGTGATTTCAAAACTACTTGAATATAGTTTTGGCATAGTGGCCACATGACCTAGCTTGTAAGTTCAAAAATTTTTGTAATACCCGTCTGATACTGTGCTCTTAAAGTGGAAGGTCTTCACCTGCTTGGCAGTAATCTGACTCCAGCATGGAAACTGTCATTCCCCACTTCTCATCCATCCCTATTATTTCTTTCTGCGTGCCGGCATATCAGTGAAACCAAAATATACCCTTGTATTTGTGATCACATTCTGCATATAAGGGAAGTGTCACTTTCTTTAACAGAAATGAGTGAAGCACAATACCCAAAAGTATTTTCTCTGTGATTATGCATGATGCAATAGATCTGTCCACATACTTGTGCTTTTTTGTATGTTTTTAGTTCTCATTCATAAATTTCTGACTTTTTGAACCAGGCCTCTTAGCATAAACATCAGCTTATTCACTACTTTCTTTTTTTAATATTAATATACTTGGCACAGATATTTTTCCTTCCTTTTTTTTCCCCGCAATCTACATTTCTGTTTAGTTTATGGCTGCTGAAAAACTACTTCTTGCACTCTTGCAATTTTATTAGTCATGTGGTTGGCACCATTCAGCACAGCCATTCAGCTTACCTTGAGAAAAGCCATACTACTGAGATTTGCAAAACAGTTATAATACCGAGCAACACAGAGTTATATTTTAGTTGTCAATTGTTCAAAGTGACTGCTGGAATAAATGCTTCCAGTTTCAGAATAGGTTTATAATGCTTGCTACAGATGAATCTGTGTGTCTATATGTTACTGAAACAAACTCCTAACAGCATATTAAACTTAAATCTGGCTAACGACATGGTAGTTCTCTCAAAAATGTTGCTCCACTTACCTCTTAAGATACTGGATATTATTTAACATAGTGTATTTTGCTTGGGTTCCAATAAAAATTGCACAGCGGTGTTTGATTCATGTTGTTTGGCTGAGGAAGCATTTCAAAGTATTAAATTGGTTACCACTTTTAGGTTGGAATGACTGAATTTAGAGAGGTATATTCCACTGAATACTTTTTTTTTTCCCTGTAGATAAACCTAGTTTGTGTGGACTTCTTCAGAGAAGATAAACAAATCACTTGCAGAAATTTTTATAATTTCCAAATATATGCTGCAATTTCAATGCTACTCTGTAACTATTTCAAAAGTATTGTTTTATCCATGTGGTTATTCCTTTACTTCCTTTTTGTGGCTGTTTATGGTCTTCCAGAAGCTTGTCATTGCATTTCTTCTTTGGGTGTCAGTGGCACACTTCTTAGAGACAAGCTATATTGAGTTGCATTTCCAGAACTGCACAAGCCAGAAAATGTGCTTTTATACCTTGACAGACCTGTAAATGTATCATTGCTGCACATGAGGCCCTTCAGCTCTACTAGTTATAGGTCAAACATGTTTCATTGACTTCACTGGGTTAGGACACATGGCAGAATATAGTTTGGAATATGGAGATCTATTTCAATTTGTAATTTCTTCTAACATATCCATTTCTTTCTGATAATGATGACTTCTATGAATCCTCAGACTGATTTGGAAGCGTAATGTACTAATTCTCTTTCTCATCAACATAATGAAACAAGCAGATATTGTCTTCATTTTACAGACAATGATGCTGAATTGTAACAGGAGAGAGGGATTTTAGAAGAGACAAGTTCACATGAGGCACATTTTAATATTTCTTCTTAAAGGGAAAGCAAATGCTTGTCCCTCTGGCCACAGTTATGCCTTCTTTTAGCTCCCTGGGCACATAAAGAGTAACCAGGAGTCAGCTTTAATTTGCCAGGCCAATCAGCTCTTGTTGCTTCAAGCATGGTAGGAGTGGCAAGATAGTTCAAAGCTGCCCTTTCTTCTCAGTTCTGATGAGTTGTACTTGGTGCAGATAATGTGGAGACCAGGATCTTCTTGGCACGGCCAAGAGTACAGCTCAGGAGTTCCTGGCTCCCTAGATTGTGCTCATAACACTACACAAGCCTACTACTAAAGCTACTTTCTCTCGTAAAAGTTTGTGTGCCAAATCTTCATTTGATAAAAATTATAGAAACAGAGCCATGGAGCAATTTACAAAAGCTGAATCTGAAATGAAATTACAGCAGTGAGGCTTTGCTCAGAGAATTTATACCATGGAGCTGTCCTGGTTTTCAAAAGGTTTTCAAACAAGAGGAAGATAGCCATGTTTTTTTGTGAGCTGGGACCTCTCCCATATCTGAAATTATTTATTCATGTCAGATATTGGCACCCCTGCTCTTCTGGTCACCTGAAAAAAAATACAGGTAAAAGAGGTATTATTTAAATATATGGTTTCACAAAGATCTGTTGGTGCTCCCAGTAGTCAAAATTATACTTGATTCTTCTTTGCAGTCCAATTAATGAGAGGTTTTTTCCTGGCATTAGTATTTACTTTTTTGCTACTTCTGTACTGTGCATTGAAAGAAATGAGAAGTTGTGAGGTTTTTCCCCCCAAATGAAAAATGATATTGAATTGTTAATAGTACCTTTATTTTGTTAAACTTTATTCCTAAGTAAAGGTGAAGATACTTTCCAGTATTGCTAATCTAGTTTGCTACCTCTAACATGGGAATGCCTGATATTTTTCCATTTGCAATGTAGTACACACCAGAAGATTTTATCGAATATGACTATGAGTATGGGGATGCTGATTATAAAGAAACTGATTCTGTAACAGAGGGACTCCCACTGTTCGAAGAGACAGTAGCACAAACAGAGGTAACAGAATCTGATCTGTTTGTTGTGTGGTGTCCAGCTGTCCCCTACCACATGGTTTGTCAATTTGTGTCTTTGTATATGAGCTTAATGCTTTCCTCTCACTCATTTCTTTACTTCATAGCTGTAACCCTTGCTTTCAGTTAGAGATGGAAGGTCTCATCGCTGACAGCATTCATCTTGCATTTGGTTACCGTTCTTTCATTCACCCTTTCTCAATTTCCTTTTCATTTTATTTATGTTGTCCCATTCCGTCTTTCATAACGTTTGCAGAAGAAGAAAGCCATGGTCAAAAAGAAGAAGAGGACAGTGGCTGCTAGCTCAAAGGACAAACCTCAAAAGGCCACAACAAAAAAATCTGAAAAATATGCATCCAAGAAGAAGAAAAGTTATCAAGCAGCAGCAAAAGACAAACTAGGGGTAAAGGTAGCCAAGAAATAATCAAGATCTTTCCCAGACCAAGACTGGAAGATCTTTGATAATAAGAAAAAAAATTACCTAACCCCACTAGATGAATACATCTGGCTAATACCGTAACCTGAATAACAGCAATACCTCTTGAATTTTTCATGCAAGATTTTTTTTAATAATGTATTTGTTTTTTCATTCTAGGCCAACGTTATTGATGGATTTCAAGATTATAGAATAGCTGAAAATGACTATGGGCCCCAGACAGAAGCTCCCTCCAGAGCTACTGAAGCAAATGAGGTAATAAGGACTCTCAGGAAAATACTTGTCCCAGGTGTCATTCATTTAAAAAGTACAAATGCATTTTAAAAGGATGGATTTCTATATAAATGATACAAACTCTACCAGCACTTTATGTGATTTTATATTTTCTCAGCCAATATCAGAAACTATTTTCTTGGGCAGAACTCCCATTAATTCTGTAGAGATCTGCCAAATCTTCAGCCTGCAGAGTTCATGATTCTGGAAATAATTCAGTAATATATGGTGTGGGAATGTGGTGTTTCTTCTTCCAGTGTGGATGTGAATGGAGCTATGTCTTGCACAAGCTAGGTTAGATATTAGACATAGTCCTCCTGATATAATAGGAAGGGGGGTCTCTAATTTTTCCTGTAATTTTTAAAGTGCAGCATAAAAGAGCCTAACACAAAACAAAGGATGGCTGCCACCATAGCGGCATATGGAAGTTCAGTCAGAAGCCATCATTTCTTTTTCATAGTTCTTCAGCTAACAAAACCAAATTATTTGAATTATTTGATTTTCACTTGCTCTATTCAAAAGGAACATTATAATTTGAACTGTCAAAAAAGATAAAATTATTATTTTGACTATTATTATTTTGACTATTCCTAGAAAGCCACAATAACAGGTCTAAACATTATTTTGTTAAAATTACTGCAGCTAAGCCAGTGTTGATTAATATGTTTGCATATTAATTAACGCTAATGTTAGAAAAATGATGGCAGATTTTAAGAAACATTGTTCTCATTTTTCTTTTCCTTTTCCTTTCAAAATTAAGATTGTTGCTTAAAAGATGTACAAAACTCTCCCTCACCTCTTTCCCCTGAATATTTGAAAAGAGAAAGAGTCCCCATTTGTTCTATGCTTTTCCTCTTATATATCTTGGAAGGTGAAGGTGAATTAAGGTATGTTTTACTCATTTTGCTGTTAAGCATTCTTGTGTTCAGTCTCATGTTTGCTTCTCACAAATTGATCAACAAATGTATCTAAATCATTCCTTTTCCTGGGCAATTCTAAGCCAGTTGTACAATTGTAGAGCTGCAAAGAGGTAGATTCAAAGTGCTAAATTCTCTCCTTGGTGAGAACACTTCTTTATAAAGGTAATATTTGCCTTAGAATTGGTTCTGATCTGTGTTTATTCCAGCTATAAGATAGAAGTCATACTACTGTAAATAATGGAATTAGGCAAGTGTTAAATCAGAATCTGGCCTTCTATTTTAATTGCAATAAATTTCAGTGTTATTATTAGATCAAGATTTTTTAATTACACTGGATGTTGATTAGCTTCTGAATATTTTCAAGATCATACTACTTCATATTGTCTAATAATTTTATATTAGCAATATCTGAACTTCAATTTCTTTCATAATTTTCCTATATGCAAAATTATTGAAAGACCTCTGTAATAGAATAATGCAATGCTCCTTTACTTCACAAATGGTTTTGTACATCTCAAATATAGCATTCTTTTAAACTGCTTTAGTGCTTTTAAGTTGTTTGCTTGGTTTGACAGCTTACATACTTTAAGATGAAAGCTTAGATTTCAAAACTCTTAAAATTAATCTGAATTGTAGAGGTAGAACTTAGACCAAAAAATATGTAAATTACCATGACACACAACAAGTTATGTCTTTTACTGATAAATAAACTTCAAAATCATTAACAAGAGAAAAGAAGTTTAGCTCAGCATTGGTATTTATAGACAGAAAATAATGTAAATGCTGGGCTTAACTAAAGTGATGCTTGCACCTCCTCCACGTTGCTATTATAAAAAGGATCTGAACTTATTCACTGCTTATTGCATATGTTCATTCATGAATGCTTGTAAGAGTGAAACCAAGCAGCGAAATTCAGCTATATTTGGCACTAAAGTAACATTACGCAAGCAGTACACATAATACTGGATATATTGAATTCAGTGGTTTTGGAAATAAAAAACCAAAGCGTATGAAAACATTACGTCTTTGTACTACTTATACAAAGATCTTTTAATTACTCTGAAAGGCTGAGCTTCCATTCCTTCAGACTCTAATTAAAAGACAATATGCTGTAGTTCTACTGTTCTTTCTTCTTTTGACAAGTCATCATGGTGGATCAGCGTATGCTTACATTGCTTTACTAACAATAACCCACATATTCCTCCTGTTCCCAAATCTTTGCTACTGATACGAATAGCAAAATCCTGTTGAAGAAGTATTTGCTGAAGAATACATAACTGGAGAGGATTATGATAAAAAAACTGAGGCAACTGAATATGGAAGCAGAGGAGTAGACCTCAGTGAATCTGATCTGCTGGTAGATGGAGATTTAGGAGAATATGATTTTTATGAATATAAAGAATATGAAGAGAAACCAACTGATTCCACTAATGAGGAGTTTGGTCCAGGTGTTCCTGCAGAGACCGATATCACAGAAACAAGCGTAAGTTGACTGGAGGCATCATGCAGATTAATCTAATTTAGCAATATTTTTATAATTGCACAGTCTCAGAACTGCACAGACCCTGATCCAGAGCTCCTTGTACATATTAGATATATTCTCATTTCCAATAGCCTTTGGATCAAGGCCATCCTCTTGTTTTAGTAATCTTGAACTTTTTGTTTTTATCATGTAAGAGTTTTGTCTCATTTGCTGAAGGGAGTGGAAGATGGGAGGAAAAGGAAAGAGGAGATGGAATTAAAAAAACAATTATTAAATGAACAGTTTTTAAAACCTTTTTAAACTAGAGCTAAAGCTGGAAAGAACCTAAGTTCTAATGCAGGTACAAGTGCTGTAATTAATATTTTTATACAATTACCTTAAGAAATTGAAATGCATATAAATGTCAAGAATCCTATGGCTTTTGCAGCTTTCTAAGAAGAAAATTCATGAGTGGGAAGGTTAAGGCCTGAACCCTTTCATGAAAATAAGCTTAGTCAATGGTGACAGGTTTATGGTCTTGCAGAAGTGATTTAACAGCTCAGTATACATAAAGATAGATAGGATGACATGGTGGATCCTGTGAATCATGATCTTCATTCTGAGTTTTATAGCTCTCTTTCCCTCTGACTTAATCATAGTCTAAACAGCAAGGCTTTAACTTTCCTTTAGTTGTGCCAAGATCCTTGTTTATCAGTTTACCAGCTGTGGATGCTGCAAAGAAAACTAATATGGCTAAGACTGGAAGGAAAAAAAAAAAAATCCCATGTGGATTTTTTAATTAGGAAGACCCTGAATATAGTAGAAGAAAAGAATTTTGTTTGCTCAGTCTTATCTTTATTTTCTTCTCACAATGTCAAAACTTCAGTTTACAAAGGCTTCAAGAAATAACAGCAAATGCTGTGAGGTTGCTTTTCTCTGCCAACCTTGAAACCCATCCTTCTGTATTTCATTTACCTCTCCTTTCTATACCCTGTTGGGGTCATTGTATTTTTTAATGATCCTTATCTGTGCAATGTGATACAAGTGTACTCTTTTCCTTCTAGCCCAGATGGGGACACTGTGGCAGAATGACACAGAAAAGGTCAGATTATCTGTGAAGCAAAGAGTCCATAAGGCACCATTTGTGCCTGCATTAAGCAAATGACTGTGTAGACTCTATCCCCTGGTGTAAATTTCAACTTAAAATGCCTTGATACAAAGCTGAAGGAGTCAGGAATCCTGAATTAGAACACAGGCTCTGGTCTGTGGAAGCTTTATTACAGTTGTCATCTGCTGAACCAGACATATGTCATTTTCCTTTGACATATGCATGTATTTAGAATAACTGAAGTTCTACCTATGATAAAAAAAGGCAAGATGGAAAGTACTCAGTATATGGGAACTTTCAAAAAGTGGAAATATTTCCAAAGATGGAGACCCTGATGTCATTTTTTTTTACAAGTAATTTATGTTAATCTAATAAAACATGATTGCCTATACTTCTTGCTACTTGGTTTTTATGAACTACCAATGGGTTTATGAACATCATTACTAGTGAGATCTGTGCTTTTACAAGTCAGTGCAAAATGCACAGTCTGTGCATCTCTGTTTTTCCATTCCAAAATATGTCATATTGAAATGCTGTAACATTATCCTTACTATTCTTACTAATCCTCAGCTATTTTTAGAGTAAATGTTGAATCACTATATTGAAATTTTTAAAAAGCACATTTTAAATTTTAAGCTGGTCAGATATGTTAGCGCTCAAGAGAAATACTTCTGAAGAAAATATATTATCTCATGGTTTAAAAAAAAAACCAGTTCCTTTTTCTTTGTTTGAAACTTGAATCTGTTTCTTCCATTAGTATGTGTTATTGACATATTGTTTTAGGTACTTCTGTTACCTTAATCCTGAACCCAAAACTTCCCACAGAGCTGGTTCTCAAAGAATTTGGCAGTTGATGCTAATTCAGGTAGTGATGAGGCATCATCAGCTATCTTTGAAATATTCTTTAGTGTCCACACTGCCACTTATCTCCTTTCTCATTTATGCCATGAAATCACAGAGCTTTCTCAGGCTGCTTTACATGTTGTGGATGTCTTATGAATGAAATGAGGAGCTTGAAAAGTACTGTCCATATTGGACCAACAAATCTTTCTTTCCATCTTACTGTAGGCTGCTTAATTCATAAAGCCATGAAGAATCATTGTCAATTGCCAAGAATATTTCCAATCAAATAAGACAAGAAACAATGTTGTGACTTGCACACAGAAGATTTTATTTTATTCTATTTCTATTTTTTAGATTCTATTTTCAAAGTTCTAATGTTAAGCATGGGATAAACACTTATGGGATGCACATCTCATTCAAAAAGTACAAATTGACAATATCTAATAATGGAGAAAGCATACACACAGTTTTTGCATTTTCCATTAAGTATTTTTGATTTATATGGTTTGTACCTGTCATGTATTTTTTATAGTACAGACCAATTCCAGCTTTAGCTTTCAGTTACAGGTTGCTGCAATTCTTTATTGTACCAGGTCCTTAGACCCTTCTACTTACTTTTGTTTCTGGGGTTGTTTTTACTGGCCAGGTGACAGGACATGGGGCTTATGGAGAAAAAGGCCAAAAGGGAGAGCCAGCTGTGATTGAACCTGTAAGTACAGATGTCAGGGAGTTTTTCAGTAGCACTGTACATAACAAATATTCACTGTTAATGCATCATTATGAAATGTTGTTGTTCATGATAGAATGACAGCATCCACATTGTCCATGATCTCTGAGACAGTCCCTGTAATGTGGATGATATGAAGTGATTACTGACAGTGGCTTGTTCCAGCTACTTCTTTGGTTATATGAAGGACTGACCACATGTTCCTTAAAAAAAAAAAGAATCTTGTACAGAGGAAAACAGATCATTGATCTGATCTTCAGGCCATCTAGTAACTACATCCTGGACAGACCTACCCAGAAAACTTTCAGCTTAGGCACAGGTAACACCGTCACTACAGGTTTCAGCAAGGGCAAGGAAGTCTTCCTCACTTTTAATGCCATGCAACAGTTTAGATTTTCATGCTAGGAACTGTAGAGAGAAAATTCCTGGAAAAGTTTATCAAAACACTAAGTAGTTCAGCTGAAAAGACTTTTTATGTTTTTCTACAAAATAATGAATATAATATTGTGTTCCATCCACCCCTAGGGTATGCTCATTGAAGGACCACCAGGACCAAGAGGACCTGCTGTAAGTAGTTTAATCACAATTTCCTTTATTGCACTTGATTTATCCACTGTGTCTTTCCATTCACAAGTTAACAGAATATTGGTCTTATTATAGTTCCCAAATATGTATCAGATTTAGGACTTTTAGAAGGGAATAGAAAAGGGTCATCTCTAGCATTTTCAGTGAGATCAAGCTACAAGCTGATGGTATGTGAAAAATCTAAGTTTTGAATGTTGACTATAAAATTTTGTAAGAAAAAACAATATGCTGCTTTATAAATTATTTTATCCAAATATGTGTTCATCATAACTTTCAAGAGAAAAAATAGTTCAAAAGTCTTCAAGCATTCAGCATAATTATGTTATTCATTTTCTATAGGGTCTTACAGGTCCCCCAGGTTTACAAGGTCCTGTTGGTCCTCCAGGTGATCCTGGTGAAAGGGTAAGTCAACAAACAGGTTATCCCATGCATTCATAGGATATCTTGCACTAATTGCTATACAAGGGTATACAAGATCCTGATTTGAAATAGATCCACATAGGTTAGAAATGTCAGTGGAACTGAGGCTGATTCATTCAGCTAAGCAAATCAAGTGAGAATCTGGACAAACATTTTCTTAGTGATAGAAATACATGCTGTAAATACAAGGAGATGTTAAAGTTATGGTTTGTTAGTATTTTTCTGGTTTGATGTGTTTAGAAATATACTAAAGTAATAGCTACAAACATTTCATACAAATTTGAATGAATTTTAAAAAATTTTGTAAGCCTTTTCCTACTGCCACCACCAACACAATTTTAAAACAGCCTAAACATATTTATTTGAGGAAAATATGGTACTAAAAGGCTTTCTTGTGTTTTATAAGAGATAATTTACTGGTCAATCCAGCATTTTCATGCTGTTTTTATATATGAAAGATGTTAAAATTCTATCACTTCATTGTATAATGAGATAATATTAAAATCCCAACAATGCTTTACCTTGCTAGTAAGTCAGCATCTACACTTCTTTCATATTTCTGTCCTGTAGATTAATTAAATATATACAGAATTTGAACTTGTAAAATGGGAATTTTAACACCTAGTAAAGGAATAACTACTGACAGTACTTAGTTTTTTAACTGGCTGCTTACAGAATTCATCATGAGGAAATTCTTGACTAAGCACGTCATGCGCCTGTCACGGACCAGACACGACACAAATATATAATTGCAGCAATTAGGCTGGGAGGAGAATGGATTGAGAGCAGCCCTGCAGAGAAGGACTTGGGGGTGTTGGTGGACAAGAAGCTTGACATGACCCAGTAACATACACTTGCAGCCAACCGTATCCTGGCTGCATGAAAGAAGCGTGAGCAGCAAGTCAAGTGAGGTGGTTCTGCCCCTCTGCCGCTCTTATGTGCCTCTTCTACGAAGACAGGCTGAGCTATGAGGGAAGGCTGCAAGAGAGGTGCAGAGAGACTTTTTTCAAGGGTCCATAGTGATAAGACAAAGGGGAAGGTTTTTAAATTGAAAGAGAGCAGGTTTAGATTAGATATTGAGAAGAAATTCCTTACACTGGCAGTGGTGAGGCCCTGTAACAGGTTGCCAAGATAGCTGCACCATCCCTGGAAGTGTTCAAGGCAAGATGGGAGCTTTGAGCTACCCAGTCTAGTGAAAGGTGCCCCTGCCCATGTCAGGGAGGTTGAAACTAGATCTTTGAGGTCTTTTCCAAGCCATTCTATGAGTATAAATTTATGTAAGTGACTCAAAAGGTTTCCCTTACATGACTATGTTTTTTTTCTCACCTTTTTTGTCTCATGTCTATTCTCTTTTAGGGTCCACCTGGTCGCCCTGGACTTCCTGGTGCTGATGGTTTAGCAGGTCCCCCAGGCACCATGTTAATGTTGCCGGTAAGTTGTGGTTACAGGGTAAGCAGCCTACAAAACTGGAAGTGTCTTTCAAGAAATGTATAGGTATTTTATTTTTCATCTAATTTTGTCTGTGTAATGAGAGAATGATACAGAATTTCTTTTATGGCATAAGCATTTGAAATTCATACATATGGGGTCTTTTTTTTTTCTCAAAAAAACCCATATGCTTTAGCTCCTGTATGGCTGACAGATTGGGACATACATGAGTGAATTGCAGACACTGAAAACCACCTTATATTTTTAGCAGTAACTGTATTTTGCTACTATATGTCCAAAACAACGAGTCTGCTGTTGTACAGAGAGCCTGTACTCCCAACAGGCGTGTGTGCTTTCAAGTCTCATTGACATGTAGATTTTCAAGTATTCCATGCTTCAAATCGGACTTCAGTGTCCTCTTTGAAGAGTCAGTGCATCCTTTGAATAGAAATATATGCACATAGCCAACTCTACTCCCACTGGAGTTAAAGCAAAACACCATCTGTTTTAGCAGGTGGAGGAACAAGCCCAAAGCTGTTAAAGTATCTTGCAGCGCTGGGGTACGAAAATCACTGTGTGCTTGGAATTAATTATTCCTAAATGTGTCTATGGGTGAAAAAGATCTGTGTCAACTCTGGGTGTAGGCAAACTGGACAAACTGTTGTGGGCAGTGCAGGATTATTGGCCCTGATGCCCAGTGTATGCCATACCTTTGAAAAGCTGTGGTTCTTGTTGCAGCCTAGCATTTCTGCAACATTGCAAACCTTCTGCCAGCAGTTTCATTAGCAATAACAGTGCAGGAGCAAAGGAATGAGCACTTAAATTTTTATTCTATAATTTATTTTTAAATTGTCAGAAATTACACAGAACTGTTTTATTTTAGATACCAAACATTTCTCACATTTGCATCTGCCTTAAATTAAATTACATTTTTAATGTGAGTAGCTACCAATGCATAGAGAATGAATTAATTTTGGTACATATTTTTATTGACATTTTGCAGGCAAGTAAAAGTCTATTTTGGCCTCTTTATTAAATAAACAAGCAAACAAACAAATGGAAACCAAAATCCTATTAAATCAGGAAAATATTTGCTCATAAGGGATTAAATTTAGACTTCAGTCACTATCACCAGTGACTTCATACTCATGTTGGATGCAGTGGCCTCCATGCAGCCATCTTCTTAAGTTAGTAGAATGAACTAAAGACTGTGACCTTGTGACTTTGAAGCTGTTTGCACCATTGCAGCAAGTAACAAGTATGATTTAGATTTGATGAATTCTAAATCCTTTTCTTGCTTTGGTACTTGCAGTTCCGCTTTGGTGGAGATGGTGAGAAGGGCCCAACAATCTCAGCTCAGGAAGCTCAAGCACAAGCTATTCTTCAGCAAGCTAGGGTGAGCACAAGGAGCCAAAACCTAATTTGTTTTATATCCTGCAGGATGTAAAGTCAAAGATGGGGGGTATTTCCTAACACATTCTAAAACTCTGTAAGTATAGGATATGTATGCTGGCTGGCAGCTTTTTTCTTGAACCTGCTGTTCTGTTTGTTTGTCTTCTCAGATTGCTATGAGAGGTCCACCTGGTCCTATGGGACTCACTGGAAGACCAGGTCCTGTGGTAAGTTGACAAAACAAGGTGAGAGGTTTAAGAACATGGTGATGTAGCCCATGGATCTCATTCTGGCCCTGCCTGCCCCTCTGTATTTGTACTTGTTTTGTACTTATTTGAAATTAATATTACATACTTAAAGCTGTAGTTTGTATTCTTATTCAAGGTCTTCAATGCAACTAAAAGAGTTTTTATTGTAGGTTTTGTGGTGTTCAGAGAGAGCACATTGCTGGACTTACAAAACTAGTGAATAGTTTTAAATAACTATCCCTCTACATTCAATCATCTCTGTAATACTATTAATATAATTTGTTGTAGTAAATATGAAACTCTACAGAAAGAGATACTAAAGCAAGAGTCTACAGAATCATCTTTACTCAATATTTAAGCTAAATCTGAAAAGTTTGTAAAAAACATTGATAAAACCAATTAAGAGCCACAGGTTTCTAAAAGAATTAGACTTTTTTTATTTCAGTCCTGAATTTGATTCAATTGCTAACACCAAATGATCTGGAAATGGCCCTGTGGAAGTTAAAATATCTTAGTATTTGTACAGAGTGTGTACACTTGTATTTTTAAGCAGATCTGTACAAGAGTACTTCTTTTCTACAGTAATTCTTCCAAAGTAAATTGGAAGAATTTACTGAAAATTTACTGAAAATTACTATTTACCAAAGTAAATAGTAGCTACCAAGCAGAGAATCTGGCTCACAGACTCCTGATTCATCACAATTAGGTATGCAATACTTAAAAAGAGTCAAATGTATTTGGTCTATATAACAAACTCATACACTATTTCCAGTGATGCATTTAGTTCAAGAGACCTGCAAGATAACATTCAGTCTGTACAGACAAAACTCTGGAACTGCTGTAAGCAAGGAGGACTTTGCAAAGGCTGGTATGATACTGACAGTGGGTTGGATACCTTTAGCAGAGGTATAACCTGCCTTCATAGTCATGCTTTTGTGTTTTAAAAGCCTTCATGAATTCCTGTATGCAAAGTTCAACAAAATTAATAGAATTAATAGTTGTTTTGCTTCTAAACCACCAGGAGGCTCTAGAAATCCAACTCTTTGATCTAGAAACATTTTTTGCCTACATCTCCAAAAGCAAGATTCTTGGTCTGTAAACTGTGTTTCTACGCAGCTTCTTTCAAGAATGAAAAACTTGGAGTTTTTAGTCTTTATATGCATTTGGTTAAATTAATCAGTAGCCAATAAGATACATTAGTAACATATTAGTTACTAAAAATCTTAAACATAGCAGTGTCAAAGCTCCAGTCTAGCATCAGTTGAATCTGGTCTTCACATGCTCAGTTAACATAGCATAAAAATAAATGTCTGCCTACAGATACTAAATGTAATCAATTATAATAAAAGCAGAGCTTAAATCAGAGAAACCCCAAGAGAGAATCACAACCTACCAAAACCAATCTTTTCTCCACTGCCAGTACCAGTTTGGGATCTGATTTTCAGTTTGCTTAGGACTTGAACTAATACCTGCAAGGTTAGTGGGGATCTTTCCACTCTAGGATGTGAGACTCAGCACTAAGCCAAGCCATTAGATTACTTCTTTCTTCCAATGTTAACGTAGAAGGAGTATCAGTTTCCAAAGGTCTGCAAGATTTGTTTCATATAAAATACATACTTTGAGTCACAACCTGTTTCAATGTTCAAAAATGCAACTATTCTTTTGCACATAGTAACAAACTCCAATATCTTCTTTTCTGAGAGTGTATTCTATGTGTGCATGCCAGGATTTTTTGGTTTATTTTGTCTGTTTTTGTGAGACATCTTACATACTTTCACTAGTTCTGCCCCTGATTTCATGCACACTGTGAATGAATATCTGGTCTTGGCCTGTTTATGATTAAAATTTACTCTTAAAATCTATATTTCATTTCATAATAATAAAGAGATGTAGTTATATACATTCTCCACTTCTTCAGGGCCAGGGTCACAAAGGACTTGATTAAAATATCACACAAGTATTTCTCACTGACTACAGTGATCTTTGGATTGAACTCTGAGACTGGTTTTTTTCTGTACAATATAGAAATAAAGGTAAAAAGAGGTGGCTTTCAGCTCTGTCTTGTTCCCTACAATAGATGCACTGCTGATTGCACTACTTATGTTCTTACTGTACTCATATCTAGGTCTCCAATAGTAGTATAGAACAAAGGGTTACATTTTGCATTCAAATCCATGG
The DNA here is from genome assembly GCF_024509145.1 of Vidua macroura. Lineage (NCBI taxonomy): Eukaryota > Metazoa > Chordata > Aves > Passeriformes > Viduidae > Vidua > Vidua macroura. The sequence continues at coordinate 13,310,373 of NC_071579.1, forward strand.
CAGTTTTCTTTTGTAAGAGAAATATTTCTGCCCAGTGTTTAGACAATGATAAATCAAGGTAGATAAATCTGTAGATACAAATGGTGAATTCACATCTCCTGATGAATAGAGGATTATTTGTTATTTCTCCCTGTAATTCATGTATGGAAATAGAAAGTAACCTATTAATTTAAAGAAGCTTTTATATACTTAAACAATATATGTTGGGTTTTTTTCATCAAGGGTGGACCTGGAGCAGCAGGTGCTAAAGGTGAAAGTGGTGAACCAGGACCCCAGGTACAATAACCTCTGTTATGTCTGAGCATGTTTTATCTTTAAGAAAATTTATTCATATCAATTGGAAGAAATCAATCAATTATATGCTTCCTGCATGCAATTGAAGAAAAATATCCTTCATGATACTATCTTATCATTTCAATAGCTTGATCAATATTAAAATTGTAGTTAAAATCAATTGTAGCTTGAATGTTCATTCTGAAATATGAAAGTAACAATCTTTGTATAACAAAGAACAATTATCACATGTAGAGTGTCATCAGTTGAAAACCTGTTTTAATATTGTCACTTCAGGCTTTTTTCTCTGTTCAATAATGATATGTTAGTCTGCAACTGGATGACCTTGGTCTCTGAACTTATCAGATCTCATAAGGTGAGGGAGGTTGAATTTGGTCAGTAATTAAACAGGATATTTTCACTATAGATGTGACATAGCAAGAATAAATCTTTATGAGTCAGTGCATGTTTTGCTTCTCAGCCTACTATTATATCAACTTCTCTGCAGTGATGTCAAAGAGCACTGAAACACATGGAAATCTTTCAGTTTAAATCTAAAATCAATAAGGAGATTGTGAAAGAAATAATGGAATAAGTATCCCAAACAACGATTTTGCCAGATCTCAAGTAGTATCATGGATTTGATGTATTACTAACTGCCTGTCTTAAAACTGCACATGGACACTTGCAGTAGAAACATAAAATAATAAAAAAAAAAAGAAAATAAGCATTCTGAACAGTTGTACAGTCTTTAAATAAGTTTGCTTACTTATATTTTTAATGTTTTTTTCTTTTCCTACACAATATTTGTGAATGGTTTGTCCTTACCATTGCTTTTTTTCACCTGAAAATGCATTTGGATTGGGGGTGAGAAAATTTGCTACAGTTACACCCATACAGTTGTCAAGTGAAAGTTTGGAAAGTGAAATTTTTTTTGGTCTGGCATAATTTGGTCCCTCTCTAGTTAAACCCATGTTGTGTAAAGCTAAGACAGCATGTGAGCTCTTTACTAGCACAACTCATGTTTGTGTAGATATCTGAAATAAGCACTCTTTTGTTTTCACTAAATAATGATAAATTATAATTATAATAAAATAATTTTGGCATGAGAGGAAGAAGGTTTTCAAACTACAGGAATGAGATCTTTAAAGCCATGAAAAGAATGTAAGACACTTACATGATTACTTACGCCATGTGTAGTGCCATCTCATGGAAACTTGTTAAAATTCATAATGCTAAGGCCAGTTTGGATGCCCATGTGCTTTTAAAACTAATGGGAATCTGGGAACCAGAATCCATCTCCTAGAGAAAAAAATGCAGCTTTGTGTAGAAAAAAATATACCTTGTTCATGAGGTGAGGTTTTTTACTAGCTTTTTGCTGACATTAATGGAATTCTAAATATTACCCTCTTTAAACACAGGGTCCTCGTGGTGTCCAAGGTGCCCCTGGTCCAAGTGGAAAAGCTGGCAAAAGGGTAGGTAGCATATAGATCAGTTCTGCTCTGGGTAAATAGTTTTTGTTTAAATGTATTTAAATATGAATTGATTCCATTGCATTTTCAAATGTTTACCCCTTTGGGTTTTTCAGGGACGTCCTGGAGCTGATGGTGCCAGAGGAATGCCAGGAGAACCTGGTGCAAAGGTAAATAATAATGAGACCTGAGGCTTTAGTTCAGTCTTGGAATGTGCTAGACAGATTTTATGTAGGTACCACAGTTTCATCCAGACCAACCCAAAATTCTCCTCTCAAGTGAAAATACTGAGGTTTCAGATAGCTGGGTCAGATGCAAGAGCTGAGAATGAATCATCCATTTAAAATATGGTAATTAATGGTAATTCCTAGTAGTCTGACTTTGAAGAAACTTGATTCTTGGGCATGATTTCTCTCTCTCTGAGTTAGTTTCTAGTTAAAGAGTATCAGTAATAGTAAAGTCAGTTTTTCAATTGCAAAGTGCAGCTAGAATCAAGCTTTTCATTTCATTGTGAAAATTCTTTTTATAAATAGCATAACTACAGCACAGTGAAAAAGCTGTGGCATCTTCTCCTGCTACAATTTGTAAAATCAATTTTTGTGAGTTTGATCTATATGCTCAGCCCCGTGTGTTTCATTCAGTAACAAAAGTGTACGTCCAACCCAAAAGTAGAAACTAAATTTTAGGGGAAGGCACTATTTATTCAAACAATTTAACAATCATTTACTAAAGCTGTGATTTCTTTCCAAGGGTGACAGAGGATTTGATGGTCTTCCTGGCCTCCCTGGTGATAAAGGTAACCGGGTAAGAAGAAAAATATGTACATTTATACAACACCAAACTAATAGAGTCCCAGAAATAATTCATTATTCATTAAGAACAGCACTAAGGACTGAGGGAGAAGTTAAAATTATGTCAGCTTTTCACTTTACAAATAATAGCTGTACTATCAGGCAATGTATTCCTCATGAAACTTTTGAATAATATCAATCAATAGACAAAAATATATACAAATTTATAGTTTAAATATATTTGCAGAATTTAGATCACATCTTCAGCTAGGTTTTGCTCTATTTTTCTTAGTTCAGGAATTTGCCTGTTGGACTTAAAAGTCATTGGTCTAAAGAGTAATAGGGAGGAAATCAGCATGAAGTTTCTGTATCAGGATCATGCCAAATTTCAAGGTCCTTAGAAGTTTGCTCAAAAAAATGGATATGAATAATTTCAATTGCAATTGAAATGCAAATGAATTGTTTAGTGGGGCTTATTCCAACAATTGCAGCTTAAGAAAGCTCACAGTCAAGTCAGACAAATTAGGAATATTTTTAGTAATATTTAAAACAACTAAAGTACTTGTTCCTTTTGTAGCAAGTCTATGGAACGAATCTATGGAATGAGACTTCATATTTCCCTATAAAGTGCAAAAATAATCAGAGCCAGGGATTTCTGCTTCAGATTATACCCTAATGTAGGTGCTAGCACCCTGCTGAGTGTCCCTCCTTTACTGTTGTCCTAGTAAGTGCAGTGCACCATGAAAGAAATAGTGAATGGGAATGTCATCAAAGCCATTTCCAAATGTGCTAAAGCTCAGTGGCCGAGGAATTATTACCTCACCTCACCCTTCAGTGGGTAAGCACAGTTGTACTTCCTAGAAAAGCTCAGTGGTGCTGGCTACCAGACCCTAATGTAGTTCTTTTTAATAGCATCTAAGGATACCCTTGAGTTCTGTTTGCAATGGATAAAGAACATCTGCTGTCATGAAGAATTTTTTTACTCCTCTTTCAGCATCCCTGTTTAGGTAAAGAGTGCAGAGCAGTCAGTGCATCCCATAATGGAAGCTCAGCGTGCTCAGCAGGCCAACAGCAGAGGGGGCTCGGCATTAAGCACTTGCCACCTGCACTTGGAGGGCTGAACAGAAATTTGGCCTATCAGGCACTATGTGTCTGCTTTCCAGCCTGGAAAGTACCTTCCAAGTCATAAAGAATTTTTTTTTCCAAATATTAATTTTTTTCCATATTTCCATCCCAAAATTAAAAATTTAGCACACATCTCCTCTCCTAAATCCTAAAATTAGAAAAATAAGTTTGGGTTTAAATTTTCAAAATAGTAATGAAAATAATGACTTATTTTCATATTCTTTCATCCCACTATTTAAAAATCACTACATTCTTGTGTTTCTATAGAAATCCTCTGTAAAAGTATGCACTATTGTCCTTGTGAAAACAGCTCAGTCCAAAGCCAGATAAGATAGTTATAGCTCTTGGAGTCTTATATAGTGACAACATATAATGCAAATATTCAGCTCTCTTTGGCTTGCAATAATAAACAGAGCAAGATAAGTGAAATACTTCTGTTGAAGTATTTCAACAGAAATACTTCAGCTGTAAAGATATATTTCAGCTGTATGTATGTATATTTCAGCTGTAAAAGAATCAATGTTGAAAAACATAACTTTAGAGTAAAGTTTCAGGACTGATTTTAGAATTAGTAATATTGGACATATGAGTTGCAAAATGAATGTCTTGCTTAGGTTATGTCTCTGTCAAACACAAGTTTTTAGACAGGAGTTACTGAATGAGATTCTTGGACTTCCAGTGTAGAGCAGATCATATTGCATGAAGTCATATTTCTTTTAACCTCATTATCTGTGACTTTGAACTTTTCTTATTTAGATTTACTAGATGCACAACTCTTCTTCGGTGTAAAGCAAGACACTTTAGACTTTTAAAACAGGCCCAAAGAAAAAGAAATCCAGGCTTTAAGACAACACTTGAAGGAAAGAAAGAGAGCTGAAAAACTGAATGCTGATAATGATAGGACGTTTTGTTCTTACTGAATGACAATACCAGGACACTGAATGCACACTCCTAATCTACATCTAAGCACCACATGACTGCAAGAAGAGAAAGGTAGCCCTTAAAGGGATGAACTATTTCAGGATTTGAAAGCCTAAGTCAGTCTTCACCTGGATATTAATTGGAAGCCAGAGGAAAGACCATGCCTTTCATGTGTCATCTTTCAGAAGTGTCATTTAACATGTAGAAAAACACATTCTCTAACTGCAAATAGCATAGAGTAGTTGCAGACCCTAGAAAAATACATGAATTGCTGTATGAATTCATCTTGAAGGTGTTAGAGAGCTGTTTATAAAATTTCACTTTCTCTTCCATGCTGGAGGAGGACAGAAAGGCAGTAGAATAAAGTCCTAATATCCCTAGTACTGGGGGATGTGCTCTGGGTGTATGAGGGTTACTTGAAATTCCCTAGGAAAGTTTGGAAGTGTAAAGAACAGAGCCACTGAACAGTGACTCCATATATCTCTACCTGAGTCCCAGCAGTGGTCAGGCTCCTTGGAGACACTGATAAAATTAAGGCAAACAGCATGAATACTTGGGTGTTGTCCAATGCCAGAAGGAAGTCACAGTCTCAAAGCCCGCTGCCCAGAAGGAGGTCAGTCAGTGGTGTTTGAGCTCTGTAGCACACTAGTTCTCTTTAGGAACTGGGAAAGAAAAATAAATCCGAAAAGTATGGTCCAGAGTCTACTGAAGTTCTGCATATACAGACTTGAAAAGCCCCAGCCTCTGAGGGGAAGTGTGGAGGTCTGGCTGCCTTCCAAAGCCTCAGACAAGCCAGTCCCAAGGCTCAGTAGCTGGTGCCAGGGTGCATGGTTCTGAAAGGTGGTTAGTAAATCTCTGTATATTCCTGGGCCCTGCAGCTGGTTTCTTAACTTCTGCCCCATGTACACATCTTATTTTACTGCACTAATGCTTTGTGTAGGGGAGACGGAAGGTGGTGATTAGACAAAGGAAAATATGGGTAACACTACCTTTTGTAGATGTAGCCTGTGTGTGTTCTGGGGCCAAAAATCACAGAATCACAGAATATTCTGAATTGGAAGGGACCCACAAGCATCACCAAGTCCAACTCTTGTTGCAGAGTGAAATTGTACAAATGCAAATCATTCACTGTTTCAAAAATGCTCATCTGTTCTTATACTAATGTAATGAAAGATTTTACCGAGTAAATTATTTTAATCAGTGATTTTACATACTTTAGAGATTTGTATCACTGTGTCAAGACATGTTTTGACACATTGAACTTCAGCTAACATATTTGTTTTCATTTCCCTTCCCATCCATTATTGTTTCCAGCAGCAGAAAGTTTCCAGCAGTTATTTTAATGACTTTCCTTATCCTACAGGGAGACCGTGGCCCACAGGGACCTCCTGGCTTACCTGGTGAAGATGGATCAAGAGTAAGTTGCTGTTCACACAGGAAAATCTAGAGTGAATCCTCATATAATGAAAATAAGGTCATGATAAATGTTTTTTTTTTTTTTTTTTCCTAAAACTTGTTTCCTTTTGCACAAAAACAGGGAGAAGATGGGGAAGTTGGACCAAGAGGTCTCCCAGGTGAAGCTGTAAGCAATTCTTTCTTATTCTTCTGCTTCTGTTACAAACAAAAGTCACATTCAGATATTTTTCCAATCTATTGAACTATTCTGAATTGCAGGTATAAAAATTATTTCACATGTTTGCATATAGAGAATACTGTTTCTGGCTGAAAAGCAAACAATTGGAATGTTTTGTTTAGGGTTGAAACACCAGTTACAGGATTAGAATTAAGTCAAGGACATATCTAGCTAAGTATGTACAACTTCCAGAATCACAAATGGTACTTCTTAGCCAACTGTGTAAAATCAGTAACTGCTGTCTTTGATACATAGGAATACAGCCAAGCCCCTGTTGCTTCTAAACTGTTACCTAAATATCTACTTATTAGAAAGTAAGGTGTGGGTTCTCTTATTTCACGCTACCATGCTTCATTGTGTATTTTACACTTGTTTCACATACAGAATTTCCACTCCTGTCAGTTGGAATTCTGCAGGTGCTGTCACTGCAGAACAGAGTTCTGCATTGCAGGCAAGAAATCAAGCCTCAAAAGGAGAATTTTACCCTAAATGTCTGGTCTACTGCTGCCTACTCACGAAGTATAAAGACCTTGCTACAGTCAGAGTCAGTGATTTGTGACTATACCATACATGAGGAGACTGGAGACTCGTTCTGCCTACTTTAGCAGCAAAATATGAATGATGACACAATAATGAAAACTCCTACTTATTCACATTGTATAGAATGAAAAGATTATGTTATAGACTAAAATCTTGTTCACCTTATTGATGAACTATCCATTGGTCTTTTGTGAAAGTTTTTAGGGATAAGAGCAAAAAATCTAATTTTTGTTTCCAGAATGTCTTGTATTTATTGTAATAAAATTGCTAGCGATTTTTAATTACTTATTGGATCCTTACTACAGATAAAAACATCATTTTGTACTTAGGATAGTAGTATAGAGTATGATACACCATCATGTTTTCAAAAGAAAGGAATACAAATATGTATATTACTGTTCAGGTCAGACCTTCAGGCCAAGACACAGCTGAAATTTTAGTGGAAGATGCTCTGCCAGTGTTTTGCACCAGGAAATACAAATATCAGTCTCCCACCTTTCTCTGAAATGACCATACAGAGGTTAAAACAAAGCTTGCCCTTACACTGACATCCTGTTCAGAAATATAGTGCCCTTGAGGAAACTATAACAGGAGTGCCCTGTTATCAGTGAATTTTTCCCTTTCTTCTTTTCTTTCTTTCTAAACACCCATGTTGCTTTCCCTTCGTCCTTCCTACTCCTTATTCCATTCCTCAGCCAGTCCTGCTCACAGCATTTCTGTTCAGAAAAAAATCATGCAGGTGTCAATAAGGGTTTCTTCTCTTGCAGGGTCCACGGGGATTACTGGGCCCCAGAGGAACACCCGGGCCCCCTGGACAACCTGTACGTATGAGCTGTCGAGTATTTCCAGTTTCCAGAAGGAAAAAAGGAAGTCCACTGAAAATTGCTCTTGTTATATTGTTTGTTGTAGGGCATTGCAGGTATTGATGGACCTTCAGGCCCAAAGGGAAACATGGTAAGTAAGTAAACTGGGAATTAGAAAGATTCTGAGAATGCTTTACACATTCGCTCATCCCTGCAACTATGCCATCCCTTCCATTTAATTAAACTTTTATGTCAACTATTTGGATTCATTATGATTTTAGATGGAAAAGACAAGGCTTCTATTACTTAGTTTTCAGCCAAAAGCCCTGACCATGCTTTCTCTCAGACTCCTTTAGCACCATGGACTCCAGTGCTCAGGTCCTATGTGTGGGCTGTTATTCTCTGTTAAAGAAAAGGTCATGATAATAATTAGCATAAAAAAATTTCATACTGGAGAGAAAGTTGCTGCTAGACTTTAAAGAAGGAGGAACAAAGATGAGTTTGTACTCCTTTTAGTCCTGACAATGAAGATCTGTAGTGCAGAAATGCAAACCTAATGCCCTGCTACTTTTTTGCATGCTAGGGTCCTCAAGGGGAACCAGGACCTCCTGGTCAGCAAGGAATTCCAGGCCCACAAGTAAGTGTAAAAGAACTCTCAAGAAATACGATGTAATGTGCAGCAAATGTTTAATAAATGGAAATTACTAAAACGTTAGCTTTGCATGTGCAAAACCGATAAAGCTTCAAGGATTTTATAAATAATGCTGCAAATGTGCTGAGGGCAGTGGCAGCAGAGTTTTCAAGTAAGTTTTCAGAGAGATTTTTCATTCAGGAGAAAAATGACTCATTCAGTGTTCCTGGAATGCTGTAGGAATGGCCACACCTGGAGGAGGGTTCTGAATAGGATCTTGTTACAGACCTACTGCCAGAATAGTGGCTTGTGCAAAAGACTCACACAAAACTCCTGACCTAACTTGTAAGGGGGGAAAAAAAAGCCACTTCTATTTGCCCGTGTGTTGAAACAGATTAATGAGAGACCTTTAGTAGGGTGAATGTATGTACATTGTTCTCCCTGGTTTCTCACACTGGCTTCTTTCTAACAGGGGCTTCCTGGTCCTCAAGGTCCTATTGGGCCTCCTGGTGAAAAAGTAAGTTACAGCATTATTTTGTTACTTCACAGTGAGTTCTGTGCCACAACCTTCTTTATCAGCTTGAGGGCTTTGCTATCTTTTATGGAATAGTAAGCTAAATTTAAATATTAGATCTTCCTGAAATCATCAATAAATGAATAACCAATGAATACCCAATGGCTTTCCTCTCATATATCCTTGTTCACAAGCATAACTTCCTCCCTTTATTTTGGATTAATTTTGTGTTATTATCTTCAGAATCCTGTCTACAATATTAAACAATTTGTACTTGTAGGTTACTTAATTTCACAGCAAGCTGCAAAAATTATTTTTCCTAATCTCTTTTTTATAACACAGTTTTACATATTCAAGTCTGATTCTGTTCTTTTTTCAAGGATTATATTATGGCATAACTCTGCAGTGTAATTGGCATACTGTAGTGTCCTTTGGTGGCTTTTTCCTCATCTGTTTGCACAAGTTCTTGTGGCTTGAAACCTGTCTTTATTCATTTCAAACATGTCACTATTGAATTTTATGCTGATTTTTTATTCTCTCCTTTTTGCTGAATTCCTGCTCAATTCATTCTTTGATTTTTCTCCTCTTTACTGTTTACTCTATTCTTTTGGAAAAATTAATACTTTTTACCTGTCAGTGTGCTTAAGTATTATTCTAGCAAAATGGACAAGCCCCATGATATCTGCATTTCCTAGGCTTTCACAAAGGCATACCAGGCCTTTCAGCTATGAGCACTGGAGTTCTGTATCCTGCACTCTTTGCCTCTTGAACTTGTTGATAACTTTCATTGGTGAATCCTTTTATTCCTGAAATTCTAAATAGTACTTAATTTTGTACATTGGAGAACTCTTCCCCACTTTGTGTTATGTGTGTGCATGTTCATAGGGTAATTCCTGAAGCCTGTTCTCAGGCAAGCATCTCATTTAAAATTATGGATTATTTTTGTAGGCTAAAGATTGTAAGAACTGGCCTTACTTATATCTGGTATGAAAGTGTCATTCTGGCTTCAGTTTTATTTTTGTCATATCCCTGATATCCATATCAAGGGACTTAGGTATGACTGCATTTTATGTCCTTAGCTCTTAGGGTCACATGTGTTGGACATGTTTGCTATTGTTTTTAAGATGTGTGTCTGTTACTGCATTTAGGGACCACAAGGCAAGCCTGGCCTTCCTGGCCTTCCCGGTTCTGATGGGCCTCCTGTAAGTAAATAAATACTTAATCCTTTGAATGTTTAACTGCTTTTACTAAGTGATAAATACTTCTAGATACCTGAGTTACAAAAATAAAATGGAGGGGGAAAGCAATGGTAGTCCTAGCTGGCAACAGCATTATACAATCCATCTAAATTCCCTATATCATTTGAGCTGTTAAAATAAAGAGAATTACATTTTTGAAGCAGCTGCTAAAAACACCTGTGGGCTTTTAAAATGTGGTCCCAGATGTTGAAATGTCTCTGCAACATCTTCAGGGATGCGTAAATAACCTACTAACACACAAAGGGCCAAATAATGTTCCACTGTATCCTACTGTGTCAGTCTGGCAGAGCAAATCACCTGTAAAAATGTTCACCACTTGTTCTCTGAGGAAACATAGAACAGACTACATCTTTCTCAGTTTCCTGACTTAAGGTGCATATTATGTGTTTAAGGTGCTTCTTGCATTGTCTAGACTGGGACATATCTAAGCCAAACATTGTGATTGCCAAGAAATTCAGCTTCACTGTGAGGCTGCAATCTGTCACGTGAACAGAGTGTAACCACTTGAGCAGCTAGCTTAGGCATTCAGCTTAAATGGAATCATTGGCCATAATGGCATGCCCACACACTTGTTTTCTTGCAGCAAAAACATACTTTTTTTATACCATTAAGAGCCTTTAGACAATGTTATTTCTGAGACCTTGTCTATCCTCCCCATGCAGTTGTCCCTTACAATTTTTCTTTTAGGTGAAATCTGCATTTCTTAAACCTGACTTTTAGCAAGGTTTAACAAGGTCACTGCAAATATATTGCAAATACAGAACTGTTCCCAGGGCTCTCACAGTCTAGCCTTTTACCTGCCAAAGTACCAATTTAGTGGAGAATGTTAAGTGTGCAATGATTGTCCAGCTGAGTGTATCTTGAATCATTGTCTAAACATTTGAATTTTTCCCCTTATCCCTTCCTGTCTGCTGGAACCAATGTTAATTTCCAAACACAAGCATTATTTGTCATCTGCATCTTGTTAAACCTTCAAAGCAGGGGGGAAATGCTGTAAGAGATAATCAGGTGTCAGCACAGGTCTGTACATGACACTGACCCCTGCTGTGGCGGGTCGATCCCAGTCAGCAGCCAAATACCCACCTACTCACTGGCCCACTCCTCCCACAGCAGGGGAGGGCACCGAATCACAAGGGGAAAAGCAAGAAAGCTCCTAGGCTGAGGTAACAACAGCTTAATAAGTGGAACAAAGCTATGCACACAAGCAAAATAAAATAAGGGATTCATTCACTGCTGCCAATCTGCAGGCAGCCACTTGCTGGGAAGTTGGTTATGAATGTCCTCCTTCCTCGTCCTTTCCATGAGCTTTTATTACTGAGTATGACATCATATTGTATGGAATATTTCCCCTGTCAATGTGGAACAGTGTCCCAGCTGTCTCCCCTCACAACTCCGTGCCCTCCTGCAGCCTAGTCACAATTATTTGTTAATCTTCAGTTTCATTAAATTGCCTTTAAATTTTGTAATTTAAGTGCAAATTTTGTGAGAAAGGAAAACAGTGGATTGGCTAATGTTTTGAGTGCTGTAGTATTAACCTCAGTGATATAAATCAAAGTCTAAAATGTAAATTTATGTTGTTTAAAAAGCAAGTCAGAGTTTAGAACAAAGACATAGAATGTTGAAACTAGATCAGCCTTCTTTTGAATCTTTGATAAATTCTGTAATTTAAAAAATATTTTTAGGAATATCTTTATGCTACAAAATAAATCCGCCTCGTTTCAAAATCAAAGGTGAGAGTCTCTTACATTAAAAGCCTCTTACTGGTGAAATAATAATTAAACTAAAGGACTGGTCAGCATATTCCTGAAAATATTGACATGAATGTAACTATTGTCTAGTTTCTCCTTTGTATCTAAATCGTATTGGTATTGAAAGTAAAACCTTTCCTAAAAATTTTGTGTGTCTATTCTAATACAAAATAAATGTGATTTATGACCTGAAATTCAAAAGTTTAAATAACTGTGTTTTTATAATAAAATGTCACTCCTTAAAAATTATTGCTTTTCAAATCAGATACATTTCTTTTAAAACAGGGTCACCCTGGCAAAGAGGGTCAGTCTGGAGATAAAGGTGCATTGGTGAGTTTTTAAACTTTTCCATTTATTTACATAGATTTCAAGAAAACTTTTGGCAGTTTTTCATCTTTATGACACATTTGTCACATTTGTTGCTAACAAGAGCTATTTAAGAAAACAATAGACACCTATGGCACATTTAAAACATCTTTTCACAGACAAACATATATATTAAAAATATTAGAGATTATAAATAATATAAAGATTATTCTTTTAAAGTAAAACTCATCTTGGAGTTGGTGGAGTGCCAATGAAAAGTTGCACACATTTCATACAAGCAACTTGAAGATATTTTGAGTTTTCAATTCTGTTGTATGGAGTACTCACAAGCGTTCTTCAGAACTTGCTCTTTTTGAAGGTATAAAACTACATGCAGAGACCATGCATTTTTTAGGTGAAAGGGTCTTGGAGCTCCATACAGTGTTCTACTTACTCAGTATTGACCCTTATTTATCCAGAATAGCACCCTTTATAGCACCTGAATTCAGTTTCTGTTTTCAGGGGCAATACTAAAAGGTTGTATCCTGGATGACAGGATGAATGAATTAATAGAACATTTCAGAAAGTACAGCACCACTAACATCAGCATATTATATTTGTCAGAAACGTTGTTATCTGTAAAAGATATGTATCCTGATTTCTTAAGATAAATTTTACACACAGCATTTATGTTTTGAAAGTCCAGGCACGTTGCCATCTGCCAGTTCTTATGTCTTTTGAATTTACTGATCCATTTCAGCCAAATTTGATAGAAAGTTCAGTTTCTCAGAGATGTTAACAGTCCAAAGGTTTTGTGAAAAGACACATTGGAGAGAGGAAAAAGACTCTTTCATTGTCCCCATTAGTAAAAGTTCTTGTTATCTGTCTTTCTCAAACATGGGAGAATCAGCAGAGCAGCTCAGAGGTATAATGTTTCCAGGCTTCCTGGCTTCCACCCTTTCACGGAACTCAGTTTCTCTAGGCCCTGCCATCAGGTTGCATAGATCCAAGCTGAACATCATTAAAATACTCAGCAAAATGTAACTAAAATAATCCAGGCACCAGTCAGTAGTGGTAGCACCATGAGCCTTTTAGCTTCTGGGCTTGGGATGTCATTTTTGTTCTTTGTTTTTAACACCATGGTTTTTTGTTATTCCCATTATTTTGGTCTCTATTTTTGACTTGTGTCATCATCATAATTAGCCTATAAATTTTCTCCAGTAAAACACCACTGGCTTCTTAATGGTATATATTTTTTGTTTCTGATTGTTTGTTCCTTTTTACAATTACCATTGTTTCAGATAATTTATATTATGGATAGATGGTTCCCAAATATAAAAGTTAAATCCAAGTTCATAATTAGTTCACAATTCTATTAATAGTTTATAGTGACATTGAATGGTGCTTTTTAATGCCTTAACTTTTCTTAGTGGCAGGCAGCCCAGTGTTATTTTGCTGTCTCATCCATTATACTGAAAGAATAAGGATTTGATTCTGAAGAGAACTGCTTGCTAACCAAAAACTGTACAAACAAATGTTCTTTGCTTCAATGTATTTTAGGGGCCTCCAGGTCCTCAGGGTCCAATTGGATATCCAGGTCCTCGTGGTGTAAAGGTAAGATCTAATTATTGGATTCCTCCTCTCACATCTTTTGAATATATGCATGTGGGTAATCCTTTATATTCTTCCTTTAGGGTGCTGATGGTGTACGTGGACTCAAGGGATCCAAAGGTGAAAAGGTAAATCTGACTGCAGTTAATTCTTTTCCCTTTTTACACTGCAGCCTCTTCTGTCTCCTTCACTGCAGTGTGCTTTATCTCACAGCAGTGAGTTTATTTTTGCCTTTTCCTAAAGGCATATCAAGTCCAGTGCCTAAATCAGTGACCTTCGTGGTTATTTACACCAGTACTAAGTGAATATAAAACCTTCAGTTATTAGAATGGTTTTCAATCCTCTTTGCACCAGTTTAGGTAACTTCTCTCTAAAGTGGCCTTGAGTAGAGAATTAGATATCCCCTCTCTTATTAGTAGATACTGTAGTGGATATTGAGAGGCTTGTGCATCATAGAGATTTGCAGTGACAATACTGTTTTTATCTGTTTTGACAGAGCCATAAAATAGATCTGTATTTTTTATGTACATTGGGCAATGGCTTTTTAGGCTCAAGGTATTTTGTCCCAGATCTTTGGCTTTGCTGAAGTGATGGACAGCCCCAGTCATATCTATGTATATGAATGTGAAGAAAGCTCTTCTTTCCCCTGATACCATTAATTCTGTGTGTAGAGCTCTGCCTAGAGCAAACACCAACCACTGCGGTCTGGGCTGACTCCTGATGGTCTGTGGTGGCTGAAACTTTGGCCACTGTTGGTTTAAAGTCACGCTTCCTTCAGCACTCAAAATGAGACACACGACAGACTCCATCAGACTCCTGAGCACACAGGCAAATCCACTCTTGTGGCTCTGCTGGCTAATATATATCTATATAACTATATATAGATAGAGATATGGTCTAGAGATATTTATAGATGTTTCTAAAGCAGAAGACTGTCTTGCCAAAAAGGCTGGATTAAGAACTTGGCTCAGATTCCAAGAGCTGCTGTGCATTTTCAAGCCTTCCTAAACCACAGTTTGTCTAGGCTGCATGCTCATTTTAGAGTTGCTCATTAAATCTAAGCTGAAAAAGAGTGTGTTTAACACCCATGGAGACTGGACAGTTCAAAACTCCAGATTTTTCTTGTGCCTTATTGGATGATTAATATTCTGCTTGGACAAAATACAGGATTTATATATAAATACATTTCATAGATGTGTGTATATATATCTGTGTATATCAATGAATACTGATTAGCACAATGTCTACAATACTTCTGTGTTCTTAAAACTGATTTCACAGTTGCAGTAAGAGAGTGAATTTTACTGAATACCTCCAAAGGTCACACAAAGCTATTTCATCACTTGTTCTCTTAGTGTTTTAGGGGTGTGCTCACAGGCCTTTTTTTACTGAAATTATTCAGCTGCCATTGCATGGGGGAGAGCAGTGCAAGAGAACAAAATAAATAACCTTATCATTCAGGGAAGCCCCCATAGATCTGGAATGGTCCAGGGAGATCAGAGGAGGCCTATCTCTGTACTGACCAGTAAATGTGACTAGAACTCTTTAGGTATTTTATTTTTTGTTACCAGCAGAGGAGGAAATAGAGCATTCAGCTCTCTCCTCCTACACGGAATAAAATCAGCCTCTTGTAGATCTCAATAGCTGGAACTTCACTGTGAAAGCTGAAGAAGTTTCAGTTCATTTGGCAGCCATTTGGTCAGTCCTTGCTAAGGGTTCTCATGTAATTATTGCTGGCCATATTACTGGCCATAACCTAGCAACTTTTACAACTGAAGCTTTTTTGATGTATTCTTCACACTGCCTTTTTCATTTCTTTCTAAATATTAAGAAAAGCCACCTTTAAATTTAAATTTATGCAATATAAGATGACCACATAAAACTTTGTTTCATCATAGAGAAAGCATGGGAAAACTGCTTTTAGATTGGTTTTTAGTATATTTTTTCAATGAGTTACAGTGTCACTGCTTTTGGGGTTTTTTTTTGCATTAACACATTTTATTGAAAAACTGTATTTTCTTGTTAGATTTGGTTTGGGTTTTGTTTTGTTTTTTGTTGTTTTTTGGTTGATTGCTTGCTTTTTTGTGGGTTTTTTTGGGGGGGGAGGAAGTTTGTTTTGGTTTCTTTTTTTTTTATGCCTCCTTGCCTATTTTGAGTTGTTTACTACTACCAGATCTACTTCTATCACCCTTTGTAGAGTTCTTGTTGCATACTCTATGACTACTTCCAAATTCAAAATGGGTTTAGTCCTGCAGTCCATCTCACTTGGTGATGAGGGAGAAGATAAAATTTTTGTGGGCTTAGGAATGCAAAAAGCATAATCCTCATGTTCTTTCTGAATATGAGGATTAAATAAAAAGCTTTCTTGCTTCTTTTTGCTTTGTTTTTTCTTTAGTAATGTCACATGAGCACATTGTCATTCTCTCCTGGTTTTTATGGACAGTCCAAATATTACTCAGATTTGAAGTCAGCAGTATTACTTCAGCATATAAAAAACTAATAGCATCATAGCAAAATATTTTACTATGTTATTATTCATCACAAAGACCTTTGCTGCCATCTTACAACTAAGCATCAGATGAAAATGGAGTTTTTGTTGCCTGGATTTTGGAAGAGTAGTTCTATGTTGAGTCACACAGAATGACTAGCTTGGTTGACCTCCAAGATCATTGAGTCCAGCCCATGCCCTAACACTTCAAATAAACCATGGCACTAAGTGCCACATCCAATCTTTTTTTAAACACATCCAGGGATGCTGACTCCAGCATCCCCCTAGGCAGACCATTCCAGTACTTTATCATCCTTTTGTAAAAAACTTTTTTCAGCCTATATTTCCCTCAGCACAGCTTTAGACTGTGTCCTCTGCTTCTGTCAGTTGCTGCCTGGAGAAAGAGACCAACCCCCACCTGGCTACAACCTCCTTTCAGGGAGTTGTAGAGAGTGATAAAGTCACCCGTGAGTCTCCTTTTATCCTGGCTAAACACCCCCAGCTCCCTCAGTCGTTCCTCACAGGGTTTGTGTTCCAAGCCCCTCACCAGCCTCGTTGCCCCCTCTGGATACACTCGAGCATCTCAATGTCCTTCCCAAACTGAGGGGCCAGAACTGGACACAGCACTCGAGGTGTGGCCTCACCAGTGCCGAGGACAGGGGACGAATGACCTGCTTGCTCCTGCTGGCCACACTATTCCTGATACTGGCCAAGATGCCCTTGGCCTTCTTGGCTGCCAGAAAGTGTTCAGGGCACACTGCTGGATCACATTCAGCTGGCTGTCAACCAGTGCCCCCAGGTCCCTTTCTGCCCGGGCACCGTCCAGCCACACCGTTCCCAGCCTAGAGCATTGCAGGGGGTTATTGTGGCCAAAATGCAGGACTTGGCACTTGGACTTATTAAACTTCAGAAAGAGAGAACCAAAAACTGATCAGTTTATGGTGGAGCAAGACAACAACTCTGCTGAACACATCTGGAGATTTCTGCTTGTGTCTGAACTCATACACGTGCAAATAAAATTTGTCTGAGTACTGTGCTTGTACTTCAACATTAAATTAACAATTTAATGTTGACCAATTAAATTGCTTGGAGTAGATTCTTTGCCAGAATTTGCTAGGCAGCAAATAAATAATTTTTATTAGAAATAGCAATAATGTGCACCTGTTTTACCACTCTATTTGGATTCAGTGTCAATGCTTATTTTATTTCTACTTTCTTTCAATCACTTCAGCCAATGAGAGTAGGCTGGGCTGAGCATTGCTGGATATCAAACTGCTGCATAGAGATCACTGCTTCTTTTAAGTTATAAGCATTATTATGTTTGGGTTTTGTGTCAGTTTATTAAGATGTTACAAGAAGTCAACTTTTTGATTCCTTTCATGATTCTGTTAAGGAACTAGATTTAAAAACTACTTAAGAAGGAAATTCTGATATCAAAAGAAAAATGCTGATTTATTTGTCACCAATTTTTTAATTTAATTGAATGGATGACTATTAAAAATAATTATAATCAAAAACAGGAGTTAAGAAAGGACTTTGCAAGACAATTAATATTAAAACAGAATGACATTTTTTCTACCTTTAAATAGATTTTTGAACAACTGGTATTAAGTATTTTCAAACTAAAAATTCATTTTATGTAGTGCACTGGTGTATTTTCTATAAAGCAGTAGTAGCCAGATTGGATTTTCTTGTGTCTGAAGTTCCCACTTTATCTACACAGGTTATTTTAATCTGTTGTGAGTTTATTTTCTTACTTTTTTTGCAGGAAAAAAAAAAAAACATTCCTCCATATTACTAAGTCTTTACATGTGTTTCTGCCTTTTTTAGGGTGAAGATGGTTTTCCAGGATTTAAAGGTGACATGGGTCTTAAAGGTGATCGGGTAAGCATTTGTTCATAGCCCATATATTCTTAAAAGTTTAAATTTTACTGTTTTGAAAGGATCACTGAAGTTAATAAATATACTTAAACCAAACATAAAATAAAGGCTAGTTTTTAAAAATATTTCTATTCCTTGTGCATGCACAAATTCGGTCCAGAGATATGGTTCTTCTGAAACAAAAATGGCACAATCATAAAAAGGAAGAGAATGTCAGTCTTGAATATCCTTTTCACTGAGCTTCTTCCTATGGAATTGTCTTTCCCGGATTCCAAGACCTCCAGTATTTGCCCGAGGAAAGGTTTTCTATGTAGAATAAAGATATTTCCATTCCAGCCCAGCATTTTGCACGTCTCTGCCAAAATGCTGTTTATTTAACCCAATGAGCAATTGCTTCCTTTTATAGGAAGTGTTGTGGAGGTTGTAAAAAACCTTTTCGTAAGAGGCTCCTGGCCTATATCTGTAGTCAATATACATAAAGAACTGTGAAGATGGTAGCCATATAAGTACTTGGATAAAGACAATTTTCTTCCTATGGACTGCCAGGGTGCCTTCTAAAAATTTAGGAAAGGAAAAATAAGAATACAGTTTCCAAATGCAGCTATCTTCAAGCAAGGCAACTAGACTTTAACACTCTGAAAGTGATATTCACTGTCTAGTTTTTATATATTTGAATTTATGTCATGAACAGAAGTAGTGATATTTTCCTAGTAGGAAACTGGACAGGGCTTACAGCAACCTGATCTATTTGGAGATGTCCCTGTGCACTGCAGGAAGCCTGGATGACATTTAAAGGTTCCTTCCAACCCAACCTATTGTATGATTCTATTCTCTGTTTAGATTTACTACAAATTTATTTTCAAGTAATTGTAGGGAATCTTTCCAATATATGCGTGAATATTGTTCCATGTTTATATTTAGGGAGAAATTGGTCAGCCAGGTCCACGAGGAGAAGATGGCCCAGAAGGTCCAAAAGGTCGAGCGGGTCCATCTGGGGACCCAGGTGCTGCTGGTCCAGCTGGGGAAAAGGTCAGTAGCCAGAAATCAACATAAACATGCCATTGCCTAATAACATAGATGGAAACCATAATCTCCATCACTGAAGAACAAGCCTTCAGGTCTGCAAAATCTTTCTGTGACACTACTGCAGCAGACCACTGGGGTTCCCATCTGATCAAGGATTGAGAATCCTTATCTCGTAAGTATGCAAAGAGGCATTGCAGTACTCCACCAGTACATAAGGCAACTCCATTCTTTTCCCTAATTATATACAGTGCATGCCAGCTGTGGAAAACACAACACAAATAAAATAGCTGGGCACAAAGGAGGATAAAGGTGCTGCTGAAGAGTGAATTCATATGGAGTCATATTACAACAAATGACTTGGAATTTTTTTAAAATGGAAAACATTTCCTGAATACATATCCAAAATAAGGTTGGCAAAAGGGAAAGAGGGTGATAAGAGGGAGGACTGATAAAAGGATGGTGAAAAAAGAGAAACCAAGCACAAGGTACAAATCTCTGTAGAATCCTGGCTTCAATAATAACCATTTAAGTTTCGTATAAGGGACGGAAAGGAGGCTGAGAAATGTGTGTGTGGGTACTGTCAGAAAGGAAAGGTGATTTCAGCAGTGGTTATATAAATAACAGGAGAAGTTTGATAATATAAAACAGCATAAAATTATGGTTCAAAAATGTATATGCTACATACATATAAGTGTAAACATATATCACTTAAATGAGAAGATGCTGGTGAAAATATTTCCCTTTAATTTTTTTGGTGAACTATAGCTTCAATTCTAGTTCTCTCTTGAAAAAAAATAGGATGGAGGGTGCATAAACCAAATCAAAACAAAACAAACCTTTTTTTTAAATAGTTGGTAGATTTGAAATTAAAATTTGAGTTATTTTTAGTTCTTCTTATTCAAATTACTTGCTATGAATATAGGTTATCAACCATTTATTCTTCTCTGTTACATATTTGGGACTCTCACAGTTTACAAGTCAAGAATATGAAGCCCTAAGTATCAGAAGATATTTGAAAAAAATGTTGGTGTTGATAACACTATTAGCTGGTCTTGGAATTTTAGACCCACGGTTTTCCCTTTCCTACAAATATTTACAGCTTTTCTTGCCCACTGGAAGGTGCACATCTTCTGTGGATATTCTATGGATACTTGGCCAGAATGGAATGGGTCAGAGAGGAATTCTTTGGTGCTGGTCCTGTAGTATTTATTTTAGTGCAAAAACTGGAATAGTTGTTGTGAAGTTTTAGGTCTTCCCACAGCATTTGGAAAGTCTCTAAGAGCAGATATAAATGTCTTGTTCCTTTGTTAAATTAAATGCATATGACGTATTTAATGCAAAGGTACTATTATTGTAAGAAAAGTAATGAAATTACTGCAGTAGTTCTTATTCTCTGTGTTCTGATTCTATGATAAGAAAACTCTATTTACCAAGTAGGTATAAAGCTGGATTTTCTTGGTCAATGAAATCTCAAGTAGGGTGCCAAAAAAATTAGGAACATATCAGAAATGAGCTCATAATAAAAAAATCTGTATTCATACTCACAACCTAGGCAACTGGGCTTGCTGACTCAAAAAATCAGGGACAAAACTTTCACTGAATCTGGCAAGAGTCTGATGTGCTGTCATGCTTGCAAAACATTTATATCATTGCAATGTATGCAGCTTGTTTCAGGATGGCAAATAACAGGCAGCATTATAAGTATAGTTTCTTAATATATAAGTATAAGTATAAGTTTCTTAAATGTAAAAATTGTTCTCAATAATATCTCACCAGACACACGTGCTTACATGAATATGATAATACTCAACATATTTATTTATATGCTGTATTTTTTACCAATAGACATTTCTGGGAAAATTTCCTTCCCCATGCAAGTCTCTCCTTCTTATTTTACGTTATCTGTGGTTACTGCAGAGTGCCGTATGGTACTTTACAGTCATCTTTTCCATTGAGATCTTCTCCAGAACTTGATATTCTAGAACACAGAGAAATTCTGCCCCAGAGTTCCCATCTTTCAAAGTCTGAATCTGCTTTTCCTTGCCTTTGAAAGTGGCAAACCATCACTCATCCTCTAGAGGTCTAAAGAGACCAACTCAATGGAGTAGGGTACTATATTTCATTTCTGGGAATGGCTGATGTCAGTGCTGATCAGTCTTTTCTGAACACAGCGAGCTGGTAATGGTTGTTGACAAATCCATTGTCAGCAAATAATCAGTGGAGTATAATTTATCATAGTCTCAGTTTAGAAGTATTCAAGAAAAGAATTGATTCTTCAAATGCCTATTCATGAAAGTCAGCCATCACATAGTATAAATTAAAAGTAATTTCTTCTCACTTAAACCCATTAACACCCTGATTTTTTAGAGAATAGTTGTTGTTTAATGATCTCAACAACAATGAACTGCACAGCACTTCATGGAAGAAAAAACCTTCAAGGTATTGGTTTCTTTGGATTCATTAACTGGAGTAGGATTTTCGTTTAAGTTTGGGGCACTAAGCCCACTGGTGATTAATTATAAAAATGAGAAATTTATTTCATTTTATATTATATTCCAGGGAGTATCATCCATGTTGTGGAAAAATGTTTTTGTACAGAAGCTTGCTAAACTACAAAGGAGGATACAACAAAATTTAACACTGCCTTCTTGTTGCAGGGCAAGCTTGGTGTACCTGGACTGCCAGGATATCCAGGAAGACAAGGTCCAAAGGTGAGCTGTAAATGAGCTGTATATTGAGTGTTTTGACACTGGTCACAATGGCACTTATTTAATTTCTGTGTTTGGGGAAGCAGGGTGTGGATATCAAAGAAAGGGCCATTTTTCTCATTTTCTTTTTTGACAGTCATATTCTGAAGTAAAATGTTCTACAGTGTGACCCTTAGGTCAAGCTCTTTATGGAGCACTACCTCTTAACTCTTCTTAATATAGTACCCTTTAGCATCTTCTCCTAAGTTGTATTGTGCCAGCATCAGACTGCACAAAACATGCATGCACTAACAATTGCAAAATGAAGGAATTGCTGACATTCTTGAAAGAGACTAGACACTATATTGAATAAATGGATGCTGATAGTGATGGGAATTTTCAGTGTGGTGCAGGGATTCCATTTGTGTGATTATTACTTCTTCCATGGAATGAACCATATTACTTTGAAATGTATAATTTACAAGTTTTCCTCATGTTTTCCTTTAGTTTCTTTGAAGACAAACATGACAAAATACAATCCTTAGTTAATTTAAGTGCTTATATTTTTCTTTCAGTTACTTTGCATATTTGGATTGCAATAGAAAACCACACGGGGGCTTCTGGTGGCTTCATTTTTATGAAGCAAATTTGTATCAAGTTCATCTTAACCCACCTTTAGGAAATGGCATGTTAAATTAATTGCAGGATCTCTTTTCTGAGATTAGAAAGAAAAAAGATGGAATAAAAGCATAGTTCCACAGACATTTCACTGTGTAGAGGAGACCATTAGGGAGACATTGTAGCTCTAGCCCTTCTCAAAGAATTCCCATCTAGGTAAATATCACAAGAATCCCTTACCACTCCTATACATCTGAAAAATCAACCTGCAGTAAAATCCTCAGTTCTACTCTTCTTTGGATTTATTTTTATTTCCAAATTTGAAATTATGGGGGGTTTTGGATGAAGTATAACTTCCTGACTGGCAAAGTGTTTTTCTGACTCTGTCCTATACTTCAACCCTTTTTAGTCAAGTGAATGGACTGTCTGGAGAATGCTTATTCACTGAACATTGCATTAGTGAAAAATATTAAAACTATCTATGGAAAGTACTCATGAAAGCTATTCACCTTGAAATACACAGGGGTTTTGGCTTCAGCTTCTTACCTCAGAATGTCTAAGATTTTAGTCTCATTGTTCTCTTTTGGAATTGTCCTTTGAAAAATCTAAGACAAGAGTTTTACATTATTCAGTTCTAAGAACAAAAATGATGTAACATTTCAAATAAAATTTGATTGATTCTTTTCTCAACAAGGACTTGATCAGGAACTTCCTTGCATTAAATTTTTATCACATTAAAATTGAAAATAGTTCTCAAGTTGCATTCACTGTTGCTCTTCCAACTTTTTGCTTAAATTTCCAAGAAAGGCTAATGACAGCTACAATAGATAATTCACTAGAGACTTCTTTGGAAAATGAGTCACAGGCCAGTTAAAATTAACATGAGGGAGTCAGAAAAAAGCAGCAGAAAAATATGTTAGCTATGTAAAGCAAATAGGAAATCTTGTCCTAATATTGTCAAGAAAGTTGGCATCACTCTTTTTGTTGATACTTACTTGCTTTTCATTAAGTTTTTTTCTAAGAATTGTTTTTAGAGTACTGCCTTTATCTGATAATTTTTATTTTTCTCTAATCCAGTCCCTCTTGATTAGCACAGTTGCAAAAACTACTGTACATGTAAGATATTTACAACCACGTCATGACTACTAGTGTCCCATCATTTGGTCTGGATTTTTTCCAGCCTTTTAATTTTAAAGAACATGCTTGGGCTTCACAGACTAGAACTTTTAGTTTGATTCTTATATAAAGTTATAACTAGTGAAGAATTAAAAAGTAAGAAAGGAAATGAAAGAAAAAGGAATATATAAGGAAAGGGAAGGAAAAAAAATATTACTTTTCCGTGTCCAGTCAATATCAGTAAGGGTTTCATTAGAATCTGTGTT
This sequence comes from Vidua macroura, assembly GCF_024509145.1. Lineage (NCBI taxonomy): Eukaryota > Metazoa > Chordata > Aves > Passeriformes > Viduidae > Vidua > Vidua macroura. The sequence goes on from NC_071579.1 coordinate 13,334,082, forward strand.
AGTGAAGTTGTACTGCCCCTAATACTTTTATGGATAATTGGAATGGTTATGTAAAACAAGATTCATTAGAGGAAAAACAGAAGTAAGAACAAGGGGAAAAAAAGAAAACAGTTCATTTCAAAGAGCACCAAGAAATTATATTTTAGGTTTCTGTTATATGCATTTTATTTGCCACTAAGATTTTTGTCTAATAAGATGACAAATAATGTCAATTCTATACATTGATTTTTTTTTTTTTTTTAATGCTTTCTGGACTTGAGGCATTATGGTAAGTTTATTTACAGCTGTCACAGTTGCAAGTTTGCCATGTACAATGTACATGAATTTGGAGTTGTGCTTTATGTGTCTATTAAATGGTGGCTCTACCACTGTTTCGCTCTTGATATCCTCTGACATTTGCATTGATTTCTTACATAGGGCTCAACTGGTTTCCCAGGATTTCCAGGTGCCAATGGAGAGAAAGGTGCAAGGGTATGATAATTTTTCTTGCATAACACTTTATTAGCTTTTAAAATTCAGAGCTGGGGGAAAAGACTGAAACCTAAGGATACAAGTTACTATCTAAATAATGATAAAAAACAGACTTTTCACATTCAAGATAGACCTCTATGTAAAACAGGACATACTGAGGCACTATTTGCAATTCTTTAAGAACTTGCACACTTTCTTGCTGCACATACTGCCTTAATTATATAATTTGAAAAAGAGAATAAAAATCACCTTTGCTGAAGGGCTAGGGTTTGTTTTTTTTTTGTTTGTTTGTTTTTGTTTTTTTGTTGTTTTTTTTTTTTTTCTTTGGACAGTATAGCTGAGTGAGTTGGCAAGAACTGTTTTCCTGTATCCCATGAATTATCCTGCTACCATGCAATTTACCCTCAAGGAAATTCAACTTGTATTTCATAAATATTCTGACTTGCCACAAGGGTTTTTTTTTTAGGCTTAGTTTCAAAAAGGCAAAATATACCAGGCAAGATGAAGAATGTGTACTATTACATGTATTTTAAAAAATGTAAAATTACATCTTCTGCTGCTTTGTTTGCTTGAAGCAGGTGAGGGGAAATGTGTTTTGCATATTCCTCCAATTATAACAATTAAAAATAGATTAGAAAGAAGGTCACTGTGCTGTTGTCTCTAAAATTCATTTGAATATAGCAGGGTATGTTAGAGAGATGGTGAAATTAAGAGATGAGTCAGAATTCATAGCTGATAGCAACATCAAGTCAAACAGGTAATATATATTATTATTATTAAAGCAGAAATTCATTATTTTAAGATTAAATGTATGAAATCCAATAGCATTTGCATTACTTATGCAAATGTATGGTTTAAATTGTTCTTGGATCATTTTAGCTAAGAAAAAGATGTGTTGTTCTGTACAGGCACAAGCAACAAAGCAATGCTCATTTCATGTTGTGAATAAATGAGGCAACTGCTAATAAAGGCAGTGTATTGAAAAAAAAAAAGATAGAATCAACCAGGAGGCTTAAAATTATGAAAATCTTACTATATTTATCTGTTTTCAGGCCTTCATAAAGCTTTAAGTTCAGCTAGGGTATTAACCACATAATTAATACCATCAAACTGCTGGTACATTGAAATATTATGCTGATCATCAATGAGCCCATAACTGCAGGTTTTGTAATGAGAATCAGATATTATTGTTAATCTTGCCTAAAGGGTTATCATGGTGTTTTATGCTACCACACATACAGGTACTAGGAAAAACAGTCCCTGTCCTTGAGAAGATTACAGGCTGAGTAACATTTCAAAAACAACACATAAATTTTATTCTGATAAGTGAAATAAAACCAACAGTTAAAAGAAAAAGGGCGGGGGGGGGGGGGGGGGGGGAATCCTGCCAAGAAAACAGGTGAATGCATTTAATTGAATTCTGATAAAAGGAAGTTTTGTGCTAAAGCATCTCTGATTATTTTTTTGTTGCTGGTTTGTTTACCTCAGAGATTCAAAAGTACCAGCCATCAGGTTCCTTTCTCTACCCAAAAAATACTTCCTTGAATTTTAAGGTTCTTTGCATTACACACACAGCAATTCCAGTGCAGAGCCTAAAGAAAAAATCATGTTCAGCATGATAAGGAGATGTATTAAAGCAAAAAATTAAGGACTGGTACTCTGGCAAGTTCTGAATCTCTGTTAAGTGTGCATAATTATGGTAGGTATTACAGTGCCCATATCTGTTATAAATGAAGAGAGGCTTGCCCTTTCTTTTCTCTATTAACCTGTGGAGCTGTCCACAGGAACCTGGGAACTTTGTTTTTAAGGCTGTTCACAATGCCAAGTCCTTTAGACTGCTACAGAGGGACTCAGCTAGTTGTGTGCCACCTTCAATACTGTTTTAATGTGATTTAAAATGTTCTAATGCCTCTGACAGAATCTGACTCTCAGGCAAATGTAGTGCATTTAGCCTCAAGTCCCAGTGAACTCAGAAAGATAACCAATTTTATCAAGGACCACGATTCTGTAAATTGAAATGCAAAGTACATTGTTAAAGGTGAAATAACATTTAAACTTAAGGGAGTTGCTCTCCGCCTCCACTTCAGTAAAAAAAAACTTTATCTCACAAATAGAGCACCTGCTAAGATGATTTCTGTGAACTTTTCTTTCCAGGGGTTGCATGGCAAACCAGGCCCCAGAGGACAGCGAGGACCAACAGTAAGTTCTTTTGATTTGCAATTTAGAAGCTTCCCTGTGTAAATTGCATCCACTATACTGTGAAGAATTACTTTTATTAGATTATAATATCCAGTATTTATCAACAAGTGCATCTGTGTTCAATTGACAGGGTCCAAGAGGCTCAAGAGGTCCCAGAGGTCCCACTGGTAAACCAGGTCCAAAGGTAATTGTCAAGCACACTCTATAGGTTGGCTCTGGGCTGTTTCTTTTAAATAAATGTAAAGCCTTGAACATACTGTCTTTCCTTTCCAGGGCACTTCAGGCAATGATGGTCCTCCTGGCCCACCAGGCGAAAGGGTTTGTGAAAGCCATCTTTCTACATGTTTTTCTCACTATATTGAAGTGTGATTTATTGTATTTTCAGTTCTCCTTCTCATATCTCTGTGCTACTTTGACCAGGGTAACCAGAACTAACAAAACCTCAGTTTCAGTGATGCTTTTCATAAAGTTATGAATGGGGTGGCTGAAGTTTGCTGAAAGCTTCTTCCAGCTGTATCTCAGTTTTGTATACATAGGACACAGAGAGTACATACACACTTTGTGTTACATCCATGTGCTTTGTATACAGTCCTGTGAATTACAGGTTACTCACAGCCTAGGGCTCTTCAGAATTCCTCACTTACTGCAGCTTACTGCCTGTTCATTGGATTAGCAAACACTCAAGTCACATCAAGAAGATCCTTTTTTGAAGCAGCTGAGTTTTTTTGTTCCGATCAGCTAAGAATTCCCTTCAACCTATTTTCACTTTCGTGCTTCAGAAATCCCATTGTTCTCTCTAAAACAACACTTTCTGCTTGCTATTATCTTAACAATCAATACCCAAATCCACTATGCAGCTCATTGTACAGCACTGTAAAGAAAAAAGAGTATTAATAAATCATTTTTGTAATGGCAGCACTTGAAAACCAAGTCAGTTTAAGTGGATGAGCTTTCTGCCAAAGCATTTTTGCAAAGCTTAAACTTTTCTTTTGTAGTCATATTTCATTAAACTGCTAACCTTTTTCATACAGGAAGCCTAAAGCTCTTCTCCCAGTATCCACAGCAAGGTCCCAGTGTTCTGTAGGAATGTTATTCTTCAGGAAGGAGCTCCTTGTCCATTTTCCCCAGCTCCATAATGTCACTTTTTTTGGCATTAGCTAGGGTGTGGGATGAAGAGAACGAGGCACAGATCAAGAGAGGAAATGTACACTGAGGAGGATCAGAGGCAGCCTACCAGAAGGGGAAGAGCAGATCCTCGTGGAAGAGCAGTTTTCTGACAGCTCCAAGAGTTTGCAAGGGAGAGAAGTTGTGGGGGTACTAAAACAATGAGCAGATCAATCCAAGATGAAGGCATCCCTGGAGAGAAACTGATGAAAGCAAAGAGATGAGGAATGATATAGCACCATGTTTCTCATCACTTGTGTAATATAAGTGTGATGTATCTATTTGCTTCCCAAGAGGGGTGTCAGCCAAAAAATAAAACTGTCATTTCTACTCCTCTGAGACTATTTCAGCTACCACACATGAAAATAATAAATAATCTATCCTGTGTAGCTACTGTTAAAATGAAATTTAATAACAAGAATGAAAGTGTAATTTTGATAGCATGCTGTTATTATTCTAGTGCTTTTTCTCACATAATCCATCAGTCCACTGACTTGAAACTTGCAAGCCATATTGTGAACGAAAAGAAAAATGTGAAGTTTTTCCTTAGAAAGCCTAAAGCTTGAGAACAGGGGAAATTGTTGAGAAAGAAGGTGCATTTAAATGTGAAACCTCAAGTTGTGTTCCTGTAAGCCAGTTTCTGAGACTGTCCAATTTCATTCAGGTATTTTGTAGCTGAGTCAATTTTATTAGTTTTTCTCTATAAAGCTCCACTTTTTTTTTGAAGCTTTATGTTATACCCAGCAACAAATGAGGAAAGTTAATTTGCTCACAGACATAGAATATTGAAAAATGACTCAAACCCCCCTATGGAGAGTATTTGTGGGTTATGATGTGTTCAGAAACAGACTTGTACATCTTTTGGAAAAAAAATGCATGGGCAGTAAGATCACAAAGATTTCTCCCTTCGCCTAGCATTTCTTAATTGATTCAGATTTAGCATTTCAGTATAATAGAAGTCTGGCCTGGAATAAAATTCATTTAAGATCGAATTCTCCCAGGCTGGGCCAAAGGTATCCTCTCCCCAGCTACATTTGTGCACTACTTTGCCCACTACAGGAGGCAGCTGTGCTCTGCAAGCCTGGGCTCTAAGAAATGAGGCTTATGGAACTCCCAGGAGCAAAAGGGTAGAATAATTTGGGAGATGTGGTCTCCTGCTTCAAGTCTTCTGCATCAAACCAGCATTTCTAACATACTTGGACAGCTGATGTCATGGTCAACCCACATATCATACACCAAATACAATAGGATAAAGTCTTGCAAATATGGCATGGGTACATAACTCAGCTGTGGAACCATGTAAAAGGAGTAAGACTCTTAAGATTTCACTTAGTACACTAAAAACTAAAGAGCAAAAAGGATTTTCATAAGCTGACATAGTACCTTTCAGCATGACAACAGTAAATTTTAAAAGCTGGCCTCTGGGGTTTTTTGATAACAACTTCAAAAAGAGTCATGTAAGCTACTACTTAGTGTAAATATCTATGATATAGGTATTTCCATGTGAACATACATGCATGTACATGTGCTTACACTGCACTAAGACAGTTGATCATCTTTAGCTAAATTTGTAAAACCATGCTGCATGAAAATTTTCTCTCTCCATATATCTGTATATATACAAAACTATAAAAATAAAATGTTCATATATCATGAGATTTTTCAACTATTTTTCATAATAGCAAACATGCTGTAATTAATCCCAGCTAACTCTGAAAATGTTATTCTTTTTGGAATTTTGTACTGTTGTACTGGTTTGGAATATTAACAGGGTTTAGGAATTGCCAAATATGAGTATTTGACTGAAAGTTAAAAAGATGACCAAACTATTAACTAAAGACCCTGTTTTATGCAACATGGAAGAACAGTGCTTCTAATTCAGAGTTAGTTGCTACTTTATTATGCACAGTTTTAGGGGTAAGATGCAAACATACATGAGGTAAGTAGTTTTCCTCCCTTTTTTACTGGATTCCTACACAAGCACTATTGCTTTCAGGAAATCCCTCCAGTGTCTGTGCATGTGAATTGTGACTAACAATATTTATGACAGTGTGGCTGAGGCTTTATGCCGAAATCCAGACATTACCTGCAGGGCTCCTGTATTCTATAATTGAAACAAACTTTTCAGTCCAGCTTGAGTAAAACTTCACTTGCTTGGTTGCCTTTAATCCAGGGACCGCAAGGGCCTCAGGGACCTGTTGGATTCCCCGGACCGAAGGGACCTCCAGTAAGTATCTCTTTTATTAAGTATGTGAAACAACAGGAATTGTAGTTTTTGTAGAGTGCCTCTCAAGTGAATAGCTGAAAATTTATGTAAGGGACAGTTTAGGTATAGATTACAAATGTTCTTGTTGAGCTTTAAGGGTTTGGGCTCACGTATTTAACATAGTCATTGGTGCAGCTCTTAAAACATTGAGAGTATAGCACCAAAGCAAGTCTGGCATGTCCTGCCAGTGACCACGTGACACACTGAGTTCAGGCAAAATGCTACTTTGCTGCTGTATATTTTCTTTGAATGATTGATTCACTGAGCAAAAATGAAGAGGAAGGAGACATTCATTAGTAGCATTACATGTAGAAGTAATAGCACATTTGAGCTGCCCCCTGAACCAGTCTTGGTGCTTTTCTGGTGTGCCTCTGCTCATGTGCAGTACGAAAGCAACAAAGCACCTGTGATGTTTTTTTCTCCCATGCATATGTTACTTTTATTTCCAGTTCCAAAACCTGAAATTTTATCAAGTACTTCTGTAATGCTTAGATTTGTGTTGAGTCATTAACCAAAGAAAAATGGAGGTATAGGGATTTCTGAATTTACAGAAATGATTTCTGAATTTACAGAAATGTATTTTGAACACATTTGCATTTGGCAGCAGTCATTCTCCAAGCAATTGTTAAGACATTATAGGAAGCACACAAGGAAAAAATATTATTAAAGTTCTAGTTAGCTAATATAGGAGCAGTTAAAAGTTACCAAAGATTAGTCTAGAAATAAACAGAGGGCAGAGATTCTGACAGCTAATTGCACACTTTTTTTGAGGATGGCTAAGAAATTGCTTGATTTATGTATTTTATAATTTCAGGGTCCACCTGGAAAAGATGGCTTGCCTGGGCACCCCGGACAGCGGGGTGAGACTGTAAGTAAATCTACTGTGCTGTGTTAGTGTTGTTCTAAAGGTCATGGTTATGTGATCAAAACCAAACAAATAGAGACATCAGGGAAAAGGGAAAAGAGGCTGGCACTAAGAGGTTACATAACTGTACTTTTCTTATAGATGGGGCATGAGAAAGCTTTATTTTGCTCCCATGATACAAGTGTGAGGTTATTCTTTGCTATGTCCAGTTAGTAACATCAGAATGAGATTAAATATTTAATAGAAGTAAAAGAGATTAATACCCAGATCTCTATCTAAATTAAGATTTTTCAGACAATTACTATACAGTAGTTTTCTCCCTGAATGCCATGTACCAAAAATAGTAGCAAAAAAAAAGTCTTATTGATGATAAACAGCTAGAAAAATGAAAAGCCAGGACCTTTGGAAAGGAAGATCAGGCATGATTGAACCTATTAAAATAAAATAAAATTTTGAAACTATGTAACTCACCTAAGAATCACAATTAATAAATTCTGGCATGAAAATGAAAAAATACAATGTAATACTTTTAATTGAATTGTCTTTAAAAAACACACTATTTCTGTGTGTCAGAATGTTACTCATATTCCATTATAAAATAAAAATCCTCACTTGGATTTTTTAGAGCTAGAGAAAGCCATAAATGAATTTATTGAGAAATTTTCTCAGCATGTAGAATGTGTTTTAGGTTCCAGCTTCACTGGAAATCTGTTAGTGACTGCTGAGTCACTTCCAGTGCTGGAAGGAGGAGCACAGAGCTTGGAGTAACACATCCCTCTGAAAATCTCTATTTTCTTCTGCTATTATTGTAACATTGTCACACTGTAATGCTTTGCAATGCTAGTGGCTTTTTTGTATATGAAACATTATTGACTCCTTCTTTGTTCTTTTCCTTTGCAATGATGCAAAGACTGTTGTGTACCATAAGGATCACTTGTTTGCATCCTTTACAATGCAGGAAGCTCAAATTTGTTCTTTAGACTGCAGTTAAAAAGTTACAATTTTCCCTTTAGTTTTAGTACTTTGAGCATGAGCCATTAATGTGCCAGTACAGCAAAGAAAGCAGAGAGAATCCTGTGCTGCAGCAGGGGGATCTTTTCCTTCTGCCCAGCCCTGCTGAGGCCAGGAGCAGTGTCCAGCTCTGGGCTCCTCAGGACAAGAGAGAGCTCCTGGAGAGTGGCCAGGAAAGGGATGATTAAGGGACTGCAGCATCTCTGCTGTGAGTAAAGGCTGATGGAGCCAGGACTGCTCAGCCTAGAGAAGGCTCCGGTCTTACCCAAGTACAGAAATACCTGAAGGTAGCTGTAAATAAGATGGAGCCAGGCTCTTTTCCATGTTGCCCAGTGGCAAGAGGCACTGGACATAAACTGAAACACAGGAGGTTCCATCTGAACATCAGGAAATGCTTTCTCCATGTGAGGGTGACCAAGTACTGTCCCAGAGTCCCCAGAGAGGCTGCAGTCTCCATCTGAGGTATTCAAAAGCCATTTGGACATATTCCTGAGCAACCAGCTCTCAGCAGCCCTGTTTCAGCAGAGCAGTTGGACAAAATATGACTCCAGAGGTCCCTTCCAGCCTCAGATATTCTGATTATGTGATACAACTTGTAACAAAATATTCAAAATACAATGAAACTATGGACTCTGCTACTGTGTGAAACTTGAACCAGGTCACTCAGATTCACTCAGTGCTATGGTTCTCTAATTTTGTACCACTTTGGGTTTAGTAGGGTTATCCTGATAAAAATCTTGAGTAACTTAGGAGCAAATGCAGCTTTCCATTAGAATTGTTTTCTGCCCTGTGTGTTTCTAAACTTGGGCCCAAACTATGTTTTAAAATATTTTTCCCCATGGGTTCTCATGTATGTGTTTTTGTAGAAAACCAGATGGTTTTAAATCAATTAGTTGGCTTGTTGACTTTCTTTTCCTGATGAACATACCCACTCCAAGTTTGTTTGTTTTTTTTTTTTTTTTAAGTATAAATAGAAAACTTCATTGTACTCACTGGTAAATAAGGGTATTAAGAATTCTCTTTCTTATTTAGACACATATCTTTCTTATTTAGACACATATCTATAAAGCTCATTGGTGCATATGGGCATTTCAGCAATTAGGGAATTAGGATAAGAGACATAGTCAAGCTTAACGAATTAGACAGCCAGATTCCCAGGTTGTACTCTGCAGTTTGTTTATGGAATAATAAACACATGTTGACAGCAACCAAGGTAACTATGGGTGAAGAAGAGGCTGCAACTTTTTCCCCAGTAAGACATATACACTTTGAAGAACTGACACTGTTTGTTGAAATTGTAGACATAGGAACAGTAATATCATGATAAATAATTTGGAATATAAATGTAGGAAAAAGCTTTATACTGAAAACCAATATTATGCCAGTTTGTCCTTAGAAGTGATTATAAATTTCAGTGATGTCAATCTCAGTTTGGCAGGAGGCATCAACAGTGAAAATTGCTAGATTTTCTTCTGTTATGGAAGAATTTAGTGCTTCATGCTTGTGAAAAGAGAAAATAGAAATACACTACCTGTAGCATCTATTGGAATTAATTGAGGGCCTTCTTCTTGCTACAATTTATCATTTTATTAAATTGTCTTTCACAGAAAGTAACAACAAAAAAATAGAGGCTACTTAGGCACTTCAAAACATACACGTGTGATATTAGTGTAATTTTTGTATTGCTAAATATTTTAGATGAAGCCGTGGAAGGTTCAGGTCTTCTTGAGTAGTTGTTGCTGAAATCTCCATTGATTTTTTGCATCTTCTAAAAATCTGGATCTGTAGGAATGGATAAGCTTGTAAAAGAAGAGAGAAAGCAGGGTAGTGAACCCATCATCAGCATCAAGGAACAAAGTATCAATGCATTCTGCAAAATCAGGACTAGCAGGTCTTCTCAAGGTGCTTTCAGGAAGTGGGTGATGTTCAACTTTCTTTGTCTTTCCTGATAATAGGCTCACAGAGTAAGCTTTGATTGTGTAAGGAGTAAGGGAAGGGACATGGGGATTCCATCTGGAGTAGTTCTGGTTTTCAAATCCAGATCATTTCAGAGGTCTGAGGGAGTGCCTGAGTTATGGGCCAAACTGAGCCCTGGTAACATCTGGCTGGCAGCCGGAACAGAATCAGATTGAGGCAGCAAAGCTCAAACAGGAACTCGTGGAATAGGGCAACTATCAGTCAGACTGCTCAGGGGAAAACTGAGTAGGGCCCAATATTTAAAAAAATTGGGGCCAGATGACCTCTTTGTTTTTACACAGGTGAGCAGAGCAGGAGGCGGACACAGGCTGTTCAGCAGGCAATAGTGTGTAGGACACTAAAGTCAGCCAGCAGGAATGCACTGTCTAACACTCCTACAATATTTGAAAAAAATAATTTAGCATTATTCAAAGATGCATTAAACAGTGCTATTTAAAAGTGACATTCTCATTCAGATTATTGACTAATTTTGGCCTGAAATTCTGGGCCACTGATCAGAAAATGAAAATTATGTAAAATTTACATGTTCAAAAAAATTGTCTCAAAAATATTTTATCTTCTATTCTGTTTTTGACATCACATTGATTTCTCATTAGCTTCATTCTTTTTGTGGCACTCATGTTGCCTTTTCTACCATTTCTATATAACCTTCACCTTCCCTGGATCTTTATTTCTTTTCAATTTCTTTTTCTCTCACCTCCACTTTAATGCCCTTCCAACTTAATAGTCCATCTGTGTCTTTCTTTAAAAAGCATTTTTATGCCAGGCTTTATGATTCATAATATACATATGTAAAAATGTATTTTCAGCTGTCTTTTAGCTGCATCACTTATGCATTCAAACTCATCTAATCAAGTTCTCCTAGAGAGATCTGTAAAACTGACAGCAATTTTTACTGCTGTACCACCTCAGAGAGATGGGAACTGAGAGATGGAAGAGAGATTAATCAGCATTTTGTATCTAGGCATACACAGACAAAAACGATTTCTCTTTTTTATTTCCTGAAGAGAAGGAATGTGTGACATGGAATTTCTCTATAGCTTGTAAAGGGTAATGTAATATTCTATAATTTTTTACAGGGTTTTCAAGGAAAAACTGGTCCTCCTGGTCCTGGTGGTGTTGTTGGCCCTCAGGTAGATAATTTCATTTCATAGTTGACTTAATGAAACCAACATTTAATGGTTATATTATAGATAAGGCAGTTGCTTTTGCTGTGTTAAAAGAACCACATTAATGGTTATATTAACTTTGTAACAAAAATTGCATGACAATATTAGAAAGCTATACTTAGTAATCATCAGTGATTCCACCAAAAAAATGAAAATATTTGGATTACCCTTCCATTCTGTTTTATGTTTTGATTTGGGTTTTCTGTTGGTTTGTTGTTGTTTCAGGGGGTTTTTATGTGATTATGAAATTGGTGGTTTACAGAAGTCAGAGACAGATTTCTCTACCATTAAACATTTTAGAAAGAACAATGCAAAGTGTGAATTTCTTGCCAGAGAAAAAAATTTCAGTAACTTTTAGATAGTGGAGAGATAAACTATCAACATTCCATTTGATTTAACCTTATTAATTTACAGCTTAATCAAGCATTTAGAGCTTTTTTAGCTAATTCCCTCAGTGGAACTTTTCTGCCAGGGAATTTGAAGAGAGATCTTTCAACTCTCCTGCCTTACAATTCCAATTATTCAGAAAAGCAATAGTACAGAACTGTTTCAAGACAAGAATAGTACATGGATTTCTCTCCTGTGTCCTTTTTATAACCTTCTCCCATACACGCTGTGTTTTAAAGCTTCAGTGCTTAAGGAACAAGGTCAGGATTTCACTCTTTGGAAGCTGCACAGACGTGTCTGCAGGCAAAATGCAATGCAAGATTTATTTTATAGGACAAAGATATTTTGTAAGTCAGCCTTGCCTGGAGGGAAGGTGAGGAATGTATGCTAACCAATGGCAACACTGTTTGGTAACATAACAGCTGGATATTGAGAATCTGCTCCTCTCCACTTCCTCCCACACCCGCAAGACATTAAATAACTTCAGGTGACTGAAGTTGTACTTTTGTGCCTAGGGTCCTACTGGTGAGACTGGACCAATTGGTGAAAGAGGCCATCCAGGTCCTCCTGGTCCCCCAGGTGAACAAGGCCTCCCAGGTGCTGCAGGAAAAGAAGGTGCTAAGGTATGATGTGGCTTTGGGGAACAAACAGGAAGGGACAGATAAACTGCTGACAGTGTGACATTTCAAATCATCATGTAGGCATGCAGAATAAAATCAGAACCCACAGTTTAAAATCATGATTGGCAGGTTTCACCCAGAAGGTCTTGGAAGACTGGAAGATTCCAATTTTAGAGCTATGTCTGCTTCCACTGAAATAATGAGAATTCTCTTGAGCCAAAAATTACTATTTTTGTAATAAAAGTGAAAGAAAAAATTGTTTGCATATAATATGCATTCAATATGGAGATACTTAGTAATGACATATTCACACTAAGGTAGAAAATTGTACATTGGCATTTAAAGTCAGATGTGTAGTAGTGAATAAAAGGTAGAATTTCACTGAATAAATTTAACTCTTTGCTTAATTTTTGGCTACCATTGGGGAACAAGAAATATATTACGTATCTAGTTACTATGTAATTCTATTCAATCTTTGATTATAATTTGGTGTCAAAATTTTTTATTGAATGTATCTTTAAACATATTTTTACAGGTTGTTGTGTTTTTCACTATTTGTATTCCATAATTGGTACTGTATTTTGTCAAAGTTCATTATAAATTTAACCACAGACTATTTTACTGATAAAAGAATCAGTGGGTGAATAGCTGGGGGCACAATCTTTGTTTTTATTATTATAACTAGGGTCTGGTAGTTAATTTTCATCTCTCATTCTACACCTAATTTTTGAGCATATTTTTTAATCAAAATGTAATATGTTTTGCAGGGTGATCCAGGCCCTCAAGGCATTCCTGGGAAAGATGGACCAGCAGGTCTTCGTGGCTTCCCTGGAGAGAGAGGCCTTCCAGGTGCTCAGGTATGATATAAGCACTAGAGCAATTGCCATGATATTTCTAAATATAAGAAACAATGTATTAACTCCTTTATTTCATTGTCTTCTACTGTGCTTAAAATAAAAGCAATAAGAGAACAGAGAAAAATATAATTGGCTAGATAAGAAGTAAGGAATTTATTCAGGTCTGTTTCTTTGGATCTTGACATGTTTCCCATTATATGTGTTGCAAAATTACTCTTGAACTTTCCACTTTAGTAGACAAGCTTTTTTTACCCTTTCCATTTTTTAGGGTCCAGCTGGTCTGAAAGGAGGGGAAGGCCCACAGGGTCCACCTGGCCCAATGGTAAGTAAACATAATAATTCTATGGAAATATAAACAATATTACCTAATAACCATTTTTCTTCTTTAGATGCTGGGGTGTTTTCATTAACACAATCTGTAAAACGGCAGACAGATCAGACTTCTACTAAGTATCCATACTAATAAACATGCATGGATTATGGAGGTAGAGAATATCTGAAGCCTTCTGCCACTAGATTTAGTTACATTTACTTGCTGCTCAATGCTTGTCACTTATGTCAAATTGGTTTTGAGATGAGAGAGGTTTTCCACAGTGGAAAAATCCATGGATAGTGACTGATGGACTCATGCTGTTGTGGTGGGCTTGCCTAGGCTGGATGCCAGGTGCCCACCAAACTGCACTATCCCCACCCTCCTCAGCTGGACAGGAGAACACAACATACACTGAAAGGTTTTTGAGTCAAGATAAGGACAGGAAGATCAGCTACCAGTTACACCATGGACAAAACAGGCTGGGAAAATGAGTTTAATTTATTTTCAATCAAATCAGAGTAGGATAGATAAACTGTAAAGTCTGAAAACACCTTCTCCCCACCCTCCCTTCCTCCCAGGCTGAACTTTACTACTGATTTTTGTTTTATTCTGCCCCTAAGCAGTGCAGGAGGATGGAGAATGGTCCTCAGTTCATAACACATTGCCACTCCTTCCTCCACATGGGGAGGACTCCTCACACTCTTGCCCTGCTCCAGTGTGGGATCCCTTGGCTGTGAGGCAGTCCTCCGTGAAGTTGTCCAACATGAGCCCTTCCCAGGGCTGCAGTTCTTCATTAACTGCTCCAGCCTGAGTCCCCCCCCAGGGTGTAGTCCTTCGGGAGCAGGCTGCTCCAGTGTTGGTCCCCCAAGGGGTCACAAGTCCTGCCAGCAAACCTGCTCCAGTGTGGGCTCCTCCCTCCACAGGGTCACAGGTCCTGCCCGGAGCCTGCACCAGTGCAGGCTCTCCACGGGGCACGGTCTCCTTTGGGATCCACCTGCTCCAGTGTGGGGTCCTCCATGGGCTGTGAGTGGATCTCTGCTCTCCTTCTGTTGTGCATTTTTTTCCCACTTCTTAAATACATTATCCAAGAGGTTCTATCCCTGCCACTTATGGGCTCAGCCATGGCCAGCCCATCGGTCCATTTTGGAGCTGGCTGGTGAGAGCTCCACTGGACATGGGGGAAGTGGCATCTTCTCCCAGAAGTCAGCCCTGTAGTCCCCTGCTAGCAAACCCTTGCCATGCAAACCCAGTACTCCCGTGTTCCCTTTGTACAACTGTGTAAAATCATGTCATGCAGGAATTTTCATTCTTGGCATTTTAAGCTGAATAGTAGAGTATGCTTCAAATTACCTATTCTCTGTTGTCATGCTTTATGCAAAGAAGTTCTACAAGGATGCACTGGCATTCAAAACATGCTAGAGTTATTCCCAAATGTGAATTGTGTAGATTTTGACAGTCATCTTGTCAACTTATTTCTTTCATACAGTGCAATTGAGGTTAAAAAAGAAAAGAATCAATCATCACAGCTATTCATGCTAGGAAAAAAAAAAAGTAATGGAGGAGCTGAATTTCTATGTGCTTCAACAAAGCTCTCTTATGTCCTTGCAATTCATATTCAGATTAGAATTCATTAAACAAGGATAAAAATCCACACATAGTACAGTACAAGTAATACTTGGGACTTGAATTCATAAAATGAATTATTGAATTCTTAATGCCAGAAACCTGAATTTACAGTTCTTAACACTGTGAAGTATATATATATATTCCCAAAAGGTACCAAAACAAAGAATGGAATGGAATGGAATGGAATGGAATGGAATCTAGCAGGGAGAGTCAAAAGGGATATCATCTTACCCATCTGAAGAACCTGAAATGTTAAAAGAAAAGATGAATCAAAGTCAAGAAGGCATAGACCAGAATAGTCTCTTCAATCTAAAGGTCCTGTCTTGATTTTTTGTTGAAGGAGCCCTTAAGGCTGGACTGACCTCTCAAGTAGATGGTTCAGGTGCAGTGACCCAGAGCCCTTCTGAGCATGCACAGAGCAGCCAGCACAGGCAAAGCTGACGTGTGACACAGCCCCCTTTGCCAGCCAGCACTGTTCACACAGGAGCTGTGCCACTCCTGTCATGGTCCTCAGAAAGACACATCACACAAGATGTGAGGCAAAAGTACACACCTTATTTAGTGATAGCTGTGTGTATTCTGAAATATGTATGTTTGAATTGAAACTCAGATGATCCATGTTTTTCTAATTCTTACAGGGTGTATATAAGTTAGTGTTTTAGCTGAGAACATCAGGACTTTTTTGAGGAGGATCTCTCAATTATCCCCATTTATGATCCTTCAGTTTCAAATGACGGAGCTCTCTCAGAGCTCATGAATAGGATTCCTTTCATGTGAAATTAAATTGGTAGAGAAAATCCAGGAGCACTATTAATGCTCCCCAGCTAATGGGAGTTCAGTGCCAGGCTGAAATCATCATTAATTTTAGTCCAGAAACACACAAAGTATGGGTATCAGGAGCACACTACCAAGGAATTCAGTTCATAGACCCATCCCTGTTGGGGCCACCCTTCCTGCTGAGGTAAACAGTCATAGAAAGAAACCCTTAGGAGGCTGAGGATTTTTTGCATATAGTTTTTCCAGTCTTTAAGAAATACAGGTAGTGGTAGCAGGAGTTGAGAGTTTGAAGGGCAAAATTTTTAATTGCTTTAAATATATTTGAGCTCATTGTAGTGCAAGCGGGTCACTTGAGGTACAAAGAGGACCAAGTTGCCCTTAAAGTATTCCAAGTCCTCAGTAGGATTTTTATCTGTTTTATCTTTAATTACTAATTTGTTATCTCAAAACAGTATTCAGTGAAAAAAAAGGTGTATAGGTGCCCTTAATACTGAGTTTCTGTGCACCTTCAAGCACCACAGTTAAGCCACAACTGCTTGCTTTTTTTCACAGAAGCTCACAGCAGATCATAAGCATCAAATACTCTGAAAATATTTATCCCATCTATTTTTAGCCAACAGTGGGTACACACAGAAGTGTAATTGTAGTGGAGTCTTCATTTGCCATCTATAATAGGAAGAGAATCCATGCCACTGGCTGACTTTCCTGTGATTTCCTGCCAATTCCAATTGTTTCTAGCTAGCATATATAGTCAATTATAAGCTTTGTTTGGCTGGTGCATACATCTGCAAGCATACCAAACAAATGACTGCTCCAAATACTGTGCATATGCCAATTATTCTGTTTAGAGGGATTTGGACAAAAGAAAGAGATGCATGAATGCATGTCAGAGCAAGAGGGGGTTCTGCAGGATTGAGGGGGGGTATTTTCATGGTTTGGGGTTTTTTTGGAAGGGGGTTGTTTTTTTTGTTATTGTGGGGAGGGGGTGTGAGATTTTTAACAGTTCTCTTTTATCTGCTCTCTTTGTTGCTTCTGTTTGTTTTCTTCCCTTCTTCTACTACCGTGTGGAATGCTGAATGCTAATGAGAGAAAGCTCTTTGGAATGTCAAGCAGTCATTTTTCATTTGTTCATTTAGGAATAGGATGCTCAAATTAGACTCAGAATAAGCCAGCTGTAGGCTACCCAATTATCAGTACTAAACTATCTAGAGCTATCTTCATCTATCTGACAACATTTTACAGTCATGGGGACATTCACTTGTTGAGCATTTTGTTAACCATCAGTAAAAAGTATTGCTACTACTATGCAATGTATACAATAGCTGTCATTACATATCTCCTCACAGGAAGTGAGATAAAACCAAGGTTGCTAATGAGTTTATAGTCTGTATAGCAGCAATACAAGACAAAACACAAACTTCCATTCTGTAGAAAAGTTTAAAGAAACCCAACAAAACAAATTAATAAAAAGATTCCATGATGTGAGTACTGCAAGACCAAAGGTTAACAGGTGGT